>NC_047161.1:11170043-11527543 GCF_009819705.1 Hippoglossus hippoglossus
CTCATTCACATGCTGATGTGTCTGTCTACCTCTGCTGGTGACTATACTCTACGTATAATGTTACATCTCGGGGTCAGTGGGTTTGACAGAATGGGACCTCACATGATTTATATCATTGTAACTGTTGTTTTATGTTTAATTCCGAGGAAATGTAATGTTACAAATAAGTGTGTAGTATGAAAGTAACTACAGTGTTATTCATGATGTCTGAAGAAAAATGTACCATTACTACATAACTAACAATCAGGGCAGAGGCTGGTGTCCCAATTGTGTCTCACAAAGTATGTGCACATGTTGATGCACAGCCATTAATTAATCTGAATGAAATGACACAACCATTTTCATCTCAAGAAAAAGCCAAAGGATTTTCCAAAGACCTAACAAAAACCCACAACCCTAACCCTAACCCCTGATTTTCTGGTTCCTCAGTTTTAACAACACGTGGTGTAGAAGTGGGACACAGCTACAGCGAGACAGAATCAGGTTCTTCTTAAATATATTTGGTGTCCAGCCAACACAGGAGAAATATCACATCCAGTCCTCAGGTGACCTGTACTGTGAGAACTACTCTGACACTCAGTAGAGCACATACCTCCGCCAAGGCACAACAGTCCCTTTAACTTCAATCAAGCTGCACCAAAATTTACAGCCCCCAGAAAGCCCTATCTCGCAAAGTTAAAAAAAATCCTGGATCCACATCCTTCCACCAAGTTTGTAATCTTGCTTACAAGTGATCCAACCAACCAACAAACAAACACACAGGCATGAAAACATAACCTCCTTGGTGGAGGTAGCAATGCAAACAGCAGGAGGATCACTAACATGTGGGGCTGTCATTAAAACTCTCATAGAAATATAGAATCATAGCCACACATCCCTATTAATTAATTTTAACACACTAGTGCCTCCTTCTTTCTGATTGCCAGTCTCTCGGTCTTTTGCCTTTGCACATGTTTCACCCTTTTGACACACCAAGAGTCTCAGCTGGGTGCAGAGGGATGGAGGGACAGCCCCAGCTTGAATATTTCAAAAGGCAGTGATACTCAGCATGACCCTATCATCTGTCCTCCGCCTCTGATCCATCATTTTACCCTGTCAGACGTTCAGGGACCTCAATGGCTCTAATTCCCACTGTCTCTCACAGGGATAAGAGATAGCTCGCTACCAGAGGTCTTGATTGCAGTTGCAGTCACTCTGAGTACAGATTTTAAATCAATGCACTACCAGGCATGGAAGATAAGGAATACATGTATACTGTCTATCAACAAGGTCACTAGATGTGTGTGGGTCAAAGGTAGATTGTTGAGACATATGATAGGATTTAGTCACTACAACACCCCTGGGTTGAGAATTAATATTCTGCTTTCCTGTCATCTTACGCAGGAATTTGAAATAGCAAAAGTCTTCTCACAATATGTTCAACTAAAGTAGCTCACAAGAATATAATTGACTCTCACTGATGTTTTTAAAAGAAGCAGCAAAGGTAAAAAGCACTACGTTAGAGATTTGCTGTTAATGATGTTCTGCAATTACCACTTAAAACGTACAATATGTTACTGTGGACTCGAGGGTTTTCTCAATCGAAACAGTGACAAAACACCTGAGATCGTGGAGCAACTTGGCCTCATGGGAGTTGTCCCTACCTCCATTTCTTATCCCATAATCTTCCAATGACGCTTGGTGTGTTTGCGCTTTACTGAGAGAGCTTCGGCGACAGTATGTGCAGCTAACAGCAATGACGAATCATGGTTCCCTAACTGGCTAACTTTGTGTTTTTACTTTGTCATAAGTTTTTTATCCTGGAAGTTATAGCAGAGACGGGCAAAAAATAGAGTGAAGCAAGTATAAATGCCCAATTAAAAGACAACCAAAATAAAACGTCTTTGAATATAAATGTGGATTTCTCTGGGTTTTAACATTTTTGGAAACATTTTGGATGATGTAAGTGCACAAGTCAACAAAAAATATATATACATTTTGAAGAATTGTTACTTATTCAATCTTTTTACGATATTTATTTGAGTTTTTTTAAGCAGTATGTGAGGCTCTGCTCCAATGAGACCGAGTCATCTGTGCTTGAGCTGCGGGTGCATCATGGGAAGAAAAAAGATTCATGTCAAGTGGAGCGGTGTTGAGAAATACACACAACTAGCTGCATTGAGAAAGAGGAACAGTATTCACTACAGGAATCTATCAGACACATACAGTTATAGTCCCCTGTGTTTTTTCACCACTAGTGTTGTTGAGTAATGTCTCTACATGAGGGTTTTGTTTATAGCACCTGGGTGACGCAACGGGTGAAACATTTCTGTCTGTGGTTTCACACAATTCCACAGCTAGTAGTAGATGTGAGGAGATGTACTGTAGCCCTGAGGAAGACGTCTCTAGCTGGAAAACACTGATGTAAACTATCTGGTTTTAAAATATTCAGTATTGAGCAAGGAAGTGCAATAAACTTGTGTTTTGGTCAGTATCGGTAAAATAACCTTTTTTTAGTGACCACAAATTTTCCACTGAAATCTCCTTAAATCCTGAGTATTCCTCAATAATATTGAAAATGTACAACAGAACAAGCAACCATCGGTGTTACAGTTTAGAAGAAACAACCAACTGTCCTCAACTTCTAATTCAGATGTTGCTAAATCCTGGTTGATCCATCAAACTACCTGACATTGCTAACAGAGCTCTGCACATTTAAGCCAATGAGAAAAGATGCACATTCCGTTCCTATGTATCTACAACTGCTCTATTATAGCAGAATAATCTTCTTGAATTAATTTTCTTGGCCTTTTTTGCGCATTAAGTTTTTATTAGGAATAAGTTAAAAGTTGACCAACCAAGAACACTTTACCAGTAATAACAGTTTTTTGAACAAAAAGTCCTAAAATGTGACTGCACTGGCTGAACGACAGTTTGAGTTTTTTTAGCAACCTGCTGCAGCCATCAATATTCCCATTGGGGCTAGAGTACTGAGATAGTATTTTAGCATCTCAAAAGGGGAGTGCTGATACTCGAGCCCTTCTGCTGTTTAGATCCCGACAAAGGATGTGGTCAAGGGAAACACAGTCATTGATCGTTCAGCACTGAGAAGTTTGAAGAATACAAATCCTGAATGTGTACTCACATGAAATGCACTGTGCGGAAATGGTCACATATAGTGTAACATTTTCAACACTTGCTGATGTTTGATGCCGGAGTTGGAGATCAAGTGAGAGGAGGGGAATGGAAAGGAGATGGGAGAGGAGGAAAGGAAAGGAGAGGGGCGGAGTGTGGTGCCCTGTGATTTTGCAAAACCTGACGTTATCTGTCATTTCCCTTTCGTCAAGGACATTGTTCAATGGGCATATAAGAATAATAACAGGGAGAAGCAGAGCGAGATGTGTGTGCACACCAGAGGAAATTGCAGGTTGTTTGTAGTGTTTACTAAAAAGAAGAATAAAATAAAAGGCATCCCTGGTGTACACTTAAAGTGAGTAATCTTTATGAGGGAAGAAGAGTGAAGGCCCAGGTTTGTTTGACAAGGTCGTGCCTCCTCCAATATTATACCTGTAGGACTCTTCATTGTTTCTAAAAGAGAAAACACTACACTGAAATAGTTGTGTTTGAGCAGAACTCCAGAGAGACTGGTGTTTACAGGCTGGGGTGTTGAGCAGCTTACAACACCTCCACTGAATTTGGACTATGCCCAATTCAGTGTACAGTAGAATGCAATAAAAAGTAGGTTTGCATTCTTTTGAATCCTTTGAAGATTCTACTTGAAGTGGGAATTTGATTTGTGAACTACATCTGAGTCTTTGCCTGTGATATATCTGCTCCTTATGGTTTCCTTGAAGTAAACTAACCTGTAGTAGAGGAAGGGCAGGTTTATTTATAAAGAACCATTGAGACACAAAGCAATTCAAAGGAAATGCATTAAAAAATAAGACATTTGGGAAGACATTAAAATCCAGTAACACAATCTTACTGTGCACTTACTGAGTGCCTTAGGATTCATCGTTATGGATATTTTGATATATTACTAATGGGTTTTGGAAGACCTCCCTGTGATTTAAAGCTCACTAAGAGTTCGTAGCTCTGTGCCAGACGGTACAACTTAAAGCTGGGACATTCTTCACTGTGTCCAATTACTGTTTGAATTAGATTTACTTGTTCACTCAAAGTAGCATCTGTTACATTTTCTCCAAGTAAGGATCACTGGAGCTACATTTTATAAACCCAGCAAGCTGCTTTGTATCTGTGATCCATTATTTAAGCGTTCCATTGCTGGATTAAGTCGGCTACCTGAAATATTTAATGAAACCTGAAAGTCAGACAGCTCAGAAACTGGGGTAACATTTAGACAGTTGTTTGGGCTATTGGTCAAAGATGCCATGTTTAGCCTTGTGACTGATGGCTATGTTGGATCAGTCCACTATGTTCATCCAGACTGAAATATCTCAGCACCTTGACCACAATATTCAAGATTCTCTGGCAACATTACCCAAATGACTTATGGGATCCCCTTGTTCTCTAGTTCCAAAATGAGGTTGGCCTTTGTGTTTCAACCACTGGACGGATTGCCATTAAATATTGTACAGACACTCATGTTCCAATTATGTTCACTGATGTTGTAATAACTTTAGGAATGCTTTTATTTGTTTTAGTTTATAATTTATTAAAAAAAAGTAAATTGTCCATAAAGTTGCACTATGTGTTGTGTGTTTAGAGTGCATACCTCTGCCAAGGCTAATCTCCAAACAGTGTTTCCCATTAATTATGTAGACTTGTCCTGCCACTGTTTGATAATAAACCAAAAATATATTTTAAACTTCTGTTCACCTGTAACTCAGAATCAGAATCTGTTGCGCATGCTAGCATTGTTTGTGCATGTGCACCCCCGCTAACCCCATATTGATTGAATTCTGTGGGAAACGCTGAAGAGAGAATGAAACAAAACTCCTGGATTCACCCATATTTAGATCTGCACCAAAATTGTAATGATTCTCTCCTGACCTATACAGCATCCTTCCACTAAGTTTCGTGAAAATCCATACCGTAGTTTTTGTGTTATCCTGCTAACTAACAGACAGACAAACAAAACAAAAACACGGAGGAAACCAGGGTATTTTTGCAGCAGCAAATGAAAATGTAAAATCATGTACATGTATTTGTGTTAATGTCTACGTACGTGTGTGTTTCATTTAACAGAGGGACATGAAGTGAAGGTGGGAGAGTACAATGCAATCGCTGATGTGCTGGACCTCATCAACAACTCCATAAGGTTCCAAGGTATGTAGATAATAGATATGAGAGTATGTCTCTGCATTGACTGTGTGAGCCCTGACTAAGAGACGTTATACCCATTGAAGAAGAAGAAACTAGTGCCCTGAAGCATCCGGTGTGTGTCTTTATATATGTTACAGACACATCACCACTCTCCACCTCAGCACTCTCTTAGCTTGCTGACGTGAACCCGACCCCTCGCTCTCGCACACACATACAGACACCACCACCACCATCACTCAGTGTAGAGACTCGCCACTCTTCTTTACCACTCTAAACTGTCGCCTCTCTGCTAAATTATTAACCAGTCAATTTTTCACCCCCCCCTGTGTTTGCTTGTGTTGACATACTTTGTAATTTGTTCAATCCCCCTGGCTATTCTCCCCTTCACCACCCTTGCCCCACACACAGAAACTCCAGGCCGGTACCATCTAAAGCTCTTGTTTCCACATCCCTGACCACAGTAAGAAGATACTTGTGAGATGATGCCATTGCGATCGATTGGCACACAGACAGGGAGAAAAATAGAGCGAGAGATAAGAAAGTGCAGGGTCTGACCACAATAACTTGACTGTGGTGCTTTAAGATACACACTGACGAGTAGAAGATGGGTCTCAAATAACTGCGTGTCTACAGCCGTGTCACTGTTGTGTAGTCTCAGTGCAGAGGGAAGCCTTGCTGGAGAAGATGAAATTGTCCAGAAAACCAGTCAGATAGGATAATATACCATGAAAATAACATCCACTCCAAACATGTTTGAGACTCGCACACGTTGATGGATTGTCTAAACTCTATTAACACACTTCCTCTCCTTCTTAGGTGTGGAGCCTCCCAAGGATCAGACGTTTGTGCGTCTGCAGCGTCGCCACATCAACGTGCCCCTGTACAGCATCCTGTCCACCATCACCATACTGGGCATGCTCATGGCCGGGGCATTCTTGTTCTTTAACATCAAAAACCGCAACCACAGGTCGGCATCTGGCGTTGGTGAAGCACCTCATTGAGAGGGAGGGGGATGGATGAAGGCAAATTAAGCAATTGGAGGGGAAATGGATAATATATACAGTGCAGTGGGAAGGCAAATGAGGGGTTGGTGTTAAAGAGGGATGAATGAAGGACGGGGGGAATCATGAGCAGTGTCGAAATGAAAGAATGATGAAGCATGACAATGAGGATTCACTTTTTTCCATCTGTAGGTACTCTATTATTTCACATTTCACTCTCTGTACTAGAATATCATATTTTTTGGGCTGAACTACTCTTTTTATTCCGTCTAGTTTATTCTGCTCTAACCTTCTGTTCTTCTTCAGACTAATCAAGATGTCCAGTCCTTACATGAACAACCTGATCATCCTCGGGGGCATGCTTTCCTATGCATCCATCTTCCTGTTTGGTCTGGACGGAGGTTTTGTCTCTGACAAAGAGTTTGAGACGCTCTGCACTGTGAGTTCCCTCAGCACCTTTCACCATATCATTAAAAAAGTTGGGCGTGGACACACATTATGTTCAGGTCCAATAGATACAAATTAATTTTGCTCTTAAGCTCATAGATGTAAGCTAATATGTGGACAAAAAAATGCTTTATATTTTGTTTATTTGTAGATAATATTTCTTTCCTATTTTTATTTAGAGGTAGATTTTGTAGTGATATTACCAGCTGCAGTACTCAGTTAAACCATGTACGGAACATACAGTACATGGCATTAACTTCAGGTCGTTATAGCATTTTTCTTACTATATGTATGTAAAATGAGCTAAAATATGGCGAACACTGCAGAAACGCTTACTACGTGAAGTATGTGAAAATACTCTTTCGTGAAAACTGATTGAATCTCTCTCTGGGTCTCTAGCTAGCACAGAGCACATTAAGTGTCTCCCCCCAGGTAGTATTACCGTGTGACTGTACGTGCTGGATTAATTAAACAGTTTTGATTACAGTGATAGCTGGTTTCCACTGAGATACCCCCTTTCCCAGACACACACACACACACACAGCAAGGTAATGTTAGGCAGGGCACGTCTCGAGCTGCTACCACCTGGCTGAAGCTCTGCCGCAGAGTCAAAACAGAGCTTGTCACTTCAGACAAGGTTCTACAGCACAGGCACACAGAGGTTGATCCATTCGCCATCAATCAATATGTGCTAGACTCCTTGAGAATAGTTGCTGTAATTGTTTAGTTTTTTTGCTGTCTTTCTTACCCGGCATTGTACTCCTACCTGACTTTATTGCTTTCTAAATATGATAGTGTCACGAGGAGAGAGCCAGGTGTAAATGTGTGTGGAGGTGTGGCTCAGGAGGGGTTCAAACACACACAGATAAACACACACTAACAAAATTGTGTATCACACACAAGCATACACACTTTCAGACTCTGTAGTTATATTAGGATGTTGTCAGCTATATTCACATCCTGAGCTTTTAAAACACTTCAGTAGTGTCCTGAGTTCCAAAGCAGTGAGAGGTCCACACTTTGTTTCTCATTAAGATGAAACGCTCTTAGGAGTGTGACAGCTTCCACGGTCCAGGACGTTCTTCTCCCAGAGCTCAAGACTTTGAGATAAAAAAAAACTCAATCCAACAGCCTCATATTTTTAGATGCTTCACAATACTATTTTCAAGAAACTTCACAAGAAAAATGCAAATACCCGTCAGATCAGATATTGTTTTGAGCCTTCATCACCACTTAAAGACATGACACGATATTGTGTGTTCCTGTTGTTCTGATAGGTCCGGACATGGATCCTCATTGTCGGATACACCACAGCTTTTGGAGCCATGTTTGCCAAGACCTGGAGGGTGCACGCCATCTTCAAAAATGTGAAGATGAAGAAGAAGGTTGGGAACAAATTTTAAGTATTCAAGTGATTAAAGGGTTATTTATTAGATTGTACAGCAGAGAGAAAGTCAAATATCTTTTCTTATCAATTTATTTTTAACACAACTTTTCTTGTCACTGGCCAGTATGTACATGTGAATCTTCCTGGTCAAATCCGGATTCTGAACCTTTTATTTTTGATCCCATCATGTGTGTCTGTTAAGCCTTCCACCCATTAACATCTGGGTTTTGCCTGCAATGGGAATGGATAAAATCAGCATTCACTCCCAGATCAAATGAGTCTGCAGTAGATTCAGGTTTTTATCGGTTCCAGCTACGACTGGCAGTGATGAAGGGGCTGTCTTCTTCTTTATCTTGGCGGTCTACATGCTGGTTCTACACCATTACCAGCACAACATTAAGATGCGCTTTGAACGTCCGGATGTAGGTGCATAAATAGCCATGAGGGTTTTTTGTACTTATTGGTTTTTCACTGCATCGTGAAAGAAACAGCACTGGCAAGACAGCAAGGTTTCCAACGCATACGTGACGGCAAACATGACTCACCAGGGAAAATAAGCAGGAAGGAAAACTCTGCTTCTGGCAATACGAAAGGATGTAATTACAGTTGAAGCAAGTTTACCCATTTAAAAAACCTGCTAATTTTGGTGTAAAAGAGGTATTAGATAGGGGAAATTACCAGTTTATATAACAACAAACATCTGCACTGTAAAATTTAGACCTGATAGTCCTTAACAGGTTGCTTCATGTCTTTTCAAAGCCCAACACTGATGTGTAGGCACTTGTATTCAGACTCACGCTTTCCAACAAACACACTGAAAGACTGGCATACAAATGGCTTTTTAAAACATCTGACAAAATCAGTTTCACTAGCCTAGTTATATAAAGTGGTGCCAAGTTCACAGAGTGTTGTAACTGTGCTCGGCCTTTTTGTATTTATAGATTTAGCTCTCCCCCTCACTTTGTCTCTCTCTCTCACCCTCTTGCATATTATATTTGAAGAAGTGTGGGTGGCGAGAGAGAGAGAGAGAGAGAGAGAGAGAGAGAGAGAGAGAGAGAGAGAGAGAGAGAGAGAGAGAGAGAGAGAGAGAGAGAGAGAGAGAGAGAGAGAGAGGTTGGAGGGATGAAGGGAAGTATAGTGGCAGATGGGAGGAAGGAAAAGCAGGGCATATGAAGGGACATGACAAACAATGTGGCACAAATGGCCACGAAAGTAGGTTGGATGCTGAAAAGAGAAAGCTGGGAAAAGGAGGACAAAAGATAGATGGAGGTGATGAAAATCCTGATTACAGGTTAAATGATAAGGATCCATGACCTAGTTCTAATTGAGCTGTTTCCACTGTAATTTTATGGTCAGGTCAACACAAGATCCCTAACCCTGTGTCAAAATAAAACACACTGGATCTTGGCCTTTCACAGTTTTTTTTGTTCTAATCATTTGAGGAAAACAAAACCCTTTTTCCTCTCAAAGCACAGTAACTTTGCTCCGACCCTTCACAGCCAATTATCTCTGCTCCGTTCACCCTCTCCCAACCTCTTTCCCTTGTGAACAGAGACACAACAGCTGTTTCTTCAGAAGAAGTATTCACCCCGACCGCATACTTCAGCCTTGAAACCTCAAGATGCATTCACTGTCGGTTTAAGGCCTGTCTGTGTGTAGGAAACACACACACACACACAGCAGACACATCGCACTTCCTCCACACGGACTGAGTGCAGGTGCTTTGGCTTCAGTAGAGTGATAGCTGCTGTTGGTTCCTTGAAATCTCTGCCAGCCGCTGTCAGGGGAGAGACAAGCTGGAGTGTTAGCCATATTTTCTACAAACGGCCGGGGTGGAAGTGCATCCCTCACTCTTCCACCAACCTGCCCTCCATCTTTTTTCCCCCGCACACTGTGAGCGCACAGATTGTAAATCCTGGGTGTGTTCGATAAGGGTTCCACTTGGTGGGCTGCGGCCGGCACTCCTTCACTCCTTAAAGAGCTCACTGCCAGAGACGGCTTCGGGGGGAGGGCTGTCAATCAATCTCGTCCCTCTCCAAATACACACACACACAAACTCACACACACACACCACAGACACAGATAAACATACACACTTACAAAGGATCAACCCCTCACCCCAGCCACTGGTGACATGTTGCTGGTGACACCAACACACACATGTTGCTGGACACACACACACATGCAATTTTGTTCACATCCATGTGTACATTAACTACTTTTATGATCATTTTGTCCTTCTTTCTCAATCAAATTCACCAAACAAGGACATTAGAACAAACTGATATGTCAGAGAGCCAATAATACTGCAGGAAAGAAAATAGTAGATAACACTTCAGGTAATTGAGACTCATTGTTTGTCTCGCAGACTCAGTTGGCAGAGTAACATCACAGTTGAACAGATGGTGGCGTACAGCTTTCTCTTTTTTGTTTTGTAACTAAAATATCACACATCTTAAATATCTTTGTTACAACTGTTCACTTGTTGGAATCATTACTAGTTTCATCAACTAGATCTTTTTCGTTTAACATGCATGTATTTTATTTGTTGTCCATGTTGGCATTAAGAAATGTCACTCCTCCTGCCAATATTTGTCCAACGCGAACACCATCAAACGACAGCACATCAAAAACCAAGAATCCCCTCACGCATCTCATCCGGAGCCCACAGGTGGAGGAAGAGTGCGAGACCCCTGCGCTGCATTTGGGTGATGTGATACTTTCCAAACACAGCCCTGCCTGTGTTCCCTGACCTTTGCTTTGATCTGCGGTTCCAGACTGTCAAACGCTTTTATAAATAAAGATCACAAACAGGTCACAGCTTTCATCCCTCTAAAGTTCATGGTACAAAAGAGGAGCTTCAGTGGTTGAGCGTTGGCTCTTGTTGGGTAGATCTTTTCCACATTCTCTGGCCTCAAGGTAGCAAATAGCTTGTTGGTGGCACAGTATTGACATAACTCATTATCCTGGGACAATGCAAAAGAGTGTCAGTATTGAATTCTGAACCAGGTCTTGGACTCACAGTTTGGCTCATTTCCTTTTCTAATTGCAACTAAATTCATTGCAATTAGTCCCTGATTAGATGTTAGAATGGATGCAGCAGGGGTCTTGGCACTATGATGGGAACAAGAATCATTTGGTTCACGCGATAACAATGATCACAGAGAAATGTTATTTGAAATGGCTCTACCAACACACACACACTGTTACATACCATTAGCAGATGTTGGCAAACACAATTCTCCTCTTTTATTTCCCCTCCAGATCATAAAGGACCAGAAGTTGTTGATTATCGTTGGCGGGATGTTGCTGATCGACCTATGCATCCTCATTTGCTGGCAGGTTGTGGACCCGCTTAAGAGGACTGTGGAAGAATACAGCTTGGAGGTCAGTGTGCATTTTCAGCTTGATTTTTTTTTTTTATCTTGGTATATCATGATTTGCGTCAGCTGGAAGAATCCCAGTGACACAGATTCTTGCTAAAAAAAATGCCTGTATTTGGAGTTTGGGCAAACAAAATGTCCGCCTTGGGCTGTAGCGCGAGCATCTTTGTTGTGCTCGTTATTTTTGGGTCAGGATGTGAGCCATTGCTGCCTCCTGTGCTCATCCCGTGGCCGGACATTTGCCAGCTTGGATGTGAGACTTTGGCAAGGGCTGTTGGAAAAGAGGCTCTTGGCACCACTTTCGCCTTGCTGGAGAGGCGGCGTGGTGTAGAGTAGAAATGAACTCTGCCTCGCTGCGATTGGATTGAGAAGATTCCGATTTTCTAAGATTGGTACAGGATTAACCTAACAGTGAGCCTAGTTGGCTAAAATGAACATACTGTAGCTTTGGCTTCTGTGGCTGATGGAGTGTGACGAGTGTTCTCAGTAAGGCATGACATATTAGCACATAACTGTCAGTCGTATTAAGGGAATGCAGACTGTGAATCATTGAGGCACAACTGCAAGTTTTTTCTCAAATAATTTAATCATTTTTGCTAGAAGTTGAGTTGTTTTTCCCGCATATTTCTGTAGTATAAAATATGTTTGCAGAAGTGCCTCACCGTTTGGTTCAACTGTCTTTGTGCTCTTCTTGCCACTAGTGTGTTTAGCAGACCGCTTAAAGACGGTATGTTAAATGCTGGACTCAGGGGGATTTTGAGCTGCATATATTTGAATAGCTTTGAGTCTAATCTTTTTTATTTTTTTATTTTTTGAGAATATCAACTCATGCTGTTAAATAGATGGTTGAGTGTTCCACTGGTCAAACATAAAAGGGCTGCAGAACTCATTCCTCCATCTATTGAGTTGTTAAAAATATGGGCTGGCATTAATCCAAGGGTGACTAATGTGTTATGGAGCAGGTGCAGTGGATGGGGATACTGTACAGATGAGATGGGTACTATATTTGTGTATGTCACTGCAGCTGTGGTTTGGGAAATGTGAATGTATGACCATCATGTTATTCAAGACTGTCATCTGCTGTCACATTAAGGTCTTTGGTAGGTTTGTTTTCTTGCCTGTTCACTGGGTATTTCCAATTCACTGGATTTGATGGACAAAACTACCAGACAATGCTTTTTACATTAAATGTACAGTATTCCTCCCTTTATGTGCTCACAAATAAGTCAATGGAACAGGAAAGACTATTTTTACTTTACTGTTGCTGCTAACAACTGACAAGTAGGAGCAATTATTCCACTGCAGCTGAGATTAAATCATCTGTCTTTGAAGATCAGAGACCATGGATACTGCTAAGTGGAGATTTTCCCTAATGAGTTCTTTCAAGTCCCCTAGACTTCCGTATGTAGGCCACGAGACTGTTAACTGCCTCCCAAGAGCCTGAAGTCCTTCGACATCGAGGGCATTGGTTGGATCCTCATTGACCCTTCTAATAAACAGAGGTTATCAGAAGGTCACTGCAGTGAAGCAGGGTGTTATCGTGGGTATTTATGGGGACTTCCTTTGATTGTATTGAACGGATGTTGTTTGCTTGTTTGTTGCCAGGGTCCTGCGGGGGAGGGAAGTGTGTCCAACCCTGCCTTGCTCCCAGTTTTGACTCTTTTGTGTCTTCGATTAAATTAAAACTTTGTGAAGAGATAAATAGTGCTTATCTAAGAGGAGTGGGTGCAGGTCAGCCTCTTTAAGTTTTGTATCTGTAGCAGTTCGTGATGAAAATATTCCTGTTGGAGATCTTTGAAGAAATCTTTGCAAGATATTTTGCTAGACCTATTTACATTCTTGTGCTCTTTGTGTCATATTCTTAAGGTATACTTACACATTTATAAAACTCTAGACAAAGCTGTATTTCCTTTGTGATGATAGCCACTTACATATTTAAGCCTGCCTAAAGGGTGTAGCAAAGCCTTGCCTAACATATTCATTTGTGAATGTTGTCAGTGTGTGCAGTCGGGTCCTCGTGGAGTATTCTCAGACTCTAAGCCCCTGGCCAGGGGAGTGTTTTGAATATATTAACTACTCAGTGTAGGAGTCTGCAGCCCCCCTGGGGTTATGGATCTCCATGCCTGGGCTGAGGCAGAGGCCTCTCATGCCTGCCCAGCCTGCCAGATTTCCAGCACCAGCAGCACTGGACCCTTGGGGCTCAGCATGGGTAGAGGCAGCCTGGAGCTTCTCTGCGCCCGGGGCCTCCAGGTTTGACAGGTGGGACCAGAAACCAGAAGGTAACCCACATATCCAGACGGGGTAAGAACACGAGAGAGGCTTGGGAAAGACAGAGTATAGACTAACACTGTATTTAGTGTAATAAACAATCTAAACATAACAATACATTTTAAAGAATAACATAAACATTTTGTACTACCAGGGACAGAGGAGAGTTTCCAGAACAACGTTATCACTGAAGCAAATTACTCCACCTCCTCATTGATTCTAATCAGGCTGCAGTGCAGTAGGGGTCACGATGGATCCACACATAAAACACACATAGAGACATTCAACAAATATGTGGAACCTTTTGCTTCAAGGCAGTGCAACAGATCAGTGGAGCGGGGCTGGATGATATTTCATTTTCTCCCTGCTACCTGTCGCAACATGCCCCGACTAACAGAGCCCCTTGTGTTTTGAACACAGGGCTATTTCAGTCCAAACAACCACTTAGGTTAAAGATGGGGGGCTGTGTGGGGAGGAATGGCGAATGGGAGCATGGTGGATGGTTGGTCATAGGGCTCAGGAGCCATGAGACCTGCTCTGACTGTCTAACAGTAATTGGCACAAGGAGAAGGACCATTAGGTGTTCAGTTTTCTGCGAGCCGTCACATCATGCTACACAACCCCCTCCCCTCTGCTGCAACGTCCCTCTGTGCATTGTCTTTTTCATTCTCTCTCTCTCTCTCTCTCGCTCTCTTTTCTAGTATCTATTTGAAACTATAATTCTTGTTAAACTGATTTAAATCGATTTATTGGGTTAAATGTCAGATGAACAGTATTGCAGAAGTGTCAAAGATAATACAGTTCAGATACAGACGACAGTTTGTTGTAGGTCCCCAAGTTGGGATGTAAAATTGAATGGAACTTTTTAAATGTTAATAATCAATGAGTAATGGCCTGATTCTGTCCTGCTGGCATCGGGTGGTGTTTCTCGCGGGACATTTATCATGCAGCTACAGAATTCTGCCTCCTCCAACCTTTACATTGTGGATCAGCTCCCAGGGGAAGTCGGTCTGTGGCAGCAGTGTGCAGATGGAGAAACGCTTAGGAAACTTGCAGTGTGCTGCCTGAGCCACTTTTTACAGCAGCCTCTGCTAGCCACTCCTCCTTGTGCTGCAGGTCATTTGTTACACTGCGGATGATTGTTTGTCAGGAGTCACTCAGGGTGGTCATGAAAGAGGAGATGGAGGACTTTGTCAGTATGAGAACACCAAGAATTCCCCATTGGAGTCAGTGAGGATTGCAGTTCTAGGGTGCTGCTAATGGAGTTGTCCCTGTACCTCTGTGATTGGTTCTCTCTATGCTTTGTGCAAAGGCAGGAGGGCTGGAGGGGCAGTGTTTTCTGTTGGCGGCTGAGGGGTCATCCGGTCAGTGATGCTGCCTGGATTTTGTGGAGAGCCGGGGAGACTGACCTCTCTTTCTCTCTCAGCTCTCTGTCTTTTCAAAATCCCCCCTCCTCCCCCCTTGCATTTTCCCTCACTGTGGAGGATTGGGAGTAACATTGACCTTGGGTTCACAGAGCTGTATCTACCTGCTGTACCCAAGGGTGCGCACTATGACAACATGGTGTTATTGAACCGTCCCAGTGCTTTCTAGTCCACCACTTTTGTTGTTGGATTCATTACACAGGAAGGTTTCCTTCCCGACCCAGCCAGCGAAGAAGTGTAGATGCTGTTAACAGAAATGTTCGGGTTTTTGTGAAAATACAGTGTTGAGACATTCAGGTATGACCACAAGTGCATATTTGGGAGAAAAACATTATTAAACTGAAGTGTGTTCTCCTGCCTACATCTACATCTTCATATTATAAGTGGATAACAGGCTGTCGTTGAGACTGGATTAAATTATCTTGCTTGTGCTTTATAACCAAGATTTACCCAGCAGAAACATGGACAAAGTCAATCCCCTGCATCACCGGGGGTGAATCCTCTGCTCTGAATCTAGCAAGCTAAGCTTAATGAGCTACCATTAGCAAAACTAGGGCATTCCCCTTTGCATCCTTTATTAGCATTAGCAAGAAGATGAGACAGTGAAGAGGCTGACAAGAGATCCTTCTGGAATGCTTCATAAAACTTGACTGATTTAATACCCTTCAAAATAAAAGTAAAGAAGGGCCAGGGATCATGTACAGAGTTAAGTCTCAAAAAGAGACTGACCCCTGAGTCTCATTTAATGGCTGCACCAACCCTGCAGTTTTAATTATATAATGCAGATGATGTGCCACCAGAAATGACTTGTGACCTTGACATTTTCCTCAACCTTTTTCAACCAAGGCTATGATCTCCACTGAACATTAAACACAGCTATCTTAGCTGAATTCAATAAAAATGTGAAGATTAAAAGCAACTTTGCCAAGGTGATAATTGCTGCACCCCCTCTACCCCAGTTATTTAGAGTGGTCTGACCCCTGAGTCATATCAGCACGGGGAATACTGTGCATATCAGTGTCTTTTTTTCCCAGGGAGCACAGTGAGAGCAGGAATAACCGAGGCTGCTCCAGGAACATCCTAAGAATGCTGATAGAGACGTTGGGCTGCAGTGAGCAATTAGACCCATTTTGTGGCTCGTTAATAATTGAGCATTTGTTAATGGCGTAGATGTTTCACCAGAAGGGCAGACTGCCGGTTGCCAGATTAAGCCATGCAGTACTGACACATGTTGCAGTGTCAATGCACAAGTGTGTTGAAGCATGTGGGAGTAGATTGTTCATTTTTGTATTTACACCATCGTGTGTGTATGTGTGCACGCGTGTGTGCACGCGTGTGTTTATGCAATGACCTTGTATGTATGTATCAGCCTGTTTTAACTTCATGTGGAATCTATGTACTCACTCATGCATAGATATGATCTTATACGTATGCCTGTGTGTTTACGTACACATTATCGTCCTCTCTTGTGGTCCTGGGCATTGTCTCCTGCATAATGAAGGACAAATTGTCGAGAGAGGATGATTAGCATTCTGGTGGATCCTCCTGCAGACCCCTCTACTTGTGTCTCTCCTCCTGTCTCCTTTTCCCTCCCCTCCCTCCTCTGTCGTTTTTCCCAGCTTGGAAGTGCTGCAAGCATCGGCAGGCGGGCGAGCTGCAAAAGAATATTGCAGTGTGGCATCACCATGGTAACAGCCATGGTTTCTGACATCCATAGCGCAGAGAGCGGCACCGTTGATCCATGAGACAAAAATAGCAATTTTAGGGCACCCACTTCAGTTTGGCATGCTGAGGAGATGTTAATGTTCATGTAGCACTGGGCTGTTGAACAACAGTGACATATTGGAGCAGAAAGGTGTACAGTATATACACATGCACTCTCATGCATGCATATTTCCAGGCAGAAGTTTAGGAATGCTCACAGAGGTTTTTCTCTGCTTCCCTGCCTCTGCTGCCCCCGTCTGTGTGCAGTAAGGCAAGGAGAGAAAGAGAAAGGAAGGTGTTCCTATCGCTGTTCCCAGTGTCATATCACTGCAGTAGCAAGCCAACATACAACGCATTTTATGTGGAAATTAAGCTCAGTGTAAATTCAATCAGGAGACTTATTCATTCACAACTTATTCATTCACAACATCTCTCTCTCTCTCTCTCTCTCTCTCTCTCTCTCTCTATCTCTCTCTCTCTCTCTCTCTCTCTTTTACCCTGGTTGAGCTGGATCTGTGATCCAGCTCAACCAGGGTAAACGCCTCTGCCTGTGGAAGACTCAGCCACACCATCTGCTTCACCCTTCTGAGGTTTTTGTGGGGACAAAAGGACCAGGAAAGCGGGCTGTTCTAAAGACATCCTAAGGAGAGAAACATCTGTTCTCTCTGCTGCTCTCCTGCACAAACCTCTGCTTCCATTCCAGGCCACTTCACTGCAGACAACACTTTGATCACCACCTTGCAGTCCCTGGCTGACTCCATTGCCGCCACCCAAGCCTCCATGATGCAGCCAGCCTTCACCATGCATTCATCAAACAGCGAACTTAACTCCCCGCCCAAGATCTAAATTTCTTCAAGGCAAACACTTTAATTTAGTGAGCCTTGTCCTGCCATCGGCCAAGTGCAATAAACTTCTCTCCACAGGGGGAACTGATCACCACCTTCAAGACTGCAGATCCCCAGTTAAACCGAGATTTATCTATAGGTCAGTTTCTCATTCCTGTGGTGTCGACCATGGTGTAATCTGCTCTGTCTACCCTGAAAGACAGCTGGAACTTGGCTCATATCTAAGCTTGATTAACCCTTAATCTAAAATATGTAAAAAATATATTTCATCAGTATCATAAAGAATTCACCAGCAAAGTCAAGCTTTACATTTCCCAGATTTACTGCTGCAACTACTGTGGGAGCACAGGTCACAAGGCCCCCTCGGTCCCACAGTGCCATTAAACACAACCTTCGAGGCCCCTCTGCCTCACAGTCTTTCACTGACAGAAAGGGCTGTCAGCAGTTGCAAAGATACACACCCTTGGTCAGTTTGTCTCGGTGCATCAATCCATCAAGGATCCCTCCATGGAAAGAGGCATGACATGGTTCACAGACATTCTTAACAATCATCCCTCCATACCAATATATGTATAATGTTTAGCAGCAGAATTGTCCTCTTTTTATTGTGGTCTTATCGCAAGCCTTTCCTCAGGTATTTAAGTTACATATGTGGTAAAGAATCTTGAGCCTGCAGTTAAAGTACCAGAAACAGCTTCTCAGTTGAAGGATGTAAACAGTGGGCACATTATCAGTCCTCACAAGCCACATAGAAGTAGCAACAAGTAAATATCCAGGGAAGAGGAGACGAGTCTTTGATCCTGTCTGCACCAAGCTTCAGACCCTATCTCTCGAATTAATCCCCTAGAGCCAATGTCAATAATGCTGCTACAGTATATTAATAAAACTAGCAGGAGCATGGGGTTTCCAAACCATGCATTACCAATGCTTTCAAAACTGTCCCCATACACCTGTTCCAGTGGAAAAAAAATTTCAACAGGTGGGTTTCCAATATTACTATGTGGTGTGCCTGAATGAAGCGCTTTGTTGGATCCAGTTTAAACGAATCCGAACGTTCGTGTACTGGACGAATTCGTCCTGATAGTTCCCCCTCAGGACAACTCAGGCTCATCTCTGTCCAAACTGAAACATTGTTTTCAGGCTCTAGGCCTCCCCCTGTCAGATGAAAAAACAATAGGCCCAGACACACATGTCTGGAATTTCTTGGCATCACATTGAACTGAAACTATAATGAAATTTGTGCCTTTAAGTTGAAAATATGCTCTTGATCCTTGGCCATTTTAACTTCATCATGCGCGTCATCCCCAGGGGCAGTCTGGGAGATTGGGCATGGTGTCTCCTGTGCCATATCTGTCTCTTCTCTCTAGATGAAGGGTGGCACTCTTTTTTGTTTTACGATGGGTTGACACATTCCTCTGATTCATGGCAGCGTTTCACAGATTCCACCTCATCCATGGGTTTTGAGGTTTATTTTCAAGTGCAATGGTTTTCAGGGCATTGTCTGCACTATATTAACTTTATCCTGTCAATGTAGCAGTCTATGTCTGGGGCCTGCATTTGAACCTTAATGTATCTTACTAAATACAGTTGGGTGCCATCGTCAATAGACCTGTTTTGATAAAATCCAGCTTGTGATTTTAAACCTCAGCTCCTTCATGGATTGCATTGACCTCTCTTTCCCTGGTTTATGTTCCAGTTTGGTGGTAAAATAACTCATAAAAATCATCTCTAAAGCTTCTCCTGACTGAGCTATTCCTCTTCATGGGTCAATGGTGAGATGATGTTGATTAGCTTGAAAGTGAACCTTCATTATCAGCAGAGAAGAGATGCAGCACTGATCTGACCAGAGGCTAAAGTGCCCTGTTAAATTCTCCATTACAGAAACTCCGATACCGGGTATCCATTTTTACTTTTGCCATTAAACGACATCTTAAGTGGCCCTGCTTACATTGCATTCCTATTTCTCTTGCTGAGAAGCTGTGAAATGCCGTTTGTTGGAGTGCTGTGCTTAAAATGCTTTGTTATCAATACAATTTCTGAAAAGAGGGAAAAGTCAAATGAAAAGGCCGATTTTTGCATCTGTTTTAATTTCTACTAATAATTTTTGCAGTTTTACCACAACTTTTATATAGCTTTCTTTATTGCTATCCATTTTGCTCTGCCTGTCGTAGTTTTTTAAGAAAACTACTTAAGACTTTGCTTGGCTGGTATTTTAACAGGATGTATTCCATCATAGTGAACATTTTGGCACCATTTCAGTCAAAATCATTGTTTAAAAAAACTCCCCTTAGTGGGTTCATGTGCTACCAAGCAGTGACTAAATTCTCTGAAACAAGCATAGTTGCGTTTCCTTAAATGTCTAAATCCCTGTATGATCTTTGAGAATGCACCTATATGTACACGTATAGATGCATACTCACTTTCCTACAGTGCGGTTTGTCCCCTTCCTCCTGCACTCAGGACGTCCGCTGCAGTTCCAGTCAACTGTTGATTGTGTGAATGCCACCTGAAGGACACAGTGCTCTTGTTTCATTATCAGCCTGCTCTGTGGAAACAGGCAGAAAGGATAGACCTATTTCCATTTCATTTAATCCTGTTGGCTCTTCATTTTCAAAATGGTATTCTTTTGAATATTAAACATACTGTATGTGCTTTTCTTTGGGGAAAAACTACCCAGAAATCAAATGCACCCCAGTCACTTACATTTTTATCTCAGATTCGGACAGTTTAAGTAAGGTCTGAATTGAATTACGCAGAGATTTATCCAGGAGTAATCACATTCCCAGTGACGGAGACAAAGATTGTGAACCATAAAGTATTTATTCTGTAGAATGAAGAACAATGTCATCGACAGCAGCATTATCTAAGATTGGCTTTGAGGCTCCTTTGTTAGCCTCGGGTAAAGCTCTGGCTGAGATCAATGTCTTTTCAAAGTAAACTGGGTCATTAAGGGATAACCACCAACCACCTAGGCCTTTTCTCATCGACCACCTCTGGAGGGAAGAAGGAAGGGAGGGAAGGAACAAAAGGGAAGGGTACACAGACCTCACACATTCATGATGATTTGTATGACTGCCGAAGCGTCTCAGAGAGAGCCTATCCCAAAATGATGGTTATGCATTATTATGGTTATAGTAATAGTCACTGCATGATTTGCACTATTGGATAGTATCGAGTTCTAGTGTTGTGGTGAATGTAAGACATGTGGCTCTGCTGTAGGTAGATGCATTCTTAACATAATAATATCCATACATATTACACTTCTCGGCTATCACATTTTATTTTCCTTATTTCTACAGTTAGAGTGATGGGTTCAGAGGCTCAAACACCTCTAGCATTGCCTCTGACATTGGCCTGTTATTTAAAGTCCTCCAAGGTATCCTAAGTAAGTGTGTCACAGGTTGTACCTTGGGGATACTTGATTCTGTTTATAGTCCTGCACTGCCACAACCAGAGTCACGACATACCTCCACCTGGATATGAAAAAAACTCACCTCAACCTACATATAGAGTGCTGCATTATGAACTGATGGAAACAGAAGTCAACTTTAGAGAAGAAAACGAAGAAAGAGCTTCCTGGTTCCCAAGACTGGCAAATGTTCACATTTTATTTCAAAGAATGCTGGAGACCTTAAAAATGAGTCATTCACCTCAGTCATTAGATGCAACTTGGGTCGTCTGAAATAAATTCAACACAGAAAAGTGCATTTAATGTGCTGGTTTGTGAGAATGGTCTGAGACATTTTGAATGCTAGATCAAACAACGACACAATCAAAGTCAGAACCATAATCAGTGTCAGTGATCAGTGTTTAGTTACACTTATTTTGCCGTGACCTTACAACTACAGTGATTCAACAGCTTAGCAACAAAGTTGTTGGAAAGTTTGAAATCAGTATTTGTATTGATCACTGCCTCGGATCTGTTTTCTGAAGGAACCGTGAGGAGGACCTGGATATCTTGCCTAGTCAACAGAGGTTTCAGTTTACACAGGATTTCATCATTTTTGGGGAGAATATTTACCCAGTATGTTTCGTAATTCTTTGGCAATACGCTGGTATTTGTCTTTTTGGGACAACAGTGTAAGCTGACAGCGTTATCAGTGAATCATGCAGGGGAGCACTCTAAGGACTGCCTTAGAGCTCCCGTGTTTGTTGACACTCTAGCTGGTAAATTGGACATGAGGTTGTGCATGGCTGAGTCTGTTCAAGTGAATCTGTCGAAAATGGAATTGGGTAGCAATATTTACCTCTTTTTTACTTTCTCTCCATCTCTATGTGATTTCTCTCTGTCTCTCCTTCTCTCTTTCTGTTCAACAAAATAAACACAAACACACTAATTTACCCCCAACCTCCAGAATCACCTGCACCTCTTTTGCTCTCCTCTCAATTTTTGCCCTGTCATTTTTTCCCTGCACCTTTCCTACTGCTCCCCTGGACTGCAGTTGCTAGGCAACAGCTGATTGAGAATGAGGGGTATGCAATTGACCAATTAGAAATCTTAGGCTTTATTCAGTGTGTAAGTGGGCACTGGATAATGTACTGTATGCATGTATTTGTATGTTATGGGGGGAGGGGGGTGTGCAGCTTTACAAAGCTCCGACCATAGACTGTATGTAAAGATGGACGACAGGACGACTCCCCAAAAGTGAAGCCAAAGCTTCTCGATCGCCATCTGGTGGGTGGCTGCAGTATAGGTCATTAATCCTGCCCCCTCCATGTTAACAGATGGGACATGTACCAAACTGGCAGCATTCGTATTTGGGATATTTTGGCTTAATTTCTGGAAAGTAGGGGTAAGTTGAAGAAGCATATATACAGTCTATGGCTCCGACAATAAAAATCATTGGTAAACTTTTCATTTTTACCTGGTGCTGAGTGAAAATGACTAATCTTTTAGTTGTCAGTACGTGTCAGAGATAATTTGTGTGTGTGTGTGTGTGTGTGTGTGTGTGTGTGTGTGTGTGTGTGTGTGTGTGTGTGTGTGTGTGTGTGTGTGTGTGTGTGTGTGTGTGATTTCTCTCACATACACTCAGCTGTGCTTTCCTTAATTCTGTCTATCCTTCCCACTGTCCCATACCTCCTCACATTTATCTCTTCCTCTCTCTCTTTCTCTCTCTCTGTTGCCCTCTCTTTCTCTCTCTCTCTCTCCCTCTCATATACCAGAGACACCCTCTACCAGTCACACATCCATCAATGTTCCTCCTCCTCTGTTCATCTACAGCCCTGAGGATTCCATTATGGCTCAGCTGCTGACACACACACACACACAGATTTTAGGGATAGGCAGCTCTATCTTGTCTTGCCACGGGCCGAGATATGATTAGTTAGATAGTGCTGCAGCTCTTGATGACGGCCGTGACTCAGATTGTGATGATGATGATGATGGTGGTCCCAGAGGCAGTGAGGTGATGACGAGGTGCAATTTCGCACAAATGTTTCTTCACAGTTGTTCGGCCCCTCCATCATTCAGAAAGCTGCTTTTTGTGGATAAGACTTGAGTCAACATCTTGTGACCCCGAGCTCTACCAACGATCCAGTCAGTTCATTCCCAGCAGGAGATTTTCCCTGAGCAACCCTGTAGCTTGTTAGTGATTTGTTTATTTTGTTATGTACTGGCCAATTAGTGGACATGTTTTTTTTTTACAATAAAAGCGGGATGACGCAAAGGTACACTGGACTGCTCCCTTCTGAGTCAGAGTAGATGAGTAATGGGCTGTTATAGGGTCAAGTATAATATATGTACAACACAATATGTGCTTGACTTGTTGCTCTTTTACGAGAGATTTTCTCTAGTAATGACTCATATGAGGCAGCTTGAGTGGCACCTTTGTGGCTTCTCATTACTACTCATAAACGCTGTATGCTTTGTGCTTTAATAATCACTTGATTTTACTGTTAGACATAATTCTGCATTTAATCTGCATACAACTGGAACATCGGAAGAAATCCTACAGCTATTACTTGACTGAAACTGCCAATTTAATATAATGGGCTACTATAGAAAGCCCATTCGAACATTATTTTAAGTGTGTTTTTTTCTATGTGCCAAGGACACTGTGAATTTTGCTGGCTATTCCTGCACTAGGCCAAACTAAGAAATGCCGGGGACTGAACCAAGGTGAAGGTTTTTTTTTTTTTTCTATTGCACCATCCTGGAACCTCAGTCATTGTGATGTCTTGACTGACTGGAGTTAACTGACTTGGCCTCAGTTTGTGCCTGAATGTACAATAGGTAAAAGTTCAGCATCTGATGTCCATTATGTGTTGTAGTATTTTTTAAACAACAATGTCCTTGTCCAAAGTACATTTTGAGGACATTCTTGCGGCCCCCTATTAGAACATTGTACCCAAAGCAACATAAGTGGCACAGTGATATCACTCCTACAGTAACTGGTGTCCCTACATTATCATTATTTTCGATCGTAAATTTCTGACGCCGTAAACTGCTCACTAGTGATGGAACCATAAATAAATTAGCAGCTGTGTGAGATGAAAACTATTATTACAAGATCTGCCGGCAATTATTTTCCCACTCACAGTCCTAATGACTTTTTATGTGAAACCACAAGCTGTTGCACACACCCACTCTGCACTGACACTGCAGACAGGGAGCCACCTCGGGGAGGCGTCAGTGTGTCAGCTGCACTGCGTCTGGGGAGAGGGGACGCTCAGAGAGGGGTTAATTGTCGATACCACCCAGTTTCACACATTCACGCCAGCAACCGCATGTACACGAGTGCTCCTAGGAGTCAGGTATAGGAGACCACCAAGGTCAGCCAGTGATGGGGAGAGGAGAGCACTTTGCCACTGCTTGAACAAAGTACTAGTGCTGCCTCAGCACTCCGAGCCCAGGAATACAAATACATTGAGCTAAGTGAAAGAGTTATTTTACACAAGACCTTGAGCCTTCTTCAAACTGCCGACTTCACACTAACAGTGTGGAGCACTGATGATAGAAGGACAGGGACAGAGGGATAGCGGACTAAGGGTAACTCAAGGCGATCCGAGAGTGGAATAAAAGAAAGACGAAAATGCAGGGGAAAAGAAAAATATGAGGGTGAAGAAGAGCCTGGAATGATTAATAGAGAGAAGGGTGGCAAAGACGCTATAGGGCGCCAGCATAGGAGGAAGAAGCCGAAATAGTGTGCCATCTATAACTTCGAGCTGCAGACATTACAGGAGATTAAGTTGAAGAGAAGTGATGAGAGGCAGAGTGAAAAGAGAGAAGGGGAGAATAAGGCAAGTCACAGCTTCTTATCGTCACACTGCCAAGAGTGACATTGATTAGCACTTGCCATCGGCAGGGAGGCCGTGAACCAGTCGCAAGGAAGGTCAGATAATTAAACCCAATGCCACTGCAACAAGCTGGCACTGTGCCCGCCCCGATCCCGCCCCTCACTCACTGGAGCCTGATGAGAAAAACTGTTGTGTGTTTGTGGTGTAATGTATGTAGGGTGTGTGCATGGAAATCATACAGAAATAGCTACAAAGAGGACAGTCACTACAGAGTAATGAAAACTTTGAATTTGCTGATGTTGCAGGCATTGCAAATATGAAATAGCATGATTGATGGCAACCAAAGCAGTATGCTCTGTGAAGCATGCTGTTTTAATTGAAGCCATCACTGGCGGTGATGATGCTCTCACTTTTTGGTTCTGTCCGACCACTGGGAAATGTCTGGCTAATGTAACTTTGTCCTCCAAAGAGATACTTTTCCTTTGCACGTTTACAGTTTCCCTCAGTTAGTTGTCACAAGATATTTGTAATAAATAATCTGCCGCTCTCTGCTCTCCATCTGGGATGTGATGTTGTGACAGATGTGTTCTGGCCCATCTAACTGATGTTTTGGTTGTTTGTGTGTGCATGCGAATTTCACCTCTCTCTTAAACGCTGCTGTTCCTATTCCAACCTGTGATTTTTGCTCCTGTCATCAGCAAAGTCGACTCTTCAAAGAGCTCACGGGAGCTTTTTTTTGGCATTGTGAGAGGAGCATGGTGAGATGGGATTTGACCCCAGTGAATTCTCTGCTTACTTTGATCTGAGCATGCATCCTTTTAATAGACCCAAGCCTGCTGTCAGCTTGGCGGTTAAAGCATTAATTTTTGCTTCAGGCATTATTAATAATGCTCTTTAGATAAAAAGGAAGGGATGGTGTAGGTGATGGGAACAAAACATTCAAGGGGGGAAATGGTTCCAATTAAGTGCTAATCTGATGTGAAGTATTCTATGTGGATAACAGCCACACAGGTTACTGTGTTGAGCCGTCAGTATCCTCCTTATAAGGAAATTAAGTCAAATTTATAGTATTAAGACGGCGCTTGAGGGATATTTCATGGCTGTTAATTGCCTCTTGCCTTCTTTAATATGTCATTGCTGCCAAGAACTCTGCACATACACAGTGCTGTGCATTGCAATTGATGGTTATCATTTTCTGACGTATTAATAAAAAGCTGTCCTTGGGCCTGGTTTCAGCTCTCTCATTTCCCACCGTCCCCCGTGCCATCCACACACCTCCAGAAATACAAAGAGCAGGGTGAGGTTATGAATGTCCTGGATCAATATGCTCAAAATTGCATCAAAGGAGGGGGGAAATGTAAAGCTATACCCCATCCACTAAGTTTCACTATTACCCCAGGCATCCCATTTTGTCCCTTCTTTTTAAAGTAAATCTTACACCTCTCAAATGTAACTCATATAAAGTGCAGCATAAAAAGAAACTTTAAAACCTAAGCATTGATTTTAATAAATGACCCCCTAAAACCTGAGGGTTTTCTGAACAGCTGACAGAACTGCCAATGTTTGCAAAAACGTAGCCCCTGAAGCAGATAGAGGCATGAAATATAAAATTAAAACTTTTGATAGCTTTAACATTTGGCTTTCATTGTCGATCATTGCATTTTTCCTTAGCTTCGTGAAAATCTTTAGAAAAACCAACAAAGCTGGCAAACTCACTGCGGCCCACCCTGCTCCTCCTCAAACATATCTCTTACCGACCGAGCCTTGGTCAGCAGGTCAACAGGCACATCGCCTGAGTCAGAATCTTTTTCAGTGTTATTTTCATCATTGTTTTATCTACTAGAACACTGCTGTAATCTGTTTCAATATCAGTCCCATCTGTTAGGTCGTCAGCCATTGTCTGAAATGCTACTTCAAATGCTGACAAATTACATTTTGCATTAATCATGCGAGTATTTCGGCCAATCACAATGTTTTTCATCAGTTACATGTCTTGAAACCGATGACATTCTGGATGAGACACATGTTTAATCTGGTTCTAAAGGGAGAAGCGCAGAAACGTTAGACCCGGTCTTATTGGGTTAATAAAGCAGTGGCATCAAAGAGTTGGTGTCTTCACTGCAAGCATGTAACATTTCACATTAGCATGAAAGCAGTGTTACTTCACATGAAGCGATCTCTGTTAGCATATTAAGAAAATAAGTCCAACATCACTTCATATGAAATTGAATGACGCTTTAATAGGAGCACGGAGGATTTGGGCTTTTGTTTTACCAGATGATCGTCACTTTGGAAAAGAGGAGCAGTAACATATTGACACGCAAACTACAAAAAGCCCCAGAACTAGTAATGGCTGCTGAAAAGTACAGTCATTAATGATGAATTACCTGTCATGTGCGAACGGCTTGTTTATTTCTGTGTTAAATCGTCTGATTGCTTCTCTGTGGCGCATTGCACATTATCAGCTGCAGCGAGGCAGGCGCTCTCTGCGTGAGATCTGAATGGTGAGATGTGTCACCGAGGATTAGTGAGAGAGTGGCAACGCAGAGGAGGTGTTGAGGGCGCCGAAAAAAAGGGAGAGAGAGCAAGAAGAGGTAATGAGAAGAGGTGACGGTAGAGAGAGAGAGAGAGAGAGAGAGAGAGAGAGAGAGAGAGAAATAGCTGGGAGATGATTGGATGGCAGCAAGGAGGTGCTTGGTTGCTGTAAGGGGAATCTGCTGATTCTCTATGACGTGTATGTCAAGCCGTTACTTGTGTATGTTTACAGAAGCGATGTCATTATCTTTCAGGCATGACATCCCTCCCCCCTACATCCACACCCACCCAAGCTCACTGATAGCCATCTGTCCGGTAATTAACCTGACTGACTCACTGTGCAGCATCAGCTGCCTGACTGCCCTTGACCGAATCACTGCATGTGTCTGTGTGTGTGTTTGTGTCTTTGTCCACCTGTCTTTCGTTTTCCTCACCTGTGTCTTAGGCTCAGATCCTTATGAATGGGTCTGTTCTCCAGGCATGACTCTGTGTTCAGGCTCATTACCTCTGACTGTAATGCAGTGATGAAAATGAATTTGCAGTTTGATGTTTGCCGTGCAACTTTGCACAACTTGTGAATTTACATTCAATAGTCGTCAGAGGCGGACAGGGACAGCGCAGAGGAGAGAGGAGGGAGGGTCAGATTGACGATAGTTACAGGGAGGAAGATTGTGACGTTTGATCGAGAGCAAAGAAGGTGTGAAACGGGAATACTGAATTGTACCTGACACCACCACTTTGATATTTCATATGAAATGAAGGTGAAAATGCAGACGTATCCTGCCGTGCGTGTGCGTGTCCGTGCGTGTGCGTGAGTGTGCGTGTGCCTGTGTGTGTGGTTACATCTAACTTGAGAATAAAACATTTTTTATTTTTTATTTAAGTGACCATGATTATTGTTGAAGTAATTTATATTATACAAAACAAATTTTCAAAGTTAATCTATTTTAGAAAGTCTTGGCAGTAAACAGACGAATGGGTGAAGAACGGGTGAAGGCAGTGTGTGCGTGCGTACATGTGCATGATGGAAGACTTGCCCTGCAGTTTCAAAAAAGTCATAAGAGCAGTGCCCCATTCCTCATATAGAGTATTGTGTCTGCAGTGAGATGTCCGGCTGCAAGCACTCATGGAAAACCTACATTTACCCTGTCACTTCATCTTTCTGTATCATTCAATCTATTTATACAGTATATGTCTACTTTTTATACAGCCATCTCTAATGACTTAATAGCCCATGGCAGTCACACATAAACTTGCAGGTATATATGTTTGTAGGTGTTTTTACAACTGATGGTTCCTAGGGTAGTGTTTGTGGTTAGCTACCCACACACGGTCTCTGTTTTTACTCTCACCGAATTTATGGCATTTTTGTTCATACGCATGCCCCAAAAACATACACAATTTGAATTCCTTCAAAAGACACACTGCTATTGATTTGTGCTCAGATTAAATGTGCTGCCATGTCCTCAGAATGAGATTCACGTAGCCGCAAGAGCCTGATTGGACCGGGGGATCGATAAGGTGGCAGAGAGATGGAGAGACGAGAGATGGGAGGGAGCAAGAAGGAGAGAGAGAGACAGATGTGTTCGCGGTTCTTCATTACACCTATAAAAGAGAAAAAATGAGAAGTGGCAGCCAGGGAGTAGTAGCATTCTGTTGCAGTGCAGTCCCAACTTAAACCCTGAAGTACTGTGCATTATTATCTTCCCAGCTTTTGTAATACTGTAAAATGATGAAATAAAATGTGTTAAATCTCATTACTGACATAACGTACAAATAAGCATTGAGAAGGACAGGAGGACAGAGAGCAAAGAAGGGCGAGTGAGTTGATCTGCAATGTGAACTCATATCCTGGCTGTATAAATGCACCTGATACAGAGGAGCAGGAGTGAAAGTGGGACGATGCCAGAGACGCGTCACAGTGAGGGACAGAATGCATCAGAGGGCTCATCTGTCTGAGATAGCTGAGTATAATTAACAAGGCCTTAGTTTTTAATTAATTTGCCTCAATCACCGTTGAAATTCTATTCTTGCATTTTGGACTAAATTAATTCAAGGACATGCGCTCAAACAATCCACACTGTGTACTTTCTCTTTTTTCTTTCCGAGTCCCCCTCTTCTTGGTTTGCTTGCCCAAGTGTTGTTGGTTCTTAATTCCCTTTTCCTTCTTTATTTACCTCCTTTTTTTCATTCGGATAAATTCGGATATGATCTAAATCCGGCACGTCCAATAAATGGTGTCCCGTGTTCCTAACATTATTGTGAGATGTGAATGTGGCAACTCTGCAGTGCCCTCCAATGGTGGGTCTGTGCCCAGGGAGGACGAGGGAGCACCTGGTGATGATGCGATGGCCAAACTCAACCAGCTGAGCCCCGAAAACAACAACCACCATCTGAAAATAATAATAATCCCTCTGTCACACTTCCAGCTCCATGTGGCCGGGACATCGGAGCGAAGATATTACTCTGCTTTGCTGGGGTTTACGCGCCGTATAACCATCTATCCCCCCCTTTATTGGTTGATGCGATATACTGTGGATAGAGAACACTCATGGAGTCCACTCCGCCTGTGTTTGTCTCTCTCTCTCTTTTTATTTCTTGATGGGAAATACAGAATGGACATGAGACTAAGCGAGATCACAGCAAGTGGTTTTTAAAGGGACTCCATAGATTTTACACTTGAAATTCAGTTTCATTGTCATGAGCAGAGAAGTTTGCATATCTCATCCTCTCTTGCCTCAGATTAAATAATTCTTTTTTTAAATATGTTGCTTGTGAGTGCCTCATCTTCAAGGATTGTAGTACCAGCTTTCTGCAATGCCACTTCAATCACCATCAAGCTGACAGTCCTATAGTTGTTTTAAAGTGGTTTATTCTTCTGCCCCTCCTGTTACTTCTCCTATTGTTCTTGTGTAGCCGTGGCTCCCACATTTCAGTCCATCTCAAATCACTCTTACTAAAATTAGTGAGTAAAATGTTCGAATAACTGATTTATGCAGGAAAAAACAACAAGACACAAAAAGGAAGCTTCTTATAAACAAGAGTTGGCGATGTCACTCACTCGGCTGTCCTCACCGCCACCTCTATTTATCATGCATGAATACCTGAATCCCTGAATTTTGCATGAAGCTCTCACTGTGATGTATCTAGACGGCACGAATCAGAAAGATAATGGCATGCGTAACTGTAAGCACTGGTAAACCTTCCCTTCAAAACAGGCCTGAGAAAATTGACTATAAGATGCGATGCACAGTTGTTTTTTTTGTGCATCAGATAAAAGTGATGTCTGTTGATGGAGAGCATTGAAAACATCTTTGAAAGCTACTGATGCATGTACAAGTGTTCCTGTTAAAGTTGGACCACAATGAGCCACTGTTTATCCTTGTCTTGCGCTTTGAACTCCTTTCTAAATAGTCACTTTCCTGGCATCCTTCTTTCCTTTTAACTGGACCGGAGGGAATGTGGCCATCAGCGGAAAAAGATCCAATGGGCTTGTTTTCTGAGCTGTAGAACAGTTCTATTGGAATGGGGAAGGAATGTGTGTATCCATACTTCAGAGGCCACCACTGAGGTGTGTGTGCGTGCATGGTGTATCATCCTTGACAAAGGGAAGAGGGAGCTCCCATCGCTGCTGACTTCACCAATCTCTATCTTGAGGACGGCCTATTTGAAAATGAAACCTCGGAAGTTTTTCTGACAGTTTCATTTTCAGGTGCACTTCAGCAGAATATATATTTATGTGACCTTCGATGTTTTTATGCAATCCATCAGCATCTTTCCTCACAAGTGTGTGTCCTCAGACTGCTCTGGTAAGCCGGGACAGGGTATGTTATTGATATTTTTTGATCTTGTAGTCAGGTCGTCTGTGTTAATTGACCGTTTCCATGCAGGTGGGATCCTCCTCCACAATGAATGGAGGCGCTGCACCATCCCTGGGTGCAACTGGTTGCCGTCCTTGGGGAGGCGGGCAATGACAGTTGAAGTAATTGACTGTTAAGCTCTTATGGATTTACTGCCTGCTGGTGGTGTAGCAGAGGGCTGATCACCCTGTACCACACACACACTGCTTTTTATATGCATTATTCTCTGACACACACATATTGAGCGCACACACACACGCACTGCTTTTTGAGCATTGCGTTAGTTTAGGCAGGACACGAAGTCAAGCTCAGCTCACCGGGCTGCTACAGCAGCTGATCTCAAAGCCAGCCCACATCAGCTGATGGCTCAGCTGACTCTCTTCCACACATTCATTGGCAAAGCTCAGACAAGGTGCCTTATTTAAGCTGCTCCAGTCTGCAACCCAGCTCCACCCTTTTTCATGCTGTGTTGGATTTAGTGTCATTTCTGTTGTCATTGACGCCCGCTCTGTTCCCTTTGGGGGTCGTGCTGACGCTCTCCCTGTCTTAATTTTTCCATGTAGGCAAATGGAAGAACTGAAAGGTGTGCTCTTTCTGTCTTAGGCTTTCGATGTATGGCCATATCCCGCCAAACGTAACTTATGCAGATGCAAATTAAGTTTTCTTTGAGTAAAGTGGTCCCGACTGAATTAGCCAAGTGATCAACACAAGCATTGCAAGGTGTAAATCTGTCCGGCTTACATTAAAGCCTCCCTAACTATGGTTATATTGTACTGTATACAAGGTACATTAAGATATTGTGGAGCTGCGTTTACTGTTACAGGGATGGAATTAGGATGGTGTCTGTGTTGCCGTTTCTCCTCGGGTACCAGTGGCCAACCATAAGGTGTTGTGTTTGTCAGAGCCAAGCTTTAGCTAGGTGGAGAGATGCCCCTGGGAGTGTCTGACTCACCCATGCTTGTGTGGGTATGTGCATGTGTGCGTGTATTTTCCATGCAGAGGGTGTGAGGTGTTGGCAGGGCTGTCATATTAAGCCAATGGCGCTGAACTCATTGTGTCAGCTCCTGCAGGCTGCTATTGATGCTCCTATCATATAACTCTCTCTTCCTTGCCCTCAGTGTGGCACACTGGCCACATTCTTGTCACTACTTGCCCCTGACACATGCATGTGGGCTTGTGGGAGCACTTTTGCAATTGTACCTTTGCAGCTGTGTGCCTGAGTGCATGTTTGTTTGCCTGCCTCCATTTGTGTTTTTACATGAGTGTGTGTGTGTGCTTCATTCCTGATCTCACAGTGCATCATGGAGCTCTTAGAGAGCACTGCTGCATTTCTGCATCATTACGTGTCTCCCGAAGGTTGAGCAAGAGGCCCAGGGCTGCAGGCGATGGATTTGGACCAGAGAATAGGAACAACAGAGAGAAGATAGGAATGGACTAGGCAACAAAACAAAACAGTGTATTAAGGAGCAAGAGATGTAAAGAAGCGACCGAGTGTCGGGCTAACTGAGAGGAAAACCAAGGAAATGGATGAGTAACATGGAGGAACTGTTCAGTTGCAGGTAGACAGAGAAAAAGATGGAAAGTGTGAGAAAGAGAAATGTAAGCTGTGGTGCACTTTAATGTTATAATGTAGTTTATCTAAATTTCATCCCTTATCTTAAAACAACTCCCAGTGAGGTGGAACATTTTTATTAGGTTTAATGTCTGTCCACCTTTATCAAAACAAGTGAGCAGTTAAGGTTGACGAAGGTTTTCCCACTTAACTTGTATCACGATAATATAACTTAATTACAGAAAAAAACATGTGCAGTAATTTGACCTTTTTGAAGTATGGAATATCTTTACAAACAGTTAAGTCCTGTAGCAGAGGTCAGCTAATGGGGGGGGCTGCAGAGGAGAAAGTCGAAATATGCTTTCTGCCCCTATTCCCTTCCATACACTATTTAAGCTTGTGAAGCACTGCAGAAAATATCCATTCTAAGAAGCGGGGTCTTGGCACAACTTAGCTGGAAGATGACAAGGATCACACACGCGTCAAAGTTAAGATTTATTTTAACACAATTTAAGTTGAAAATAAAATTTGCGCTTCATTTTAAAATCTTGTTTAATTTAAAGTACTCACAAAGATATCTTGACAAAAAGAAATGTATTAGACATACATAGGTAAAACATTGTTGATACAAAAGGTTTTCATCTACTTCATGTCAGAGTCGTGTCAACATCCTGAAAGTGGGTGAAGGTGCACTAGAATCAAAACTATGCCATCTGGCAGATTTTCAAAGTAAAATAAAAGTAGGATTTGAGAGTGTATATGATGAAAAAATAAAATGACTGGTTTAAATTGACAATTTACAGGAAGAGCTAAAGAAATGGATGAAACTGAAATGAAGTTGAAACACTGGAAGACTGGAGAGCAGGGGGGGAGGCAGATGATATAATTGTAAATATGACAATAGTATAGAGAGAGAACGAGGGAGATATGTAATAACAAAAAAGAAAGGTTCGGGCTGTAGAAGGCACCGCTTCCATTAAAGAAACACAACTTCATCTGCTTAGAGTAGGATGCGAAATTGCGGCCAGGATAAACATTGCCATCTACTCCCTTGGAAAAATAGACGAGCAGCACTCAGAGGTCTGTCGCACTAACACAGAACAGTACACAGTGGTCGCTTGTGAATAACACAGCCAATTAAGCAGCCACAACACAGGGCTCATGGCAACTCGGGGGCCTCAAAGGACTTAATTACTGATCTCGGTTTGCAGGGACAGACGGAAAGGTAGAGCGAAAAAGACACAGAGATGTATTCCTCAAAAGAGGATAGTGTGGTTTCCCTCTTCTGGAAGTACAGGGATTCCAATTACTGTCCATATGCAAATGGATAATCAAATATCATGATGACAGTGGGTTGCCGGAGAATAATGTTGTTAGGTTGTTTGCTTTTTCTAACTGGGAAATGCCTGTTGGGGATTCCCCACTGACCAATTGTCTCCTTCTAAATATAGAATAAGATAAACGAGCGTATGCGAAGGCTGGAATCGGTCATTTATCGTCTTCACCCTTATTGTGTTTGATCACTCTTGCATTTGATGTTATGAGGTACTGGAGCGGGAAGTATCTGCAAGCAAATTAATTCATTCTGCCAACATATTACACTCACTCATGGCAGCTTTGAGTAGAGTAGGTCTGCTTGTTCAATCAATGTTTAACACGGCAGATAATTTCCGGTAATTTCCTGAGGAAGATATTATATGATATTATAGGATGGTTTTGTATCACACTGTGTAAACAGGCAGGCAGGCAGGGGGGGGGGAATCAACGCAGAACAATGGCAATTATTTCCTGGCCACTTTCTGGCACACGTTTGTTTGACAAAGGATGATGGGAAATGTGGTGAAGCAGGTAAAAATGAGAAATGGTTATTGCTGACATAATGAGGCTGGGCTTTTATCTCGGTGTATTGTGGGTTCATAATTGCGACCGCTGGTTCACATAAAGGGCAGTGATACCAAAAGCTGTTCTGGTATTGAACCGAATCAAAAATAATCACCTGGAGGAGAAAAGTGCGGGATGAAATAAGAATGGGTTGAAGAGGACTGTAGCAAGAGGAGCCATTAAATGAGAGGAGGGAAAAGGTCATCAATGAATGTCATCCGCAGCCCTTCAATCGGGAGCCGGAGCAGAAAGTTTGTGATTAAAATGAGGTATATTCTGTTTATCAGCTCTATTGGCAGAGGGCAAAGAGAGGTGTGAGTTTTAGAATCAAATATGAACTGCTTGCGTGTTATACCTTGCAACACTAAGCGTCCATGTGACCTGAATTGGAGTGTTTGTCCTCCTGCGGATGTGGTTTTGAACAACGGGCCTGTCTGGCCAGAATGAGGCCAGATTTAAGCACCAGAAGCTGCTAAAAGAGAGATAGCTGGAAGGGAAATGAGAGTCAGAAAGATAGAGAAAGAAGAGCAGCGATACCTGAGGGTGAGGGGATATGTGAGAGTAACTTGTCATATCTGATGGCTTATCCTCAGTCCTTGGTTCTTCCCATTTGTCACTGAATCAACCAGGATTTATGAGCTTCTTCAAAGCTACAAATCCTTATTATGGCCCTTCAGATAAAGAATGACACCCGGGTGTTAAAGGGAGTGTGTCTGCATTGACGGGATGGTCTGATTTTCCCTGTTTAGTGGGGAGGGGCATGTGTGTGGAAAATGTAGACTGACTTTGAACCGACTGAATTTTGACATGGAGCCAGGATTTATTTTTCCTCATATGCATTTTTTGATATTCTCACCAATTTCCTATAAATTATGGATCTTGAGGAAAGAAATATACATATTCAGGGGACTGATATCCATGACTGTGTTTTTTGGGGGGGGGATTTAAGTGGACTTTGGCAGACTTTGACCTTGGCAGTGGTATGAATAGTTTTGAATAAATCGAGACTGAAGTGAATCTTACCACAGAAATGTTTATCTTCATAGAAATGCGTATAATACATACATATAATACAAAACTCAGCTGTACAAGTGTAGTGCTAGTAAAACAAATAAAACATCACTAGCAGTCAAATCATTGAAGAGGTGTTTGGTCATTATGATTCCAACAGCTTGATGAAAACCCTGAGCTCTGCTGTATTTCTTCAGACAGATAAAACCCTAGTTGGGCAAAAGAAAGTATCTTGACTGAGACTGTGACAACTGAGCAAAAACCAATTTAGTGAAGTCTGCATGTTAGGCGTTTCTAACAGATGGTGGTTGACACAAGTATGGTCTTGTTCCATTACAAAGCTCTAATGGAGCGTTTCAAACAGAGGGAGAGGAGCTGCAGGATTGTACAGTATGAGGCAAACCATCACAGTATGGAAACCTATTCTACCCCAAATTAAAAGGATGAAACTGCAAATGACCAAAACATGGGCACATTTAGACTAATTGACAGTCTGTGACTTTCATATTCGTACATCCAATGTCATCCATAGCTGTGGAACCCAGAGGAAAAAGTTGCTCTCCACCTTTACTGCAATGTGCCACCCTACCCTCTGAAGAACAGTCCTCCCAGCAGTATCATGCTGTATCTCTGTGCTGTCAGTCCTCCTCCTTACAAATAAACCGCATCCCCTGCACTGTACAAACTATCATAACGATGGAGCCACCTCCCCCACAGCTTCTGTAGCAATGACATAAGGCTGTTACAGTTACACCTAACATACGGCCCTAAGCTACAGGCAGTGTGCAGATGGGTACTATGATGAAAGCGAGTCTTATAACAGGGAGTTATGTTAAAGAATAGGAGCCATAGAAGCAGTTGCCGGGCTTTACCACAGTATTTGCATATTCTAATGAGCCCAATGTTCAGGGTTAGCTGCTTACACTAATGACGCGTTTAGTTCTTAATAAATCAGTTAAGGCAGCTCCCTGCTGGAGCCTGGGAAGTGTGTGTGTGTGTGTGTGTGTGTGTGTGTGTGTGTGTGTGTGTGTGTGTGTGTGTGTGTGTGTGTGTGTGTGTGTGTGTGTGTGTGTGTGTGTGTGTGTGTGTGTGTGTGTGTGTGTGTGTATCTCACTAACTGCATATTACATTAGAATGCAGCTTTGTGTAGTTGTGTGTGTGCAGTTATGCTGTAATTTTGTGAGAATGTGTAAATGAGTGAATAAGTTTGTGAGCACTTGTCTGTTTCTTAGTGCTTGCTCAAATGTCTTTATGTCTTCTGTGTGTGTGTGTGTGCGTGCGTGTCCACTACTTTGAAGTTTCTTTTGAAGTAATGTTACAAGCACCTCGCCGGAAAAAAAGATTTTGTATTTCTCCGTCATGGGCTCCTTTCAATTTAAAAACTTGACCTGCCAACATTTCCTGTGTCTTGTACAGTTTCTTCACATTTCTCCATATTTTTACTGATTGCACTTGAATTGCATCTGTCACTCAATCTACATGTAACAGCACTGGAAATAACGACGAAGGTGATCAAAAACACACACAAACTACTCGTGTTTTGTCTTCTCATCCTTATGCCAAACATGCACAGTTTGTTTCCAGTCCTCGCGTACTGGTAGTTCTCCCAGATATGTGAACAACATGGAATCTGTTCTTTGTCGAAACATTATTGTTTCCGTTTCTTGCAGAGAAGAGAGTAATTTTATCATGCCACTGACAATTTGACCCACTGGTGTTTAGAAGGTCTTTGGGCCATGGTTCTATCATAAGGATTAGTTCTCAAATGGGATTACAGGCTTGTATGAAAAAATGAATAAAAGAGAGGGGGGGGGGATGCTCAAACAGGCAAGAGAGAAGAAGTATTTAAATGCAGACAGACACATTCGAGTAAAGAGATCATTTTATCATCATTAGGGAGGAAGGGGAGAGGAGGGGGAGGAATCTGTCTAAAGAGGGATGGAAACTGTATGGTGATGAGTGAATTCTGTTGTTTATTAAAGATTAAAAATGGAAAGATTTAGAAGAGCTTCTATGTGCGGACGAAAGAACAGAAACAATGTTTTTCATTAGGTTTTATTTTCATGATCTTATCTCAGTGTTTTCTCTTTTCTTTCCGGCTCTGCCTCGTCCTCTCACTCTTAAGTGAGCCAGAATAATATCTGTGAAGATGCACTGGAGTGGAATATCCTGGTCACCCATCCGGTGTGACGAGGACACTACAGTAAAACACACACAGGCGCCCGCGTACACACAAATACACACACACATGTACTGTTATATGGGATGGCGGGAGGGAGACCCACATGGCTTGGAGTGCCAGCGGCATCTTGTTGCCCTGCCACCATGGCCCTTCTGCATGTAGGTCAACCTCGGCCGGGGGCACACCATTCAACCCCCCCCCACAAACACACACCCTCCTCCCTCAACTCCCCCTCTCACACCCCTCCCTCACTTCCTCCAACTACTGGATTATTTTCTTCCTCATTTATTTTCTCTACAGCACATCCAGTCATTAAGAATAAGAATAGCAAATAATCTGGTTGGCATTACCTGAAAATAGGACAAACACAAAGAGTTTATAGGAAGCACACGAAAAAGCACAGCAATTATTCCAGACAACCAAAGCAAGAACTAAAAGAGTTAGCTAGATTGTGATCAAGGGTTTGTTTATGTCAGGATGAGACATTCGATCTTTATCTTTAGAATTAGATTTAAGGTTGATGTCTGGGTCATGGATATGAACTCCTCACCTTCCCCTGTCCAAACAGCTGAACGAATCACCCTCCATGCATTTCTCCTATGTGCTTGTCTAAAGGCCATTACTGCTGTTTTAGAATTTGATAGAAGGCCTGTGGAAACGGTGCTCGCTGCTTTTCAGATGGTTTCCTACAAGTCGCGGTGGCACCAGGATGTTTTTCATCCCTCCCATCTCTTTGCCCTATTATCCTGCCACTCCCCTAATCTCCTATCATGGCTTTTCAACACCTTATTCATTCCGTAAATTCCTCCATATTTATAACTCTGCAAGCTACAGTCGCATCTCCTGGTGTCCCCAATTTGTGGCGTTATGAAACTTTTGGGTCTCTTCCAAAAGCACTTCCAACTAGGAAGATTTTACATAGTGTTATTTTTTGTCAGAACTTTAATTTAGTTTGTTTGAATGACAGTAATTGCTTTAAAACGGCAGAGAAAGGCGGCAAGTGGCACACGAAAAAACCCTAAAAATGTCTTCATTTGCACATATGAAAACAGTTGGTGCTACAGAGGAAAATGTGTTTGTGTTTGCGACATCTCCATTAGACAACACTGTATCAGTGTGCATCTCCCTGTCTCCGTGCCCAGGCGAACAGTTGGCAGCGCTGCCCTGTGCATCAACCAAACACGACGACACCCGCTGACATTTAGCAGATTTCCAATCACTAATCAGAAAATCCAAATTTGTTACGTTTTAGGAAATACACAACATATGATGTTGCTTTCTGTTCTGAGAGAGATTTTAAAATGGCCTCAGCATACATAAATGTAAATCATTTAATCCCTGGAGTCACAACACAGTAATTGTATGCAGTGTTTTTATGATAAAACTTTGACAATCTTCCCAGAGGACAAACACAAATCTATTCTAGACTTTTTTTTTCTGTCGTTCCCATTTTCTCGCCCCCTGGAATTTCCTCTACGACTTTTCCTCTGTCATTTGTGATGCTTTTTTGAAATAAATTTCTGCCATAATCCCAAAGCTCCACCCACAATTTCTCTGTTTCACCATCGTCGAATATCCTGTGTTGTAATTGCAAGTGTGTGATGAAGTGTTTCTGTCAGAGTCTGCCTGATAGCTTTTCTCTGTACGCACGCACACACACGCGCGCGCACACACACACACACACACACACACACACACACACACACACACACACACACACACACACACACACACAGACAAAGGTCAGCCACCTTTCATATGTTTGCTCAAAGAATGTGCACGCATTGTCACCCACAGGGACATATTCTCACACACACGTACACACTCTTCTATCTTAGTGAGGACTCAAATTGACCAAATACATTCCCACGCCTCTTACCCTGACCTCAATCATCGAAACTAAATGCCTAACCCTCATATATGAACTAACATGTATGCATATTCTCTTTTTTGATACCACATCCTGACCCCCTGCCTCGTCCACTTACCCTAACCTTAACTTCTGTCCCTTAATCCTTACCCTAAATCTAATTCTAACCCTAGCACTAAAACCAAAAAAGTGAGAACCGACCAAAATGTCCTCACTCTGTAAAGTCTATGCTCAAAATGGTCCTCACAAAGACATACGAAAAATTACACACACACACACCTCTGTGTGAAGTAGCTGCAGGTGACAATGAGTGAGCTCTCCATTTCCTCCCTCACTTGTAGGTTTATCTCGACCAGTCCAGAGGCCATCGTGTAGTCAGAGCAAGATCCATATCCAGAAACAAGCCCCGGTAGCTGTGGTTGTGGAGTCAAGGGAAAACAGGCATCTGTAGCACAAATCTTACTGCAATAATTGTCCAAAAGAAAAACATCATACATCTTAAGTTTTTTGAAAGTGTTTCCCTCCAGGCACCCCATGGTTTCTGATTAATTTAGAACAGTATAAAATATCAACTTGTAGAGGCTGGTAGCCATGTTATCCATCACAGCAAACACATCCATGGCTGTAGTTTTAGTTTTGTGTACAGGTTTGTACATTGTTGAATGGTAATACTTAGTAACTGCACCCTGTTCATGATCTTTGTTACTTCCTCAAAGAATCAACCCCAGTCGACTAAATAATCAAACATGGACGTTATTGACAGGAAAATACAGATTGTTATTCGGTTTTTCAGGAGCCAGCTCTCCAGTCACTTTTTATAAATCCTGTATCGTGAAGGGACTAAAATGAGCGCAGTGAAAGAGGAAAAACAATAATCTTTATTCTGTTCCTACCTTTGTGAACCAAAGAGTGTGTTTCTCTCAACATCCATATTGATCACACAGCAGCTCTGTTTAAAAAAACACATCTGATAGTCAGATATCTGGAGTTTATTGTCCGCTCGTTGCTCATCTTTACCTTTACCTCTCCATCGCTCTTTGTGATGTATTATATTGTAAATATGATCTCACTGTCCCTACTGCTCTCTCCTTATTTCTCCTTTTTAGAATTTATTCCTTCAAGTTATTCTTCTCATGTCTCTTCGAGGAAACTGTATCGACAGCATCTATTTCTCTTACCTCACCGTGTCGTCATTACTACCTCCCTTCCATCTATCCCACTATCCCTTCATTGCTTTATTCATTTCAGCTTCCTTCTTCAAATCCACACTTCTTGCTCCTATCTTCTCTCCATCCCACCCTCCATTTCTTTCTCCCTCTTCCCTCCATCACTCCCTTTATCGCCTCATCTAGCGCCATCTCTCCATAGACAATCTGCCAGTGTGCTGTGCCCGCTCCAGCTCTCCCAGAGTGATCCCGTTAGAGGGCTAATGCTGTGAAAAATGACAGTGAACCGGCACTTTTACTGCCATCACCGCCGCTTTGGGGCTGCCTGCCGCCTACAGCCCTGTTGCCTGGCAACTCCCCAGACAGCTCCCCTTTCCATAATGCGAGAACTCATGTCTGCTATGTTGTGATAGAGCTCAGCGCCTAATAAGCATTATATCTCATTTTGTCTTATCATTTTGTTGTTAGTGACATAAGTTTGCTTGGAGCTTGAATGCAAAGAGCGCTCAAGCAGAATGTGTCTCTCGTACTGAATGAACCAAATGATTTGCAAGAAGTGGAACTTCTTACAGCGTGGTTGTTTCAATAAGAGGTTGATCAAGCAGAAATTGTAAATGTACCAAAATGATGACGATGCAGATGACTCAGTGAGTTTATACAGGAGAGAAGAGCTGATGAGCCGGGCCCATTATGGATTTGTTGGATGCAAACTAACAAACCAACCATCCAAAAAACGGACAGGGCTGAACACATTGCCTCCTTGGTGTAGGTAAAAATAGAAATCTACTTTTTGGAATATAGAGCTAGATTCTTAATGATACCATGAGAAGAAAGTTGATAGTTTTCTCACAGGCTCCACGAGTGATGGATCGAAGCTGACACTCATCCCCTTCTCTCACAATTGAATCCCCCATTAAATGTCCTCATCAATTTCATTTCAATTCATACTGTAGAGAGACAGAGACTTTGACTGATCTGACACGAGGAGAAGAATCTCCTCAACAACCTCAAATTGATTCACATTCTGCACACATTTCTCTATACAAAAGAGAATATAACAAAACGCAAAGAAACAGTGTTCGTTTAATTTCTCTCTGAACATCTATTTATTCTTGTGTGATGGTGTTCAATTCAGACTTCTTGAAAGTGCTACAGAAATATTACTAGGTCTGTTTTAAACGAGCTACTGGAGTCCAACGTGACCAGTAGTTTGCAAAGTGATTGTCGTCATTGACACAAAAATAAAATAAAACTATCACTTGAGCAGAGAGGATTTCCTGTCACCGGCTACTGCTCAGAGAATTTGTGAAAAGGGCATCTCTTATATAACTCCTGATCGTCTCCTCCTCAGTCCCAACACATTACTTAGATTTAAAAAATTGTTTTCAAAGATATTTCTCATGAGGAAATTACCTTTAGGTATATGAGAAAATGTCCTGCTTGAGTCTTTTCTTTTCCTCTACTGTGTTGGCTAATTATGGTTCTCTGTTAAAAAAATGAATAAATAAAAAATAGCCCATCTGTGCGTCATCTCCTGCCCCACTTTTCTGTCTTTCCACCAACGTCACGGCTTTTAAGGCAGAAACTCACTTCTACCAGCTCGTCACTGAAACTTAACAAGGATCTTATACTCTAGTCCGGAAATACTCACCGATCTGAGTGACACGAGCCACGTGGTTGCAAAGGGAACTCTTACAGGAGCTTACAAGAGTGCTTTAACGTCAGTGTGTAAACTCTCTGCCACTGGAGCAATCCTAGCTGCTCAACGTGGGACTGTTTTGAGACATCATCGGAGGTTCTGTAGATTTTCGGACTCTACATCTGAGTTGTTCGAGAGGGGAGGGGGTGTTTCCGTCTGCTACATTGTTGCTGTGTCTTTTTCCAAACCCTGTATGATGTATAACTACATATGTAATCCTTTGCAGAATTGAATGTTGAAAGATGACGAGTGCGAGCAGGATTTGGAACTCTGTGTGAAAGAAAACGGTCCTATATGTATTCATATACACACACTGCAATTCAAGCATATCCAGAAATCATAGAGTGCAGGTCCATTTGTGCTCCGCTCCGTTAGGTGAATCACTGTAGCTCTCAAAGCACCAATTTCCCATTTTAAATGATCATCCTATAGAGAGCCACTAATGTGAAGCTATCAAGGTCGTAGTGAAAAGCATGAACAGTTGCAATCTCCATTAAAGCGAGTTGAATGGAGAAAATGACACGTGGAAGAGACATTTTACTGCAGCACTGTATGTAACTTGGTTTGTACAGTATTTATATATCATCAAAACAAACCCCTTACTGTAGACGCAGTTGCACACCATCTGCTGCTCATTAGTCTGAAAAGACACACACATACACACCCAGGGAGCACGATGGCTAAGCGTCCAACCTCCAGCGGCGATGAAAGACGAGAAATAAAAAAGGAAAGCAAAAGAAACGGAGCGACATCAGGGAGGATGGAGAGAAATGACGGAGACCGAGTGAGACAGAAAAAAGAAAAGGGCAGGGGGGGGGGGGGTGTAAATCACATTAATACATAAGCTTCATTAGTTGGGCCCATTAGCGTCCTAAGCACGGATTAATTTAACTTCAGTCGACGAGCCCAGTGGCCATGATGGGATGCAGTGTGATTACACACCTGGATGTTTGATCACTGACACCCTTCATTCTGACTGGCAGGTGGACGGCCACGTGCTGCTTTTGTTCCTGAATGCGAAATTAGAACACCTGCACGGAGAAAACTAACATGGGAACAGTTCATAGGCCTTCTTATCATTTCCTCCTTTTTGAGCTCATTTACTGGTTTCCTCTGTTGGTTTCATCTTTCCTCGGGGAAATGCGGCTTATTCCGTTGCAACCGTACATTTGGTGCCTTCATCAGAGTATTTGTTCATCTGTCTAAATTGTGCGAGTTTTATTTTATTTTTTTTAAAGGTGCCTCACTCACTTCTCTTCCTGTCTGTGTGTTTGTTTTTCCACCAGCCGGATCCCGAAGGTCGAGACATCTCCATCCGTCCCTTCTTGGAGCACTGTGAGAACACCCACATGACCATTTGGCTGGGCATCGTCTATGCCTACAAGGGACTGCTAATGGTGAGAGGAGAGAACACAAAATCTCTTGGTGTACTCACATCTACACTGTTGTATTAATGCACTGTACAAATGTGCAGTATCATAAATGTGCGTGATATTTATCGCTAATTTAGATAAGCTTCCTTGTAGTAACACCTCCCAATAGATGGGTATGAACATATGGATATATAATAACGACACTAACAGTCTTCATCATAACACGGCTGTGCAGAGACATTTGAGGTGGCCATCTTTTCCCTCTGTACAGTCTTTCTGGATACAACCCCCAGAAGTCGTTAACGTCAGAAATTTTCTAATTAAATCACTCAGAGACTGTTTCTAAAAATGGACTCCTTTTTTGCAAAGTGTAGCCAATGCTGAAGTGCCTGAAACCTGTATTCTCTCAAATGACCACCAGAGGGCGACTTCAAAGGTTGTAAAAATAAGTCAGTTTCTACTGAAGTCAATGAGAAAATACTACAACTACCACTACTAGATCATACTTCCCACTTGATTTAGAACGTCAGTAAACATTGTCATACCGAGTAAATGGTCTAAATCGCTTGTTTCAAGTCTTCTTCAACACAGCATGATGTTCGTTTTGTAACTAATGGTCCCATTTAGAGTAAAATAGACAATAAAGCATGGCATGCATTGGGTCATGGGTACTGTGTGATTGACAGCTAGTACCATCCAATGTAGGTGGGCGTGCAGTGTCCTCGAGTTCTCAGTCAGGCTCAACCCCCCTCCAAATATGGGATGTGTATATATATATATATATATATATAAAAAAACAAGATGGCGCTTTTAAACAGCAGTTCCAAAACTAATGAGTGACGTCACAATGGGTTGCCCTTTTAGTTTTATATGGGGCCATAACAAGGCCACTGACGAATCCACTTAAAGTTAGTCTGACATTTTGGGAACTGTGTTTTTACAGAGAGTGAGATGAGAAGATGGATTAAACTCTCGTGTCAAGTTAGGTCAAGTTTACTTTTACAGCCCAAAACCACAAATCAATCTGCACCATCTCTTTAGTTTGACCTTCACTCGGCTGAGGAAAATACTGCACAAGGAGGGATCCCTCCACCATTATGGACAGGAAGTAGAGAAAAACAACAGATACATTAAAGCACAGTGCGGAGAATCAGAATGACTATATTAAGTCAAGAGGCTCTCTCTACCATGAAGATCTGGAAAGAGGAGAGATGACTCTTATACAGAAGAGAAGTGGTGAAGAAAATGTTTAATCTTTCTTCTGCAAATTGTATGCATATAGACACTGTTATAAAAGTGTTCTATCCATCATTATGGACATTTATTGAATTATTAGTCTTGATAATTCAGGGCTGCTGATTTACGGTCGTGTTCACTGATTTCATTTGAATATATTGCTCATTATTTTCCGAGCTCATCAGTCGCGTACAGTTGGTCCTGCAGGCAGATGCTGAATATTTACTTATGTGCTTATTATTATCATTAATATTTATATTCCAAGAATCCAGTTCACCAGGGCATTTAGGGACTGAGAGGATAAATGGGGGAGAGGGGGCCCAAGCCCTGCAAGCTTGTCCCTGTCACAGTGTGTGAGACACAGGGTTGTAATCAAACTGTAACTACCTTAGGAATTTTCCATTCCCCCCCCACCATGGTGTGTTTTAAAGCCTCTGTGGTGCAGGAGCGACTGTAAATTATGCAAACCTCACTACATTTATTTTGAGGCAAAGGAGAAGAAGCAGGACAAAGCATGAAAATATCATAAGCAGATTGAGAGAATACAGAGGATGGTGAGTAAAACAAATTGTTAAAGACGGCAAGAAAGAAGAAGTAAATTGTTGGATAACAAGTCCAAGGGCTCTGAAGTAAAATAGTAAAAACAGGAACAAAGAAGAGCAGCGGGTAGAAAATGTTTGTATGAAGTAATCGACAGGAGCCCAAATCTGTATGAGGCACAGAGAGAGGGACAGCACAGCAAAAAGAGGCTTTAAAGCTTCAAACTCACACAGACACTCTCACGTATGAATACATGCACACACACACACACACACACACACACACACACACACCTACCTCACATTGGCATGCACCCGCTCACACACCTGCACTAATCCTTGATGACTGCTCTTTTAATTCTGCTGCTCGTCATTCCACTAACTCTCATTTAGACTTTAGAACAAGCAGGCGTGCCACCTTACACAGCACACCGTGAATTATTCAGCAGGCTGAGCAGGCGGCTGCTGCAACTCTAATGATCCGCTGAACAATTAATTCACTCTCGCTAAATAAACATCCCACAAGCACGAAACCTGAGGCCGCTTTAAACTGCTCTCTTTAGATTGTTTTACCTTTTAGGCTTCATCATATCACAAAGTGGATTTTTGTTTGATGTGATGTGTTTCTCAAAACATGGTGAACCCTACAACTTCTTTAGTATTTATGAGGAACAACGAAGAGTGCTACATAATAAAGCAAAGTATTAGGGTCATATGAAGAATAAAACATTCTGAGATTTCGAGAAGAATGTCGCTATTCAATGAGAAACAAAGTAATAATATTACCAGAATAAAGAAAAAATAACAGCAAGGAGAACCTGTGCTCTCGGAAGTTTCACTAAACATTTCCTCCTGCTGCTGAGTGGTGCTGATGAACCAAAATATTAAGTATTTTGCTGTTTGTGAAAGCTAAAGTATAACTTGACAAAATGCACCACATTCCTCAATTTTAATGTAGACAACAAACTGATCCTCTGATATTCCCCATCTAATATGACACATAGCCTAAAATTCTACTAATATTATGACTTTATTATCATTATATTATGACTTAATACTCATGATATTTGAACTTTAGTCTCATAAATGTACATCTTTTTCTCATAAAAATTGTATTCTTGTGATATTATGATTTTATTCTTGTGATACAACAAATGTACTCTCATAATATTACAACTTTATTCTTGTAAATATATTACTTTTTTTTCTAGTAATATTGTGACTTCATTCTCAGAATCTCACATACTTTCTACTACTTTACTTATTTATGTGTTCTACCACCATTTAATCTACCACCAGCAGAATGAAAGACTGCATAGTTTATTGAGTAGTGAGATTAACCAGTCCTGCTGATTGTTAACCCAGAGAAAACTGGTTCAGAGTCAAAGTTTTGATCTTTTCTCAAAATTCTTAGCAAACTCCTTCATCTCCTTTTCCCCTGACAGTTGTTTGGCTGTTTCCTGGCATGGGAGACCAGGAACGTGAGCATCCCCGCCCTCAATGACAGCAAATACATCGGGATGAGCGTGTACAATGTGGGCATCATGTGCATCATCGGCGCCGCTGTGTCCTTCCTGACCCGAGACCAGCCCAACGTCCAGTTCTGCATCGTAGCGCTGGTGATCATCTTCTGCAGCACGATCACGCTCTGTCTGGTGTTTGTTCCCAAGGTCAGTTTCTGTGTGACAGAGGACAGTGTGTTTGTGTATGTGAGAGTAAAACAGTTTTTAATTATTGCCACATTCACACACCTCACTTCACTAAGCCCTGGATCCTAAAAATTGCAGCGTAAACACTTATGTGTAGCTTTTTTTAGTCATTTTATCCCAGTGTGCAGCTGTGACTAATACTCATAAATCCCTTCCAGTTTATCACCATGAGAACCAACCCAGATGCAGCCACCCAGAACCGGAGGTTAAAGTTCACCCAGAACCAGAAGAAGGAAGATTCCAAGACCTCCACCTCGGTCACCAGCGTCAACCAGGCGAATACTTCTCGACTGGACGGGCTTCAAACTGATAACCACCGCCTGCGCATGAAGATAACAGAGGTCAGAGCCTGAGAGCACCAACACGTTGAACCTTTTACATTTTAAAAGATAGGGCAGCAGTTATATTTAGTTATATTTCAGTATTTGAGCACAGTTTCAACAAGAGAAAGAAGGGAGAGCAAATCGTTTCACTTCACTGAATTTAAGAAAGTTATAAACCCTGAGTCATCTATGGCCAGTTCATTTCCAGATAGCAGATATTCTCCATATTGTTAGTAAATTATATGTTTAAAATCTTAGTTGTTAAAAGCATCACTTTGAGACTCTAGATCATTGGAATCTTTTCTATAGGAATATATGTTCTCTCTAATTCATTTCTTTGAAATCTTCACTCGTTCTGACATTGAGTGACATTTGAAAAAAATCCCCTGGTAGTCAGATCGGCTTTCTATCAGATCTCTGTGATGAATTACTGCTGTTGTCCTTTTTTCATGACGGTGACAAATGAGGAGCTTTTTTCAGCCAAGTAAAGTTATTGTATATTTGGCACAGAGCAGCCTTTCACTTTGTTCACTGCATTTAGAAATGTTGAGAAGTGGCTGCAGCAGTTTGAACATATAGTAGATCATACTGAGACAGCACTGGGTCTCATTTCTCTGATAACACTGTAGTATTTTTAAGGTTAGGTTATCACTGGACTATCAAAATCACATCAAATTAAAATCATAATTTCTCTGTTTTTCTTTTTAAAAAGTTGGACAAGGAGTTGGAGGAAGTGACCATGCAGCTGCAGGACACCCCAGAGAAAACTCCTTACATCAAACAGAACCATTACCCCGACGCAAACAACATCCTCAGCATACGCAACTTCACAGATGGTAAAGGTAAGAAACTGACTGCACGTGTCCAGGTACAGTGTCCTTGATCCAGAAACTTAAACACTATCCATCACAGTCCTGATAGGCTACATGTTAGTGACCCTTTAGCCGTTTTCAGACATGACCTGCGGGTAAGACACAGATGCGTTCACAACAGCAACGAATCCTCCGCATTATTCAGGCGAGAGGTGGAGCAGCCGGGTGCAGCAGGCAGAGGCAGGAAGTGACGTAATAACTCCGCTGCGTAGATCAAGTGATCATGTCAACAGCACCCCGACACCGTCATCAGCTCTTATCACCACAAACTCTCTTGACATCTTTGTCGGTACCTTCAACGTTTACCGGAAGATATTTGTTCTCTTTTAGTTTTTTTTAGTTTTTGCGTCTCTGTCTCATGTTAGAATCGTCATCAACCCCCCACTCGTTCGCAGTGAATCCAGCAGGGATCCTCTGCTGTGTTCTCACATTGAATTCTCCTGAATTTCTACGGACTTTATACTAGGAGGTCAGGCGGAGAAAGACCGCAGAAACTGCAGAACCTCTCATTCAGACATTTGCATTCACACATACACCTCCTCCAGAGAAAATAGAGAGGATCTGCGGAGTTCAGAGCTGACGGCATCTTCAGAAACTTTTACTTCAGTAAGTTTGTTACCTGAAAAATAACCAGATCTCTGACAGTAAAGGAGCAACTTCAGATGCAAGAAGAATCCATTTATTTTAAAAAGTGAACATTCTGGTCACATTGTCTGCACAGATGAGGCCTTTTCCTCTTTTCAAGTCAGTGTGTGGGCAGTTTTTCTAAGAGATAGGTCTGCTGATTTCTGTCTATGTGCACCTGGATTAGAAAACACAAACCATTTCAAAATTGTTTGGCCTACTTGGAAAATGCTGAAAACAGCCTGACTCACAGTGAATGATCAGGAGGAACAATGGTGATGTAAGATGGGTTTGAAGTTACAAACACATGATGATGAATTGTCAGTACTTTCCATCACAGTCAATATAATAAACATACTCTGCATGTGAATATAGAATCTGTAGGTGAGGGACAAGATTTTGGGGCCAGAAGACTTCTGGTTTCCGTTTCTAGTTCGCCCAATCACGTTTGAGTTGGCTTTGATTGCCCGGAGTCTGTGTGGAGAGCAAAGAGTCGGATCTCATTGACCCAAATGCTTCGGCTATCTGCTTTTTAATTTATCAGCATTCATATGCAGTTAGCTGTTGATAGAGATTAGCCAAAATGTTGTCGGGACCTGAAACACCTACAAAAAGTATTGCTGTTTGTGTCTTGTGTGGAGAAACGTATAGAACTGGTTTGATAAATGAAACTAGTCAGACTGTGAACAGTGAGCAGCGAATGGAAGGAGTCTTGGCCTGGATATTCACTGTCTACACTGGAAGCCCCAAATAATTGTCCGTTGCCCTCAGAGGCTAATTTGTCATCAGAAGATGGCCGATGGGCTCCGAGATTGCAGTCAATACAACCCATGTAAAATCCAAGACCGTGAATCATCCCTTCCTTGGTTTGTGCTGCTCAGTGCTGCTGCTGGTGGCTGTAAACTAAACTGCAGGAGTCTAGAAACACCAAGATCAGTTCTTCAGTACATAATTCAGTATAATTGCACGACAGTATGATTATAAAGTAATGTGATTCACTTCACTTTTCACAAAGTATGAACTATGGTTGCATATTCAGGGGCTTTATAAAGGATTTCAATGCTTTGTTCAGAGCAGCAGCTTGAAGGAAAATCCTGACGTTGATTCAGTGGCTGGAGCTCCTGTCAGCTGCTGGTGAAGAAGGGACACGGCAGCTAAAGTCAAGTCTCTCTTAGAATGAGTCATTAGATTATAGCTACAGTACCTGAATACTCCAGTGCCGCTCAGCAAGTCCTAAACATACTGTCTTCAACTCACTTACCTTTCATTATCGAGCCAAGAGTGTGTCCACGCTTGAATTTGCACCTAATTATTTTGTGTGGGATGTTGTTTGCTGCTGCTGAACAATGTGTTTGAGAAAATAGGGGTTTTTTTTAAAGGAAGGGAGCAGCTGAGGTGAACCATGATTGGTGGCGACAAGCATATGGCAACACAAGGAGTAAACTATCAGCTGCTGGAATATAAAGATATCTGCTTTCCTCCTGTGTCAGTTCTCCCAACTCCTGTCTGATCCATGCTGTTGGAATAGACACAGCTGTAACTTGTATTATGAAGCCGGGTTTCCTCAAATTGAATCAGTGAATCGTTACAGCCCTGCAGCGGCATCGCGTTGCATCAGGCACCATTTTAACAGACACAGGGCGGCGGCGATGTACAGCAGCCAGATCCAGCACGTCTGATGCACACGCCAGCACAAAGCTGCTCTCGGGGGTGTCTAATGGATCCGTCTGAGTTAGGGAGAAGGTAAAGGAGGAAAACAGCTGCTTTCGTTCTGCGGATTGGGAGCCGCGTGTGTTGGAATTGTTTGAGGAGCCTCTCATCTGTGAAAGTTCATAGTTACGCAACGAGCTGATGGAAGTTAATGAGTACATTCACACAGCGACAGTGTCTAATGCGCCTTTGTGTTTCAGTGTGTTCTCCGCTTCCTTCTGTTTCTCCTTCTTCTTTGCCTCTCATCTTTTGTAAAGGTGCACACAGAAACACACACACACACACACACACACACACACACACACACACACCCTCGTGTTTCAGTCCAAATACCGTCTGGCTTCATAATGATAGGGGAGGAAAGGAGGGGGTTATTATGTGATGGCGTCCTTACAAGGAGAAATTTGAAATGAAAATATGTCTTGTTGTGCTGTTGGTTGGAACAGCTCAGTGTTAAAGCGTCGGGTGCCAGGAATATTTTAATTAGTAAATAATGAGTTGCCATCTGTGAGATTTGTGACCTTTCTATATTTATCCTGCTATAAATACAGTTTTATTTGTCATGAGAGTTTTGGATGATTTCAAAGATTTCCTTGTTTGTGTTATGCTGTCAGAAGAGAACAGAGACAAATATGACTCTAAATATAAATGTGAAATTATGGAGAGATTTTTATAGAACAGAAATCTGTCTTCCACAAATTAGTGTCTGATGACTAAACAGATTCTATATCATATTTACAAACCTGTGTTAAACAGTTCAGGTATGAGAACATGATACCTCAACTGTCTCTAGGTAAACCTTGGGAAGAATCTGAAAACACATTTATTGTGGAAAGCATTTAATGTAGAGAATAATCTAAAACTAATGAAATTAAGTAATTATATACTATTTTTTACTCATGTGTTCCATAACGGGTACAAAGCAGAGAAATTATTTATTTTAATAAGTGAATATTGTCAAATAATCCAGTATCTGTAGTGAGATTTGCATAGAAATCCAAAAAGCCTGGAGCTGTATAATGGACAGAATGAAATAAATAGTGCCGCTTCAGTTTGTATTTGCCACATGTCACCTATGTGCTTGCATGTGCTTGATGTATATGATAATCCCAGTCTACACGTATGAGGCTGTTTTATATTGAGCCACAGACTGACTGACTGACTATAAAAAATATTTAAATGGATACAGTGAGAAACGCATCAGTCTGTGGGCTGTTAAGATGCTCTTATTAATAACCATCTCTTGAAGAGAGAAGGATGAAGAGTTCATCAACCTCATCATCATCATCATTGCCTGCTCCTCTCTGTAGTCATCAGTATTCATAAGAGCTGGTCTTAATGTATTGGGGGCCGTGAATGAGTGGCTGTTAAAAGAGTAGAAGGCCGTGTCAACAGCGATTACGCTCACTCTCAAAGGGTGAGAAACAATACTACACCTCTCTCTCTCTCTCTCTCTCTCTCTCTCTCTCTCTCTCTCTCTCTCTCTCTCTCCCTCTCCCTCTCCCTCTCTCTGCTTTCATGAATAAACAAGACACGAGACAGCACCAGCACACGATGGTTAAGGTGCTTCTCTGAGTCTTGGTTGTACACTGAGAAGAGAGGTGATTATGTTATTGATTGTACTGCAGTAAATATTGGCCTTTTGACTGTGGAGATTTACTGTTCGAACCAGTAAGTGTACAACATCCAAACACTGTCAACCCTAAATACTGGTCAACTAAAAACCTGCTGATAGCACCATAACTCACTTCTAAGGATTTATTTCCATCATTGATCTTTTTTTTTATTATTAATTGCGTGATTAAACCTACACATTTATTTATCCATAAAGTTCAGGAAGTTGTAAAAAACTGGTCATAATAATTTCCCAGAGCCGGTGACACGCTGGAAATTGCTTGTTTTGGCGAACTACCAAATAAAAAACAAATATATGGCACATTCTGATATTTACTAGACATTTAACTGAGGGGATGAGAGGAAAAACGCCTCACAAATGTCATGGCTTGGACATTTGTCTTGACTTTTTATGAAAATGTCATCAGGTTAGTGCAGCTCTGAAAACTGCTTCAGAGGCTAACAATGTATCAAGCTGGTAGGCATGCAACATAATGCTGGAGAGGCAAAGCTAAAAAGACAGAAGGAAGAGAGGAGGCCGTTGGGAATAACAACATTTTCTGCAGATGTATTTTAAGTTTAGCAGAAAAACTCCAGCAAAGAATAGTACTTCACTACTGTCACTGCTGCCTGGGCAGTGGGTAGAAAAACTCCACACCTGATACTTTCATTGTGGTGCGAACACACATTCTGTGTCTGAATCCATAATGAGGTGTAAAAATATCCGTCTGTGCTTTTAACACAGCTCGCAGAGCTACAAGGTTAAGCTTCTTTCAAAATGAAACGAGGACTAGTCGCCTCTAGAACAGTCCAGCAAGCTCAGAGGTCCAACTGGGGCACGGAGCACTGTGATCAGGAAATCAGGTCAGAATGTGCTGGGAAATCTGGGACAATTGGGGGGGAAAGTCTGTGGGAAGAAAGGGGTCATTCCACTATACTCTCCAGATGCAAACATCAAAAGTGATGTTTGTACTCTGCAGCGTGTATTGTGTGTTTTGACCTGATCATCTGCAGCATCCCCCTGCTACATTAGCAGAATGCAGATATCATGTTGGGTTGGATTACATTTGAGGGTCCAGACCGAGGTAACAGGACCAAAGGTTTTTGAAAACGTCCCTTAAGTGATTTCTCAGGTGCTGTGCATGTATAGCTTACTTCAGCTGTGTGAAGTATGACAGTCCATGTGACAAAGCCCTATCATGTATTTCATGATGCCTCCATGTGTTTTCGATGCAGATGGAGAGAAGTCGATACTGAAGAACCACCTGGAGCAGAAGCCTCAGGCGCAGTGGGGCTCCATGGATCCTTCCAGAATAAACAGAGGTCCCCTGGAAGACATCAACTCACCTGAACAGTGAGCTCTCCCTCTTTCTTCAGCACCTCGACCCCCGTTACCCTCCCTCCTCCCCCTCCGTCTTGTCAGCTTTCTCATCAGACTACACGTCATACATATCTCAACCACCAGCAGCTCTCAGGGCGGTTGCTCTGGCAACAGAGCCCTGCGAAAGCATGGACCGGCCCTGTACTTTTCTCTCCCACGCACATCAACATACATATAACTACACCGTGTATATGTATTCTCCCACCACGCTGGACTTAATGTGGCATGTATGCTCACAGTCAAACACTCACATGCCATAACAAACAAATTTACGTACACCACGTGCACGCGTTTCCGTGCAGCTGATTTATTTGTTGTGCCGACTCATAAGAAAGAGATGGACTTGGACTCTCACAACTCTCATGTGACAACTGCAGATGTACATTCACTTATTATTCATAAAGCAGCAAAGCTGAGGGGTGTCGACTTCATCAATTGGGGGGGGGGGGGACACTTCGTGCATCATTGAGAGCTCTCCCTCCCACACTCATTTAACCAGCACCAGGGGAAGAATGCCAAAGTTAGCGATGTAGGACAGATGGATAGAGAGACATGGGGGGTAAAATATCGAGGAGAGGGCAGTTCCAGGGAGAAGATGGATTAAGAGAGCCGGATGTTTAGATAGGAAAGAGAGACAGATAAGAAGAAGAAGGAGAGAAAGAAAGAAAGAAGGAGGGACTCACGGAGGCTTATGTAACCAGTGATTTACAGCTCGCATTGGAAACAGCTCTGAAAATAGACAGGGAGGAGAACAGAAGTAAAGGAACACTCAGAGCTATTCCCATGCCGCATGAATGTTTGATCACATGGAGGGAAGAGAGATGAAGAGGCAGCGAGAGAGAAGGAGACAAATATAAAGACGTTAGGCAGAGGTATGAAGGGAGGAGAGGTAGAGGAGGACAAACGGTAACACTTTGTGACATGACCGAATACAAAGTCACACACCAGGTGAATGTAATTGTCAAGTGTAGCTTCAAACGCTTCACAAGCATGACTGTGTTTCCATCAGAAATGGAAGAGGTCAGGGTAACTGGCGAGGCGGGAGGAATATTCCACAGGCTTAGTCAGATGAATATTAATATTTCAAAGTTCACCTAATTAAGACATTTTTTCTGGGCCTATCGCTGACTGAGCTTGAAATTCATTCCCCTTCTTAATTTTTTACATAAATGGCATTTGGTTACATAATTTCCTTGCAAGAGGCTGGCGGTGGCGCTGGCGGTGGCTCTGGCGAGGTAGGGTGCGAACTGTCACACCAGGCGGAGGCATGAAATGTTCTTTTTGTCAGATGATCCCAGAAGCTTGGAGGCCCGGTGGATTAAGGATTTAGTATGAAGGAGGGAAGGAGGGAACTGAAGAATACAAGAAAAGAATAAGAAGAAGCTGAGAGTTCATGTGAACTACACTTTCCTTGTTTGCTCTTAATCATCGTTTTTCTGCGTTCTGCGTTTCTATGTTGGTGGTGTGATTTAAAAAAAAAAACACCAAACCAAAAATGTGAGAATAAAATGTCCACTACATGTAACACGTCTGGGTTGTGGTAGAAACCTGACGGACCATTTCCCCTGTGTCTTTAACATTTGTCTTCATCACTGACTATTTTATATCCTGTACTATTTTCATTTATAGCTGTAGATCCTCTTTTATATTTGTATCACTCTATCTGCAACATGTAGCCCATTAAGACATGAAGTGCCAATGCAGAAAGTAATGTGCCCTTAATGTAAGTATGCACAGAGTAAGAAAGTGGAAGTGAGGGAGGTGATTGGAGATGTGTCTTCCAGCTAAGGACCAACCACAGTTTGGACTCTTTTTTAATGAAGTGCATGGTATAAACCAAGTTATGACCCATCAATGTGGTTTTACGTTTCTTGTGCGATCTTTTGGTAAACAAACCACGAATTGATGAGCAGAGTGCACAATAATAACAATATCTTATCAACTTGGGTAATGCAAATCCAAAAACAAAAGTTGAGTGATTGTGTTTGTTGGTCAAATCATGCTTCAACTTTCAGGAAAAATGTGCAGTGAAAGTAACATCACACAGAATTTCAGAATTAGCAAATGTAAAGAGGTACTTTCTTTGCGGTTCTGACTCTTACATTGTACTTTGCTCTCTCCACCTGCAGCATACAACGTCGACTGTCTTTGCAACTTCCCATCCTGCACCATGCTTACTTGCCTTCCATAGGAGGGGTTGATGCCAGCTGCACAAGCCCCAGCGGCAGCCCTGGTTCCAGCCCACGGCACAGACACATGCCCCCCTCCTACCGGGTAATGGTCTCTGGCCTGTGAGCTTCACATGCTCCTCCACTTGGCTCTTTGCAGAGGAGACATATATGGTTCTTTTTTTCTACAACGAATAGACTGATATCATCAGCGTATGTGCGTATTTTGTCTTGGAACAAGGAGGACAGGGGGAGAAGAGAGGGAGGGCAGGTGGGCCGAGTTCCACTCTTTGTACCTCTTCACCCCGGCCTCTTTTGAGAACTGAAACCCTCGGTCAGGAAGGGGTGGGAGGAGACAGGGTGGGCACTGGATGACCCTATCAAACTCCCACGATTCACAGCAGTGCCCCCTTGTTCATCTGCTCCCCTTGCCTTGGCATATACACACATGCACAATCAAACAAACACAAACATCCACAAAATAACACACACATGCACGAACACACTGGCGCCCCAATAGCAAGAGCAGCGGTGGACCAGCCCTGACCTGACGTGTAGCCTTATCTGCTTCAGAGGGGATTGTCCGTTTCTGTTCCTTATCTGTTGTTCGTATGTGCTCGCGGATCCGTGCGAGCTCGTCATCTAACTTGAGTATTTCACAGCATCAATGACTGGATACCGGTGTGTTGAGAAGTGGAATTTACAAAAACCCAACAAAGAAAATCATCCAATTGACTTCCCCGTCCACTTCCCGACCTTGTGGAGACATGTAAATATCATCATTTCTGACTTTGATGTACTGTAAGCTTTGTATATGCTGTGAATGGACAATTAAATGGGTTCTAAGTGTGGAGTTTGTAACAGAGGCAGGCCGTCATGACGATTTCAAACGAAAGCTGATAAACCATGACATCCTACAAAGAATTAGACGCGTATGGAAGAGATACGAATTTGTTTATGTAACTGTTGATAGATTCTGGGCAGCAAAGTAAGATGCATCAAAGCCTGTGAGTCACAGAACATCAAAGACTCCAAGGGGGGCCGTTCCTCCAACTCGGAGTAAAACCCACATGGCTCCTTTTTCTTTTTCCACTCTGCTAAATTTGCACCACTGTTTTTTTGCGTCAAAAGATTTCACATCAGACTTTGCATAGGCTGTCCATACTCACTTAGTATGTCCTCAGAAAGCATGTTAAACAGAATACTGATGCTATGCCTTTCAACAGGTCTCCGAGGCTGCATATGTTAGAAAATAGAGCCGAGGCACCACGAGAGTGTTCCACAGTCGTCTGTGTGTTACATGCCAAGAAATACACACATTCAGATACAGTACACTTAAAACGCAAGAGAGCACCTTATGAAGTCAGCCTCTGTTCAGACAAGGCATTAGCGACGGGCCTGGTCATATTGATCCCCACAGAGTGGTCTCTACAGACTGTTAACACGTCTATCGGATCCAGCCCTCGCAGCTAACCAGCACAGTGAAAGTGATGAGATTCATGTCGGTGAGAAAAAGGGCACAAGACTCGTGAGAGGTTATTGTGGAAAGGATGTAGGTCCACCAGTTCCAAAGTTAGTTTGGAGGAAACGGTCGACCTGAATTTCCACAAGTGAAAGTGAAGACAGTGAAGACACGGGAGCCTGGTGTTATAAGCCCCGACCGGCTGAAGCTTTCACTCCCACAACGGTGATGGCACCACTGCTGGTCACAGCAATAGAGCATAAAGCACAGACACAGGGCTTTACTTACACACGTAATATTGAGTGTCACGAAAAATCACTGCACACTTAGCAACAGTGAACATACCTCAGTTGCTATGGAAATGTAATTCAGTGCCGCTGAACTCGGCCCAAGAAGGCTGCTCTGAGCGAAACAGTCATCAACACAGTGTTGTCGTTTTTTTTTTTGTAAAGCTGTCCTCGTGCAGGAGAAAAACACAAACAGGGACTCCGGACAAAAAAAAAAGACTTTTTATCGAGCGGAGAAGGTTTGTTCTCAGCATACGTTTCACCATTGGTGTCTTGGTTTTTAGTTTTTAAGGCGTTTGTTGAGCGCTGTGCCTGTTGTCTTATATCGTAGCCTGCAGGACCCACAATACATAATAGGGTGATAATGGCGCTGACCCAGCAAACTACAGCATTGGCCACACATCTGTAAATTGTATGTGTCATAGATTTATTTGAATTCAATGCCTCAATGCATGGGACAGAACTTGGTGAACGCTCCCCTCGAGCTGGGGTGGATCTCCTCTCCATGCTGGTGTCTGATCAGGAACACTGAGTCAGTCCTCAGCCAGTGGAGGATACAGGGTCGGGGACACGCTAGCAGAGATCCAGCTGCTATCCAACACATCGGGGGGGGTGACTCGCTGTGACAGCTCCTCCCCTTCCAGCCCCTGCTGGGCACAGGAGCTGGGAAACCCCGAGCACACGCCTCCGAGGAGACTCGACTCGTCCCGCACCTTTGCCAACTAGAGAATCACGGTCACTTGACGAGTGAGTGAGAGACATTGTCGAAGGGTTGGTTCTTCCTTCCGGAGAAGAGAAACCAACCGCACATTTTATATAGTACATTATATGTGATTGTGTACAATTTGCTGATACCCTGATGATGGTGTCCATGTATGGAATATTTGGTATTTGGCTTTCTCAAGACGGCATGAAATAAAATGTATAATTCACAGAGTTACCTCTGTTTTTGCAACTGTCATGACAAATCCACCCTGTTGTTTTCATCCTGTCGCCTGCGACCGGCGTCACGTTTCTCTCCTCGTGGACTTCAGTTCTTTTTTTGATCAGCTCACACACGTCGAAGCCAAGTGTCTCAGTGACGAACTCCACATCATCATATCAGCTACTTGTAATATCTACTTGTTTAGCAGCTGTTCACTGAGGGCAATAAAGTGAAGGTAGTAGCAAACGATCAATCTTAATTAGCCACTTCTGGAATTTTACCAAATCACCAAATTATTCTTTTTGTCCATCCAAATTTCTAAATGCAGATCATCAGGTATTGTTTGAGTTTTTAAACTGCACCCTGATACTTTTTTTTTCTTCTATTATATTTGTGTCAATATTTTTTTTCAACAAGGATGAAAAATTGTTCCAATGCAACTGTGGTGGGTGAAGGGCTCATAGTTTCCTGTAATGACATCGTGCTGACGGTTTGTCTTTCCCACAGGATCTTCTCACCTTCTCAGTTTGAGGACCACAGTGACATATACGTATAGAGTTATATGTTTGTATGCGTCATCATCAGGGTTTCTGGAGAACACGGAACATACATGTCCAAAAAATATAACAATATGACGTATATACTAAGTGGAGAAACACACAGGTCCATGCTGTTGCTGTTTTGTCAGTTACATTATGTGGTATCACATGGCGTTCAGTTCAATTAGGAGTTTCAGACAGTAAACAAAACCTATGTTAAATGCAACGTGTTCAAGAGGGGCAATAACTTGTTTTCTTATACAGAAAGAATAGAGAAATATATATATATATATGTATATGTAAAGATCTTTACGTACATTCTCATTTTTACATAGGAAAAATTTCTCACAGACGCCACAAGAAAACTTGGAAGTCATTTTTTTGATTTACAGTATCTGTAACTATGTTATGTACAGATGAGGTATAGATATGAAAAAGTTGTATAAAATAAGTATCACACATGGAACACCTGAACATTTTTTGGAGCCATTAGTTGTTATGGGGGTGGGGGGGGGGGGGGGGGGGGGGGGGGGGGGGGGGGCGGGGGGTGTTTGGATAACATTCTTCTTTTATTGTCTGAATGTTATGGACAGCCTTTACTTTTCACATCATCGTTAAATAAAGTGAGACTGAAAATAACGTCTGTTTCATCTGCACATGAATCTTTGGTGTAATTGAATTTACTCCTGTGGTTCTACAAAGTGTGTTGAGGTTTACAATCAGGGCTGGAACACACTGAATATTAAGTACATGGCAATTTCTTTCATTTGCAACCTAATCAGAGTACTTTTCACTTACTTTAGGATTACTTCAAAATCAAATATTAAAAATATTGCACCTTATTCTAAAAAGTAAATGATATAGCCACCCTAAAATATTTTTTACCCCCTCAAAGGAAATAGTTTTTTCTGCATTTGTTTGACCCATTCAATTATGATGCGGATCCACTAAATCTTTTTTTCACTTTAACATTGTGAGATGGGACAGTTTTTGACATTTTAATTTTTTATGTTACCAGGGAAAATTCATGGATCTTGATTTTAAAAAAGTGCAAGTCAAATACATGTTGTATACTTAGTATTTGTATGTTGTCACTATTATCGACTACACTACTGTGTACTCATGAGCACTGTAGTGAAAATGCTAGAAACAAAACTTGAGCTGAAACCCCTCCCACAGTTAATCTGCTACATTAGTTAAATAGCTGAGAAGGAAACGTGGCTGAGTTGAGGTGTTTGTGGTTAAATGGATGGAGTTAGTGTTGGTGTTCGACATGAATCTTGCGTCGAGGTGGAGGAGCAGTTGAATGAACAGGTCTTTATTCCCAGTTTACATCCAGTGAGTGAGACACAGCTCCATTGGTCACTGGATGCAGTGAGAGGGACTTCAGGGCAACACACACATTCCTCAGTGACCATACACAGCTCGGCCAAAACACAGTGACTGAGCTGGACTTTCAAACAGTGAAGATCAATTAACTATGGACCTGTAGGTGCTGGTACAGAGCCAGGCCTGCAGTGTCCTCCTGTTCTCAGTGTTAAGCTCAGGTAGGACCGCTTGCTCCCGCTCCACAGGCATGAGAGCATCCGTCTTCCCATCAAACAATGTGAATAAAGGCCTTTCCCTAAAGTTGCAGATATCCCATTAGACTTGTGTAACAGCTGTTGTTCTTATAAATCAGCAGGACATAACGAGAACTTTGAGAATCCAGCACGATGCCTCTGCTGCTGCTGACTGATTCAAAGATAACCACTGATTTTGCAGAGCTGCTTCCAGAAACACTGTGTGTGTGTGTGTGTGCGTGTGTGAGCTGCGTGACCTTCTCTGTCGTCTCAGTGGGATCTCGCTGTGCAAATGGAAGGCGGGTTGATTAAGTTGACCCGCGTGTCAGTGGAGAAGGGGAGCGTCTCTGTTTCCTCCTTCACATGAGACGGTTCCATTGGACGAATGGAGGCGTCGGCATGAGCCTGTTCCACCGGATCCGATTCATCCACCTGGTTTACTCATGCACAGCGAGTACACTGAGCTGCATTGATCCGAGGACTGAGCAGGAGAAGGATTTATCTTATGCAGGTGTATGAATGGTCAAGGTCAAAACCACAAAACCTACGTCTTAGAATCTAATTATATATTTGGTGGACACGCTGTAACAATAATATAATAAATAATCTTAATTCATATAGCACTTTTCTTCACAAAGTTACAAAGTACTTCACAGGGAAAAATAATTTAACATACAGTTTAAGGCTTTGACTGATTTTCTTAGTTAGCATTACCAATATCCATGGAACATCTCATAGGTTAAACAGTAGTAGCTTACTTTGGCTTTTCTGATTGTATGGTGATACAATATGATAAAATAAAATAATCCTGTATTTCTTCTACAGTGGGGACATTAGCAAAGGGAAAAGCAATTTACACACTCAAAATAATGAACAATTAAACACAGGAAAATATATAAAGAAAACCAGTGAGATAGTGTGTGCTGCATATACTGTACACACACACACACACACACATTCAAGACACATTCCTCTCACACTTTGTTTTTCTTACCAAGGCCAAAATGATGATGCTATAAAAAATCGTGAACTCTTCATCTTGAGGAGCCGACACCGACACAGCAGCATAATGATGTGTTCATCTCCAGTATTCCCTCTTTCAAAAGGAGCATCAGGAACCTTTGTTAGTGGTTTATTACCAGTGCCACCGTTCCCCATGTTCCCCATTAATCTGCACCATTCAAGGACTTTCAGACGTGACTCCTCGTCCCTCCTCAGCGTTCCTCACATTATGGCAACTCACCCTCATCAAGTCGAGCGGTCAAGGGCGTGTTGGAGCGGACTTCTGAGAACGGAGCACACGTGTGATTAGTATGCTGGTCAGAGTGAAGAGCTGTGGGGGCTCCACACACAAACGTGTTGATGACCCCCCCCCCCCCCCGCAGCTCCATCATTCATGTTTAAATGGAAACATCACTGATAACGATTGAATAATTACATTATGTTATATAAGATGTGGATAATCCCTTGATTTATGGACGTATTGTCCCCAAAACTCATTTCACTCTTTGAGAAGCAGCCATTTCCTGGAGGAGCGTGTGTGTGTGTGTGTGTGTGTGTGTGTGTGTGTGTGTGTGTGTGTGTGTGTGTGTGTGTGTGTGTGTGTGTGTGTGTGTGTGTGTGTGTGTGTGTGTGTGTGTGTGTGTGTGGCCCCCAGTTGACTGATGCCTCCCTACATTCCAGGACACGTGATTAGAGCGAGAGTTATGGTCGGTAGTTACAATCTCCTGCAGATAAATTTATGGATGACACCTAATGACAGCACACTCGGCTGATTCCTCAGTAAATCCACAGCTGCACTTCTTCTTCTTCTGTCCTTGAGAATTCTGTTTGGCTCTAAAAGCAGATGCACCTTAATCTAGAGCGGCGGTGTTCGATAACTGGATCAATAACCTGCAGTGATTTATCTTAATCTACTGTAATGTTTACGCTGCCTATATAAGGACCATATATGCCTGCGCTTTATTTTCCTTATCTACAACTCATCTGTTCTTGCTGCGAATGATTTTCAAATGCACGTGGTTCCAAAAAGGGGGGGCTGGATTCCCACAGGAGGTCGTAGGAGAACTCTGAGGAGACACGAGATTAAAAACATAATAATAATAAATCAAATAAACCTCAAAATGCTTGATATTAAATGTTTTTGTTATAACGTACTGGTGTTTAAAATAAGGCTTCTACAGCCTGGAAGAGGAGGATTTACATTACATGTCATCTAGCTGAAGCTTTCATCCAAAGCAACTCAAATTAGTGCATTCAACACTAGACATGTCTCGTGTCTAATATAACACAACTAAAGACTAAGTTACTTAAGTGACATTAACTTGAGTTAAGTCAAAGAATCTTCCTTAGAAAGCACTAGATATTTTAAACAAGAAACAAGGTCAACTAGTTTCTTTTTAATCCAAACAGATTATTACACTGCAGTTTTTGCAGTATTAACAGTTTGCCACCAAAAAGTCTCTTTTTCAAAGGTTTTTCTTTGTTTAATCTTGTGAACTACTCGTTAAAAAGTTATTCAATTAAAAGTTTAAAAAAGGAAAAATCCCTCTTTGGTTGATGAGATATGAGACATGGCTTCATTTTGAAGAGAAGTTAGACGAAAGCACACGCATCCAAACTTGATGAACACTAGGTGCTGGACAGAAGTGACTAAAACCAGAGACATGTCTGCCACCACAAACTTTTCCTCCCACCTCCCAGGTAACGTTTCAGGTACACGAAGCAGTTTAAAGGGCCTGTGTCAGAAACATCACCTGGGAGGTGGTTCAAACGTTTGTGACAGCTTCAACTAGTGGGCGGACATTTCTTGTATTTTAGTTTTTTGTGTATCAAAGTGTAATTGATGCAACTAATACAAGCTTCAGCAGTCAGTGGATGAATATTCATTCAGAAACAAAGAGGTTGCTGGGACAGCACTTGGCTCCACTCAGGCTGATGCCCTCTCTCGCCATGTTAAAGTGAAAAAGATCCTGGATCCGCACGTTTATCTGGAATTGCTCCACAATTGAATGGGTTCTTCCTTAAGTCATCAGCTTCACCTCTCCACAGACTTTCATAGAGATCCGTTCAGAAGGGTTTCAGTAACACTTCTATCAAACACCAGTGGAAAACATCTAAACAAATCTGAAACACGGCAACATGACTTCCACAATAATAAACTTGAATGCACATCAGCCCTGTAGTCATTAGACTCCACAGGTATTGAAGTGAAGGTCACGGCTCCTCAACACTAATCATGTGTTGATTTTACACCTCACATCATCATTTCTGATGATTTTACAAATCACTGGAGCTTCATTTAGAGACCAAACACCGTAATATTTGTAGATATAGAAAACTTTTAATTAATTGGTCATAAAACAAATGAACAACACACGTCTTTATCAAGTGCAGAGCAAACCATGAATATCAGACAGTCACCATATAGATAGATGTTTACTGAACCAGTCTAAATATCTGCAGCATCTTCTTCTTCTTCTTTGAATCTAAAACACTTTGAAGTGTCTGAGTAAAATCCCCCCCCCCCCGAGCTCATGGCGTTTCACCATCTTGGATCCGCCCATCAAATCGGTTCGGCAGCGTGCAGACAGACCGTGGGGCGTGTGTGTCGTGGGTTTGTCCTGAGACTGACCCATGACTTAACCGGCTGTCACAGGGACTGAACGGCTCTGCCAGTGAGCAGCTGCAGCCGCGGTGCTGCAGTCAGGCCTGTGGCCCTCGATCCAAGTGTCTCTCTGTCTGTCTGTGTGTGTGTGTGTGAGGGACATAATAGTGTCATCGTTGGTGGTGCTAAAGAGCCAGTCTGTTGATGCTGAAGATTTTGACAGAGTGGTCGGCGCCGGCGCTGGCGAGCTGGACCCAGGAGCTCTCTTCTTCAGCCTCACTCTCTCCATCCGTCTGCCCGTCCTCCTTGCTGTGGTCTCGACCCGCCCGGCCGGCCCGGGGCCTCCAGCGCAGCCGCTTCACAGCCAAAGTGTGGCTTTGTCTGAGGGAGGAAGTGGTGAAGGGAAACAGCAGGACACTGCGCTGGATGGCAACAGGCACAAGGATAATCACAAGATTCTCTCATAGAATTAAAGGATTATTGATCGGGCACATACATGATGCACATTGATACCGTCCCCCAACTGCTGCTCAGGCTAAAGGACAGGAGAGCTGCTTATTTCCCTTTATAACACATGAGAAAACCTCTTGGCAGCTTCATACTGGAGCCACACTGCTGTCATTTACATGAGCTGCCACTGGCCACTGAAGGCCTTTCTGTGTTCTGATAAACTGCAGATGAACTCGTATGTGTGTGTGTGGGTGGGTGGGTGGGTGGGTGTGTGGGTGGGTGTGTGTTTCCAAGTGTGGTAAGGATACAACATGTCCGTCTCTGCACAGCTGCTCCAGTCGTGTCCTCCAGCAGCCTCCTGGCTGGGGCTCCACCTGTACAACAGGATCCTGCCACTCTCCAAGCCAACTGCCAACAGGTAGCTGTGAACGTACACGCACACACACACACACACACACACACACACACACACACACACACACACACACACACACACACACACACACATGTAATTTAGTAGACCAAACCTTCACATTCTTCCAGTGGAGCAGCATATGGGATTCATTCATATCGATACTATACTTATTTGTAAGGTGATATTTATTCATACATGCAACTATAACGCATAAAAAATGGTGTGTGTGTGTGTGTGTGTGTGTGTGTGTGTGTGTGTGTGTGTGTGTGTGTGTACCTGTTATCAGGGAAGAGAACAGGGCAGAAAGCTACAGCAGTAGCAGAATCCCCCACATCCAAGATGGAGGAACAGTGTTTAATCTCAGCAGGAAGCGCAGAGTCTCCAGTGTCCTCTGATCTGCAGGGTCCCCACACGATCACCTGCACAAACACAAACACACACCCAAAAATAAATGAGGAATCAAATCCCATTAATTCACTTTCACCTTCAAAGTTTACGTCTTTTCTTTATGAGTGAAGCCGGCGTCTGAAAATGACCTTCTTGTCTCGACTGGACGTCACAAAGTAGTTGCTGTCGGGGCTCCAGTCACATGACCAGATGATGCGGCTGTGCACGGCCGTGTCCTTCGCCGTGTGCGTGTGCAGCGAGAAGTGCGGCTCTGCGTGGAAACAACACACACACAAACGGTAACAGATTACATTGTGCACCAGCTACAACTCGACACATATTTTATCACATTTCATTTACACGACGACGTGCCCGCACCTCGTTTGCTGACAAGAGACGAGCCGACGGTCAAAACACCGGCGTGGTGACTGAGGCCTGACATCAGCAGGTCTGCCTCAGTACCGCCGGCCTCTCCAGAGCAACAAATAAACAAGCCAACAAGACAGAGAAGCTAATTCCAGCCTCCATTCCAGTCACTTTTGCTTTATGACCGGCTGCTGTTTATTTCCCGGCCTCAGTCATTTCAGACCCCAGATTGTTTTTCCCTGGAGGTTGTTTGTATGCTGCTGGCAGTCACCTGTCTGCAGTGGTGCTGCTTTACTACAGCTGCTCTCCACACACACACACACACACACACACACACACACACACACACACACACACACACACACACACACACACACAGTCTACAGTATAACCGCTCATCCTTCATGACTTCAGAGGACAATATATTGACTTTCATTCATTTTCTGGAGACTTAATGTTTCACTCCAGCAGCTTTTTACACTCACTAAAACTCAAAATTACATATTCAAAAGGTTTGTCATGAAAAAACTCACCTCATGACCATAAAATGGCTTAAATGTAACGAGTCTTTCCTCATTTCTTGACTGTGGTCTATGAATGGCTTATATTTAAAGGTTCAGTGCGTAGAATTGACTGACATCTAGTGGTGAAGTGTCAAGTTGCAGCTGAATACCCCTCACCTCACCCTCCCCTTCCAAACATGAAGGAGAACCTGTGGTAGCCTTCAGTGTCATAAAAACTCAAAAGGTTTAGTTTGTCCAGTTTGGGCAACTGTAAGAAAACATGGCGGCCTCCGTAGAGAGGACCCGCTCCAGATGTAAATATAAAGTATTTAAATATAAACGGAAGAAGCAACAATTTGCAACAGTCTTGTCTTCACCTTAAAATGTATTGATTTACATTATAGGGACTTGCTTTTTGTCCATTTATTACGAACACCCAAACCAAATCCTCATTACTAACCTTAACCAGGACCAATTCATGTCTAACCCCAACCTAGCCATGATTCATGTGTAAACTTTAACTTTAACCAGGTCCTCAAAAAAGTTTTGCCTCATTAGCACCACACAAGGTCAGTGTTTATGCTAGAAAAAGGTCCTCAGGAGGCAACAAAAACGAATATACACACACCTGAATCTGCATTTACACACAGCCATAAAACCCCAGTGTCACCACAACAGTCTGAGTCGATCACTGTGGCTCGTCTGTTCGCTCACAACCTTCTACCTCTGTCAAACACACACACACATACTTGAGGGTCTATTGTTTGGGCTGCACCTCTTTCCATTAGCGCTCTTGAGGATCTCAGTCCCACCACAAAATATAAAATACATACAGATGAAAGAGCGGCACCCGAGTAAGGCTGCACCCATCAGATAGGAAATGTGTGAGGGAGGAGTGAGACGTAACAGCGTCTCCTTTATGCAGATGTCTGGGTGCTTGACCTCAGAGGGAGAGGAGGATGGAGGAGGAGGATGTGCTGAGACATAACAGGTAGGAGACAGAGAGGAGGGGAGGACGAGAGGAAATCACTCTGACTTCGTTTAACCTTCCCTACTCTGAGACTGTGTGTGTGGGTGGGTGGGGGGGTGTGTGTCTGTGTCTGTGTCTGTGTCTGTCTGTATCTGTCTGTATCTGTCTGTCTTTGAGGACAAACGTGAGACTAAAGACCAGTAAATACAAAAAAATGAAGCCCCAATACAGAGAAATCGTATTTCTGGTTCAGAGGTTATGGTTGAGTTAGGGGTAGAGTTAGGTAAAGGTTCGGGTTTGGTTTAAGGTTAGGCAGGTAGTAGTTGGTTATGGTTAATGTGAGGCTCCTGTAAACGAATGCACGTCTACATAATGTCCCCAAAAGTAACCTATAAGCATGTACGTGTGTGTTCCTAACAATCATCTTGAGTGATTCAGCAGCCGATGAGAAGAGACGGGACCCTCCCTCCCTCCACTCCCTCCTCCTCTCACACGCACACACGCACGCACACACACACACACACACACACACACACACACACACACACACACACACACACACACACACACACACACACACACACACACACACACACACACACACACACACACACACACACACACACACACACACACACACCTACATCGGTGCAGTCCACTGTTCAGGCAAACAGGAGAATGCAGGACTGGTTAACTTGTGTCAGTGCCAATTAGGACCGTCCTGAACAGGGGGGGATTCTCTGCTTAGGAGTTTATAATAATAACAATAACAACAATAATAATAATAATAAGCTTTATTTGTGTAACACTTTCATTAACAAAGTGCTTCAATAAAATTAAATAAAAAAGGAGGAAACTACGCTGAGCTACTCTTTACAAAATGACTTTACATTAGAGGTTGACAGGAGAATTTAGGGTTTGGGCCGACAGATACATTTTCATTTACTTTAATTTCTCGCACCATGCAGATACTGACAGTCTTGACCTTCCAGATACAAATTGAACCTTTTACCATCACGGAGTTAAATGTCAAAAAGGACATATATCAAGCGAACAGATGAAATGTGGGATGCAGATGACAAACGGGGAGGTTTTAAGATCGATACTTAGCTGTCTGGAATCAAACCAAAGACCCAGGGTGGGGAGGTCAGGTGGTCAGGGTCACTGCACAGGAGACTGTGTCTGTGTTTCTTCAAACTAATTTTGCACAACTCAAGAAAATGTATTTACAGCACTGTCAGTTTTCTCCTGTAACCTGACACGATATGCGCACAAGCACAGATTTGATGAGCTCCCGCAATCCACTGCAACTCTGCTATACTGACAAGCCCTCTGGCAACGGATGACATTCAATGGAATATATAGAAAGGCATCTGTTGTAATCAGCATAGTTATTGTCCACCAGAGAACTCTGTTCCCTATATGCAGGGTTGCATCAACTGCCCTAAAGGATTATCTGCAATAAAGATAGTGATAGGCTTTTTAAAAGGCGGGGGGGCGGGGGCGGGGGGGGGGGGGGGGGGGCAGTAAGAGAAACTCAAATTGTGGTCAGTTTACATCAAAATGCAGAGAATGAATAAATAAGCTTATTAGTTCCTTTTTTCGGTCAATGCATCACTTGTTTGGCTCTTCACAGTATTAATTAGGAGGGTACTTCCAATCAGGCCAGCTTAACTTGGAATTTGATTTGGAACAAATCTGCTCGGTGGCTTTACCTTATTTTAATTAATTTGAAGTAGGATAGCTGCTGTTATCGTTCAGTGAGGCTCAAATATTGTCCCTTTGTCTTGACAATCGCTCAAACACGTTTTTAATTAAAGAGGATGAATTTTCAAAGCGCCATGAAGAACTGTTTTCTCATCCAGAGCAAACATGCTAAAACAAAATCCTGACAATTGAATGAAACTGTTTGTTGTAGTGGAACCTGAGTGGAACCTGAGTGGAACCCTCATTAACGGCCGCTCCTCCCCCTTTCCTCACCTGGACTTTGAGGTGTGGGCGGGTTGCGGCTCCATAAAGACCAGGTGCGATCACGGGAAACGGCCAACAGGAGCTGTGCATCAGGTGAGAAGGCCATCTGGGTGATGGTGAGGTTGTGGCATGGCAGCGTCTGTAGCTGACGCCACGTGTCTGTACTCCACAGCAGCACGGCTGCATGCTCGGCTTTAGATGCCTGGACAGAGACAGTTTGGTTCAGTTGAAACTTCAGATAAAAAATACACTGCACGGAATATTTAAATCTTTTGTTTTATCTCTGCCTCTTTGCCATTTCTTCTGCCTGTAAACTTATGTGAAAAATTCGATATAACGTTTGCTTGCTAGATAAGATGTGTTGGGGAAAAAATGTACGATGTAGAGGTAGGTTGAAGGATGAGGACAACTGGAGAAGGGAACAACATGACTGTGAGGAGAGATAAGAGCAAAGCAAAGAGCAGCAGAGGAAAGAAGAACAGATGATGAAAGGATCCGAGAAAAGAGGAGAAACGCAGGGGGAGAGGGTGGGTGAGGTAGAAAGGGAAAAAAAGTCATATTGCAGCATATGCCTGTAAACATCTGGGTTTTGCCTGCAGTGGGAATGGACACAATCAGAATTCACTTGACTCCACAGTAGAAACATGTTTCTATCGGCTCTGATCACTACTGATGGAAATAAGACACCGGAGTGAATGTGCTAGTCTGGTAAGACAGCGAGGTGAGAGAGCTTCTCCGTTATCGATGGGCTAGTGATGTGGAACTTGACCCATCGGGGGGGGAAAACAGAAATCCAAGTTAGGACAACATATGTACTCTCAACACCTGACTGACAACACTGCAACCTTGCTTGGTGTGTGTGTGTGTGTGTGTGTGTGTGTGTGTGTGTGTGTGTGTGTGTGTGTGTGTGTGTGTGTGTGTGTGTGTGAATATGTGTCTCTATGTCATGGTGATTTATTCTCTCTGATCTATTGCCTTTGATCAGGGGGTTTCCCGTACGACGTGGTCTCTGGCCTCGGTCTTATCACACTGACCTTGCATGCGGACGCCACCACCGTCCTGGCGCTGTCAGACGCGAGACAGAACATCTCAAAGCCGTGGCCGTACCTGGAGACGAGAGGAGGCCGATCATACAGAGATTAATCATGAGCCGGCGCGCTGAAGGAGGCACACGATGTGAAAGACAGGCAGGTGAAGGGTGGACGACAACAAAGAGAGAAAACGCTCCCCACTGTGACGATGAAATATTTTCATGAACCAAAGCAGCACGTCAACGAGCTTTCAGACTCGAGCCATCAGCGTCGGCTGACAGGTAAATAAGCAGAGTGTGAAATTAAAATGTTGATCTGTGGTGACTGGTCCTTCTCCTGCTGACAGAGATGAACAGTGATGATGCTCCCGCTAATCACTCACAGCCTAATGCCATCTAGCTTCTTTTAATGTTACCTGATTACTTTGGCAACTGCTGCTTGCAACTCAATTCTTCCCCAACGAGGAAGCTTTCAGAAGCTGCATCCATTTGGCCGAAACTGTGAGAATATTATTTATGCCACGAGAATAATTCGTCCAATTACTCATTTAATGTTTCTATTATGCTCGAAATGATTCAAGGGGGTGAAGCCAAATGCGCACACCTCAAATAAACAGCAGCGCCATACGTCATGTATATGTTGGACTGACTGGTAAATAGATTTAACACTGGCCACAAATGGAGGTAGTATATTCAGCCTGGAGAGGAGGCTCATGGGAAGGCGGGAAGCTGGATTCTGATTGGCTGATGAATACAGGGGGATGAAGACAACCGAGCGCTTTGGGCAGTTCAAACCCTGAGAGCAAAACCAAACAAACACAATTCCAAATGTGAAATGTTGCTTCATTAAGAGCGGTGTGGAAACTCTGGCGTCTATAGGCAGAGGAAGAATGGAAAAATGGAAACAAGTTGTCCAGTGCGATTTGAAATTGTCTCAGGACTCTGGATGTTGTTTCCGCTGGCAGGTGAGTGAATCTAAAGAGAAGCGGAGAGGGTTTGGATTTAATTCAATACTCACAGTTTCTGGACCTCAGGCCAGAGCGTGTTCTGAAGGAGATGATCCTCTGGTGGGGGCTCTGCGAACACACAACACAAAAGACACACACACACGGTTAACCACAGACTTCAATATGCTTACATAATTGTCATTTGCAAAGCCCTGAAAACTGGGATGTTTTAAATTTAAAATACAACCAATTACAATTTTTACAAGATGAGGATTACACCCGAGTGGCCGTTATAACTTTGCTCTTTTAAATCCCTGTACTTTTATCCCAGTGAGTGACAGGGACTGTGTGCACGTGACACACAAGCGTGCAAGTTAAAGGGGAAAAAAAAAACAGGTACCAAAAAGAGAGAGTGAGCGAGCTAAAAGCCACACGCTACACTGAGAACACGATTGTTTGCCTCGAGACAATGTTCTCTCACATTGTCGTACAGCTTCTTTCAACATTTGGCTTGCATGAAATCCTCAGCTCTGCAACTTGCCGCCGCCCCCCCCCCCACCCAAAAAAAAAGAAAGCTTTTCTGAAACAACCACGGCTTTATCTCCATTTCTTAACGGCTGCTGGCTTTGAGAGGGGATCAAATTTAGCCGAGTGCCAATCCTCTCCCTGACACCGCAGGCTCTGCACAAGCCCGCGCTGCCTTCGTGTTGCCTGTAATTGAAAGCTACACTCCTCGTGCTTTTCTTATTGGTCATCGGCGTTTTTTTTTTGTCCTCGTTTTTTTTTTGCATAATTATTAATTTGTCTCCCTGCCCGCATAAGCCAATCAAACGGGTGAAAAAGCATTGTTAACAACAATCTCAGCACTCGGTTGCTCTCGTCACAGCCCGGGGTCATCGATACTTAAACTTTGCATGCACAAAAGCCTACTTTCTAATTAGCATTGCAGATTAAGGAGCGGCTTCAATCCTGCTGATGACAGCCCTTCACACCCTCTCGCCCAGGGGTTTTAAAGCGCAGCGCTCTGTTCTCCTCATTTGACTCTCATCCATTTTCCCATCTGCCTGTTTCCTGCAATTATTGTCTCTCGTTTTCCTCTGTTTCCTCTACTCCTCTTTTCCCGTGTCCTCTCTGCACAACAGTTCAAGGCAATTTCCCTTCTCCAACCTGCTTCATATTTCAAATCCTTTTGTTGTTTTTTTTTAGGTTTTCTGTTGTTTTGGAGTCATTCTGTAAAATGAACCTGCAATTTTCCTGTCTTCTCCCGGCATTTTTCTCACATCACCACTTCCTCTGATATCAACTACCACCCTTTTCCTCTCACCCCCCTGTCCTGCTGTAAGACCGCCGACCTCCAGGGGACTGTGGGAGTCGACGGTAATAACTAACAGTCCGTCCAGCTTCATATCATTATGTCTTATAGGAACGTTTGGCTGCAGGCGGACAGGAATTCTTAAATCTGTGCAATGAGGAATATGAATCCGCCTATCATTCATTACATACATTTATTCATCAGGAAGGGTTCAGTTTAATGTGGCTTTACTCAGATGAGTAAGCGACTCCGTTATATTAGAGGATATTTCATTTTACAGTACCGGTCATGTTGAGTGGGTGGAAGTAAGACTCCTGGTATTGATCAGACACACTGCTGAGCTTCTCCGCTTCATTATTGGTTTTTTGGACAAGGTCACCTGTAAATCAAGATATTGTTTCTGTAAATGTACAATATATGAAAAGAGTACAAAATATTGAACAAACCATCAATTTAATATGAAACAGTTGTTCGGGAGAAAATTGATTATCAGACAGAACTTGGCCCCAACCGGGTAATTTACCTTGAAATACGGCCTTGTTAGACAGACCCAGGGCAGGTGTGCTGGCTCCCTCTGGAAGGTTGGCAGAGTCCTGGCAGGGAGAAGATAAATGAAGGAACAGCAGCACACACATCAATAACCAGCAGGGTTTTTAGGGAGCCGTCCACTCAGCACATTCCACATTTAGAAAACAAAGTGAAAAAGACACTCCCAAGAAAGTTTGGTCGAGTTTGATCATAGGACAGAGGCAAAAACTTTAGCGGTCATGGAATACCAATTCAATGTGGCACTCACGCTGGACGTCAGCAGCTTTTCTCTCGACGCCCCAGAGATGTTTGCAAAGTTCTCCACAAAGTTGCGAGGCGCTTGAAAGACTCTCAGGACCTTCTCATCGGCTCCAGACACAAACTGAAACCTCCCGACCATGGCCAGACACTGCATGTCGTATCCATGGATCTGAGGCCGGGAGATTTCGTGCCAGGTTGGCTGCAGGGGCGATAAAGACACACAAAGATTTGTATTAAGATCCTTAAGCAGCTGTGGTTGCCAGAGGAAGTGCCAGCATTTAAATACATCCGTTTCCAATAGATCCTCTGATGTTGTGGGACTTCTCGGCCTTAAATCCAGCCGTTTGAAAACAAGCCAAATAAGAAATTGATTCTCCTGTTCAAATGAAAGATTTTCAGATTAAGATGCAAAGTGTTCTCACAAGGGAGGGTGGATGACTCCACTTCAATGAGTGGAGTTCTTCTGGCCCAGCATGAGGTGGCAAATATCCAAAGTTGCATCTTGAATAATGCAATGAACTCTGGAACCTTGATTAAGTTTTTACCTAACTGAATGTTTTACTCCGCCCAAAACAATTTCACCTGGATAAACGTGAGGTGAAGTCAGAAGCTTCACTTGGTAATAAATCCAACAGTTTCCTGTAGTAGTGCCGGAGGTGATCAATCAGTCCCGGTTAGTCAAGTCTGAAGTCTTTCCCTTAAAAATACACGATTACCTCTAAAAAAAAAACCCTCTTCATTATTAAGTTAAAACCTATTAAAATTCCGTCAGGAGTCTAAACATATTTCAGCAAACGGCTGCAAGTAGAAAACGTGTTTTTTTTATGTACTGACTACATCCCACAAAGGTTAATAAAACCAGCCGGTGTGTTGAAGAGAGAGAAGCATACTAAGTAAGCACTGCTTTCAGAAGATGATGAGAATAGAAAGGCAAATAATGTGAATGGTAACATGTGTTTGTGAAACACTTGTTTTCTTTAATGGCTTGTGAATAGAGATGTGTTGTGGTAGCTCATTTACACTACAAATGTGACACACAGTAAGACTGGGTAAAACCAAATCATTTGATCTTTGTGAAACAAATGATGGTGGAGAATATTTGCCTATAGAGCAGGGAAGTGAGATCCGATCACAAGTGGTCACAGGAGTAGTCACATTCAGGATGGATTGAATGCAGATGTGAACAGAAAAAACCAAACGCTGTCACTCTGTGATCGGTTCTCTCAGGATGGATGTTAAAACCAGGACTGGACAAGGCCCTAGTTGTGTTTGGCTTCTGTGAGTTGCACATCAGTGAGGCTGCTTTCCTTTTCCTCCATCTAATGATTTACCTTGATTCTTTTTATTTATTAGGGTTAGACATTTACATCTGGAAATGTCAAACTATGCACAAAAAACCATTTAGTAGTTTGAGCTACTATGAGCTTTGCAAACGCTCGTCAATAGAAACACGTCATAGGTGAGATTCTGCAGCGACTTTACCAGTTTGACATCTTGTCTCCTCCATGGAGTGAAGAGTCTGGTGGTCTGGTCTGAACCCACGCTGACGATGAACTCACCCTCCGGATCCCAGCTGAGGTCCCGCACTTCATTGAAATGACCTGATATGACAACTCCAGGTCTCCACCCCCCCTGGACAGAGACGCATTATAATAGTCAGTTTACAACCTTCAACCACGGGATCACTCTCTAAACCCCCCTCGAAGACCACAACCCCTGCCAATTGATGCTAAGCCCATTCAGGAGAGTAGTTGATTGTAATATATTAATCTATTCAATTATTTACCTGCTGTCTGCGAAGTCGATCAGAATTAGTTATCAACACTTTCAGGTTTGGGCTCAATTTTAAATTCCCCTGCCACGCGGACGTCATTGCAGTGCAGTTATCTCTGAACTTGCGTTGTGACTTCAGACCTCCACTCTCTCCCACAAAGAAACATGCTTAGCCCATCACATTGAGTGGCAGACAGGAGACTGAGTGTGACTAATTACACTAATCACTGTCCCTCACACACTGTGTAGCTGTGGAGCAGTTACACAAACTCTGGCTCTTATTTCAAACACTCTTGTCATTCTACTGCTTTAGGAAAACATCACATTTATTTTGCAAATTTAACTGAACAAACTAGACAAATTTGAAAGGTTGGATAAAACTAAGGTCATGACTCACCTCTTTATCTTGGTCTCTGCACCAGAGATGCAGCGCCCCGTGAAAAGCATGAGCCACAATCATGGAGCCATCCGGACTCATCTGGCAGCCGTAGAAACCCAGAGTGTTGCCACCAACCTCCCCGACACGCACCTGGTGTAGACCAAAAAACAACAACACATAAAGCAGGATAATCTTTGCCGATCATGACGCTCAACTCATCTGCCTGCTCAACGCGTCGGTATCGGACATCAGGTGGACGAATAACATTTGTTTTCTGGGGCAGAGTCACTGACTTGCAGCAGAGAAAGATGAAAGTAACATTAAATAACGTAAACATGCATCTACTGCCACATATGGAGAAAAAAAATCAGTAAAGTAGGTTATTGTTCTAATGCAATTATTTCTGAAAGATATGAATTTAGCAGCTGCTGTCATCCTCTGTGACATCCAGACACAGATAACAGCCCATCTGCTCTGTCAAACACCTGCGTTTTATTTAAAAGCTACAGGCTCAGAAGAGAGAGGGGTAAAAAATAAAAAAAGTTGGGTGTCAAATCTGTTCTCAGCCTCCCACCAGCTAGAATCAGCCTCTGTAATGGTGGATGGAAACAGAAAAAAAACAGCAAATTAAGCTGACAAGTCAGACGAGAAAATTATGCAAAATGGGACTTATTAGAGTTGAATAAATTGTTGTGTTTTTTTCAAACTAAATACATTTGTCTCATACAAAACGAAAGCAATCACAGAGCAGCCATATCACATTAAACAAATAATCATGAAAATGGCAAAGCTTGAGAACACAGAGGGATTTACATAAATTGGATTCGGGTGAGAGCGTGTGACCCCTGCGTCAGTCTGCGGTCGCCATCCCAGGGCACGATCATAAAGACGGTGTAAAACCATCCTCCCACTTAAAAACAACAATCCAATTTAAAAAATGCCCATAAACTCCATTCACCATGAGGTTTCCTTTTAAAACAATTGCTCTGTTGGGATTTTAAACACCTGTCCAGTTTTGGACACTTTGCTTTTGTGTGTAAACAGAAATATTACATTAGATTTTGTGGATTGGAATCACTACCTGGGGCAGAAAATCCCATTTTCATTTAAGTTAATTTCCAGTTGCACTGATAATGAAAACTCACCAATTCACTGAGTCTCAGGTCAGTTTAACACCATAGACTTCACAAAAAGAAAAGAAACATGTATGTAGGAGGAGGACATTTTAAAGTCAATATTTTACCGTAATGATAAATTAGGTCTACAAATGTTTAAAAACATATTATTGTATTATATTGCAGTGGTTGGCAATGTTGCCTCAAAACAAGAAGGTTTGCATGTTCACTGCGTGTTGTGTGAGACATGGTTAAGGTTAATTGGAGACACTAAATTGCCCATAGGTGTGAATGTTGTTTGTCTCTATACGTTATCGTGAATGGTCGTTTGTCTCTGTCAGCCTGTCGGCCCTCCGATCGACTGGCCTACTGTCCTTGGTAAACCCCCTCCTCTCCCGCAATGTCCCCTATGATTAGCTCCAGCCCCCTGTGACCTTATAAGCAGTACAGATAATGGATGGATGTATTATTACATCCTTTCATTGAAATTAATATCCACAGAAAACCCATATTTAAATACAGGAAACGAGACTATTAATATCACATCCTATTGCTGGCATTACAAGAAGGATTCAATGCAGGATTATGGGACTGGATGGAAATAACAAGACACAATGTGTGAATTAACCAAAATATAATAAATCTGAATACACAGGAATTCTTGTTAGGAGCAGAATAGTTTAAGCTGCAACTCAGTTATACAAAAAAGTTGAGAAACTAATTCTATACCCCTGCATTAGACATTTATAGTCACTGTGAGTTTAACACTCATTTTTAATTAATTGCTCTTAAACAAACAAAGGAGCACTATTTACTCCAGGACTTTCAGAGAATTGTGTGGACCTGTCGAGCTTCTCTTGGCCACGAGGAAATCAAACAATTAAAAGCTTCATCGGGCCCCGAGGCCTTGGAGGTAAACTGGGCAAGAGGAGAGATCTATTAGAATCGATAGCAGCCGAACAGCCCTGGAGAGCGCTGCACTGCTCCCTCAGCAACACTGCGGTCTTTATCCAGATATGGCTATATTATATCTCCTCCATCTTTAATTAGCTTGTGTCTTAAATGATATGGTCGGGGCTGTGAGGAAATATGAGAAGTGCTGGATTCATACTCGAAAGATTAAAATCGCAAAAAGATGTAGAGCTAAGCCCGTTATCTTTTCTACGAGCAGGAAGCGCGCGGTGTAGCTGCAGCGGTGACCTGAGTCACACTGAGAGAGAAATGCATAAAAACCTGTGGGCGTCCATTACATGTTTAACAAAAAAGCTCACATAAATACATCAGCGGGCGCACACACACACATACATTCTCTACGTCTGTCTACTGTATGTGGCAGTAAAGTTGTGTCCACAGTTTTGGAGAGTTGGTCATCAATGACCTTCAAAATAATCCCTGTCTGCAGGCTGGAACACTACGGAACTAATGACGGCGGTAAAGGCATGTCTTCACTTTGATTGGCACCATCCTCCAGCCATCCACCGAAACAGAGAGCAAGACAGAAAGAGAGAGGAAAGAGACCGACAGCCAGGTAGAAACACCGTTGGTGAGATTGAGAGAAAACGAGATGCAACATTAAGCAGATTGATTTTAAAATTCTGCACACAAGAGCCGGCCGTAAATCATGCAAAAACTCACAGAGGCAAAGAGCCGTCATCTGTCTTGTTTACGAGAGAAGGAACAATATGGATGCAAAGCCTGCGTTATCGCTGGCCAGAGGGGGTTTGGGGGAGGGAGAGAACAGGGACAGCAAGGTAAGGAAGGCATACATCATTGTTGGAGGGAGAGAAAACGGGTGACGCTCAACCATTCCTGGCTGAAACACTGACTTATACAATGAGAGGCTGACTCTCGCCTTCAGTTTCTCGACAGTAAGCAACTATATGGATGTCAATCGTGTAATGAATAAAACATGAAAACATTTCTTAATGCTGCAAGACTGGAAAAAGACCAGCAAAACAAGTAGTAAAACTTGTATCAAGTTTTCAGACTTCAAAGATTCATTAATTAACTTTGTGAGGCCATAGTCACTTAAATAATATTTAATTATTTATTTTCAATTCTGAAACAATTTACATTATTGATATATTGTCTGAAAAGTAAACTTTTTTTATGGGTTTCTATGCCATTTCTATTTAAATGCCTTTATTTTGTTGATAAAACAATATTTTTAATTGTCAGGGCCATGCTCAATGAAAACATATAATCCATGTATTGCTGTCATCATTAATAAAATATATACAGTACATAATATGTATAATTTATATTATATAAATAAATAATATAAATATATTGAGAATGTGAAAAATGTCCCACAGCCCAGTGGGATTTCTTCAAGTTTCTTGTTTTGTTAAAAACCTAAACCCAAATATAAAAAATTATCAATAATCTGAAACAAAGCCGTCTGCTTCCTAAAGAAGAACATCCAAACACATTCTGGCCTCAACCCTCTGAACTGCTCTCCACTGCTTCAACAACTACTGAAGTTACTTAACCTGGGATAACATGAAGTCAAATATTAAACCCATCCATACCATTCAATATTTATAGACACTCATCTACATATCCACACACATTATTCAAAAGTTCATTATTCAGAAGCTCATTTTGGTCTCAGTGCATTTTCTTGAACCGCTCTGGGGCCGAGTGCAACTTGAAGAGAGTACACAGGCCGAGGTCTGGAAATAGGTTATCTCTAAAACACACAAACACACACACACACATACACACATACACACAAACTGACAATCCCTCCAGGCCCTGTGGTGGCCCGCTGTGGTCAGTCTGAGATGTTAATTACCAGTGTGTCTCGTTAGTAGGATGTACTTTACGCAGCAGTGGACCCCAGCCACCCCACTGCTAACCCCATTCGCCATTAAATCTCACCAATTACTATAATCAGTGTGAAGAAGTGGAGCACTTCTTTGTAAAAATAAGCTAATTAAGACACACATGGCCGATCATTTAATGCTGCTCTGCCAAAAACTTCAAGGTCCCACAGAAAAGCCTTTGTGAAGCCGATTCGGGTCAAAAAATAAAAACACTCAAAAAAGGGCCAAAGGCCGTTAATTCTGTCTAACGATACAGACAAAATGTAAATAAAGTTTATTCACTGACATTTCATCATTGCGTGTGTGCGTGTCAGAGGTTCACAGGTTAAGCTTCCTTTGTAGGCAGCGAACCTGACAGTTCAAAGGGTCTAGCTCGCATTTGAAAAGAAGAAAAAAAAAAACAGGTGAAGAGGAGAAATAGAGAGAAAAGGAAAAGGGGAGAAAGGGGGAAAAAGCACTTTCACATTCAACAAAAAGGCTATTCCACTTTTTCTTTAATTTTTGGTACTGAGGGAAAAAGTCGGAGCTGTGAAGGGAGAGCAGCCACACCAGACTTTATTTCAAACACCTTGGCTGCTTCTCTTTTCTATTGTTCGACTTTGTCTAATCACGCGGAGAAGAATATGTGACATTAGCGCTGGCTTCAGGCCCTAATCATCGTCCCTTTGTCGGAGTGTGGAGACTTTCATGGTTGCTCCTTTCTTTGGGCTTTGTTGCGCGTCACTGTGGATGTGAACGATGAGATCAAAAGGTACAAAAATGGAACTGATCAAGTGTGAAATCTTTTCTCATCACCTCAGAGTGCGATCGCGCTCCAGGTACCTGCCACGGCGAGGTGAGAAACATTCCTGTTCTATGTGATGTGTGCATTTGTGGGACATATTTTGGGACGCCAGCGTGTGTGAGCGCGTCTTTGTCAGCAGTTAGCGCCTTGATATTTTTGCAACTCAACTCGTGTGTGTTCTGATATTCTGTCAGGTACGTGGAAAAGTGGTACTACTCCTGAACCCCCAAAGAATTGGCCACTTATACTATAAAAACGAAGAAGCTGTGGGGCAGATGGGCAGAGAACACTTTTTTTTCCTTTGCCATCCACACTTGTGTTAAATTTAGCCCCATTCTGGCACAACAGCAGCTGTTGGAAGCTGAGAGAAATGAGCTGGTGGGGAGAGAAGGGAATGGAGGAGAGAGATAATGTGAAAGAGATGAGACAGGAGAAGAGTAAGGAAGGCATGGGGTGAAGAAAAGGAGGAGGAGGAGCACAGAAAACGCTGGACAGCAGGTGTGGGAAGTCAAAGGGAAGAGCAGATCATGAAGGGAAAAAAATAATGAGGAGAAAGGCAACGTTAGAGGCTGTGGCATGACTTCTACAGGCCTTGCCATCCTCTGTTGGACGTGTTGGGGAATGGGATGTAGAAGAGGATGAGTGTTAGAAGGGAAAATGGGGGAGGACAACCTCGGTTTGCCTAAACTCACAGTGGTGCGCTGGGCTCAGCGCCTCTTCATCACTGCCTATCACTTCTATTCCTGACACCTCAATGTCAGGAAGGGAGGAAACCGACGCAGGGGCCCTGACAGCAGGAAGGAAGCTACTGGAGGGGGGCTCGAGTTCTGGATCACGTAAAGAGCTACTGACGAGGAAGCTAGCAGAAACAGGGTGGGAAACTGTTTTGTGAGTCTTTAGGAATGTGTGTTTCCTTCAGAGAGTGACTGATAGCATGTGTCAAGGATCTGTGTATCTGAGTAAACCCGCCTTGGACTCCAGTAAACACTGACCTGCTCCACCCAGACTCCAGATCCCTCCTCAGGAGCCCAGAGAATCATGGTTTTATCCATGGAAGCAGAGAGCAAACTGAGAGGCTGCTGCAATTCACCAGCTGCAGGGGGAGACAACGAGACACTGGGATCTATACAGCAACGTCATCCACAGTCAATCACGATCAACGGGCAACAGTCGATTATTGAAACAGAGGTTTTCAACATTTTAAACATCTTGTCAATCAACTCACGACACCTCCGATTTACCTCTAGAACCATTGCATTCAGCCTTATATTATGTATTTTATTTTATAGTGAATATACAGTATAAACTGAGTTGTTTATATGATTTCTACTATGGTGCATTAAATCAAGTAATGTTACTGTTAAAGAAGGCCCGACCAATCACAGGCAAAAACATTCTCCTTTAAAAGACCATTTTCAAGTAAGTACAACTCAATTGCATAATTGAGCAAGAATATATTGTAGCGGCCTCTGCCCTCATAGAGGCGGAGCTTTACTTGAAGCATCCAAACATGCTGATGTGCGATGTACACACGAGCTGGGATGAGTGTGAAGTGACCTTGATGTAAGGAAGCTTTTAAGGCAAATAGAGTTTAAAGAGAAGATTTAGCACATCTAGCAGCTCTTCCCCCTGAGAACTCATTAAGCCAATAACATTTCAACACCTTTTTTTTTTCTTCTTACAAATTGTCGCCACTCTTACTGTCTTTTGTAAGCAATAGCATTGTGGGACAAAGGGAGTAAAACAATGTCTCAATCTTCCACAGGCTCTAGTAACAGAATAAGGGATGGGAATGTTTAGTGCCGATTGTGTCCAATTCTAAAATAAGTGATTTCGTTTTCGACGAACACTGCTCATAGATTCTAGGTCGGACTTCCTGGCAATTTCTCAAAAACCTTGTGAAATGTCACATTGTCCTTCAAATGCTCTTCATTTGTGACCAGTCACTTCCTTGTTTTATTAATCAAGGTACCTTGGTAGAAAGGGGGCTGCCAGTGGACTCCATAGACCCAGTTCTCATGACCTGCCAGGACCGTCTCCAGAGACACGGCAAACACTGACGACACGTCTGCTGCAGGGAAACAGAGGTATCAGGATATCAGTTTATGCTATGAACACAAGAAAGGTAGCAGGTGGATTAATTCTTTATGGAGGTCAGTGATCACCGTGGGCCTTTAAACCAACAAAAAATGTGCCTCCTCACTGTGGTTAATTAACACCCTTTCTATAGCTGAGCCAGTGTGGGCCGCTCACCTCTCTCCTTCACTTCAAACACGTCCTCTTTCATTTTGATGATGGTGTGATCGTCCTCTGCGCCGGTGTCTGTCCCAGACTTGGCACAAAGCCTCCACACTCTGATGAGACAGTCCTGTGAACAGCTGGCTAATAACAGCTCCCCACCTGAAAGAGTCCGAGACGCAACCTGAATCCCTGAGACACTTTCTGTCAAACATTAAAATACCAGACAACTCACTCTGTGTTATTTGCTCTTATGTGGAGCTTTGACAAAGTGTTTCTCGTCACTTAATACCTGCTTTTATCTCATCACGTAATATCTGATATTATCTCATCAGAAATGCTGACATTCATGCAAGAGGAGAGATTACAACTTTAGTGCTTCATGTATTTCAGATAAATAAAACTTTAAAACTGCATGTATAAACTTGTTGGCTTCTTGGAGGCATCGCAACAAGCTAAAATAATACAGGTATAAATAATTAAATATAAAACCATTCATTCGTGCGGCTGGATTAGTGGCTTTTCCTGTCATATATGTGGGGTATGGGTTTTGAACTGTTCTGACAAAAAAGGAAATTTGAAAATGCCACTGAGGGCTTCGGAAAATACAAAGAGGGGGGAGCTTAGGGGAGAAAATAAGCAGCAGAATACTCATTAATTAAAATACTCCTATGTTGTATCCCTAAAGGAGATGGTGCACACTTCAGAATAACACAATGATTTTCTGGTTTCTGCCTCAGGTAGCCTGTCTTTAGACTTTTAACTTCTGCTTTTGTCTGTTGTCTGTTAGAACTGTGATCAAGGCACGAGAGAAGATTGCTCCTCATTGTGATGTGGCCTGTAAGACAGCAGGAGTCTGCACCGAACATATACAGACAGGAGGTAAACAAAGTACACGTCACTATCCCTGAGCGCTCCTGTCTCTCAGTTTTAGTCCAATGGCCACTGGCCCAGTTTTTGCCTCTGCCAGAGACAAACAGACATAATAAAAAAGTCTTCTTCTACCTTCACCTGAGGCCTCATGAATGTCGGGACAGGGAAAGGAAAGCCATTAGTGTTTGTCAATCACGGTGTAATGACACTGATGATAATGACAGCGTTGATTGGTTTGCCTTCGTGCCTGAAACTCTGCCAAAGCTACTTGCACTAGTGACTTTTTCTTGAGAACAATTTTCTTACACAACCCTGTTTTTCGAAACTTGGAAAGCACCGACACAAACTTCTATTTGTGACACGGTTACATCTCAATATGTTGATGATACTTTAAAGTCTTTTTAATTTCAATTCTTTTAATTCTGTGGATAAATAAACATCTTAGGGAGGAGAAGTAACTGGGTGAGTGAGTTACTGGTCTGATTTTAAAGTAGCGCTGATCAAATCTAAGGTCCAGGTTGAGGAAATAAAAACATGATTTTGAAAACAAAATACAGACAGAAGCATAAAAATAAAAAACAGACGTCCTGCTCTGAATCTGAATATTTAACAGCTATTATAAACTGTACCTCTGGTGCAGCAATCTGCCATCTGCCGGGTCATAAAAGAGGAGAAAGATTTATTTAACTACTATCTCAGCGGTGAGAGGGTATTGTCGCTCCAATCGAGATATTTCCTATAAACAAACTTGTGCGTCTCTTCGCTGGCTGTTAGTTTGGCAGCGTGGAGGAGTTCATAGACTGTGAGTGGGAAGGAGACGCTGGTGGAGAGGGCTGGTTAAGGGATGAAATAGCTTTTACACAGTCAGAGCGGTAATGAAGTGCCCTTGAAGAGGGTTACACAATTAGAAGAGACTGGATTGGATCCATGTGTTTCTCTATGCGATCCACACACAAAGACTAGTCTAAGATTTCTAAGTTTTATTGAGTTAAGAAGAAAAATGTGTCTTTTTGTTTCATGAGGGTTACAACCTGCTTCTCTGCCTCCAATCTTATTGGTTGATGTTTGTGACTCATTTATATATTATCTAATGTATTCTTATTGTCAAAAACATCTTTCCTAACTTGCTTTGTACACTGTGACAAAATGCAACCCTGGTAACATAGTTATTAGGACGTATTAGTTATTCACTGTTAGTGTGGCTCTGTCCTTTTCTTGAAGAGCCCACTAAGATTTAGACTACAGAGTCAAAGCATGTAGCACGTACTCCAAAACAAACTCAGCAGTCCAGGTACTTCGTTTGAAAATCTTTACTGAAACTTTCTTCTTGTTGTACAAAGTAAAAAGACAAAATAAGTTTAGTAATCTACTAAAGAACCGTGGATTGGAGTTTGAACACGGTCGAAGACTGGTCTGCTCTGCGCTCTGTAGCTTCAACAAACAAAACTAAACAAGCGGAGTTAGCCCATTAATCAAAATCCAAGACAGTCTGCAGTCCCAGTCAAGCCCCGAGCTGCAATATATATGCGAAACTGCCTGTTCTTAACAGATCAAGTCTCAAATCTCAGCCCTGGTACCTCAAGAGGTTTGTGTTTATTTTCTTTCTGTTTATTGCTTTGACTTATTTGTTTAGTTTTTTTTGTCCTCTTACCAAACTGTTTGTATTTCAATTCATGCGTAAGTACACCAAGAGCAGTGCTAAACCAGAGGCAAAATCCTTGTATGTGTGCAAATACTTGGCCAATAAATCGGATTCTGATTCTGACTGAGAAAGTACGAATTCAGACAAAGTTCTGCTTGTGAAACAGTAACATCAGGGACTCACCTACAGACGTCCAAGCCACTCCACGAACCCAGTCTTCATGCCCTTGTAGGGACAAAGCTTTCTGGAACTGTTGTACAGCAATTTAATAAGATCAAATATTGCATTTTAAATATAAAACTTCAAATGAAAGAGTTGACACAGAATATATGAGTGAGAACTGATCTGAGTTTACCTGCCCGCTGGACTGCACGTACAGATGCACCCGGCAGTCGTCCCCCCCACAGGCCAGTATGGGAACTGTGAGAAACAAGGTTTACATCTGCTGTCATCCAGGTTTAATAAACAGGAGCAAGGTGGAAAGGAAGGATGACGCACCGCGACATAATAGAAATAGAAATAGAAATGCAAACTGACACGAGACACTTCAAACGCAGAGTGCAGTTGGAATATGACATTCGGTTACGGGCACCAAAGCAGTGGGGCAAATTGAGATGGAAGAGAGGAACGATGTGTGTGTGTGTATGTGCGAGTGTATGAGCCACACAACTTAAAGGATTTCTATGTAGGAACAGCTTAGGCTTACCTCTGCTGCCTGGCAACAGTACCAGAGAGACATCCATCATGAAACCGCTGCCGAATGGTATGATATGGAGGCACTCAGCTGAGGAACACACATGCACAAGGGATTCAACTTTTACAGTCACTATGTGTATTTTTTATACATTTCAAATAAACATAAAAATATATAATTATATGTATATAATAAGCTCAAATATGTGGGCTTTTGTTTTTGTGTGAACACAGTTGTACTTATAAGGACTTCTTCATACTTTTCCTGTGTGGAATGTTTGACAAAGTTAAATATTTGTCCTCTGCCTTCACTTATGGGTACCCTGTGTTTTAAGCTCCCACAATCTGGCTACAGGCACAAACAGAACAGTTTATAGCTACTATTACTACCCAGAAAAACAGCCAGAGGCTATTGCCAGTCCACACAGACACGCACACGCACACACACACTCTCACTCACACACACACACACACACACACACACACACACACACACACACACACACACACACACACACACACACACACACACACACACACACACACACACACACACACACACACACACACCCACACACCCATCTGCACTGACAGGTGGACAGAAACTTTTAACAAAGAGAAGCTGTTACAGGTGACAGCTTGAGAAAAAAAAAATGTAGTAGATGTGGATGACAGTTTTCATTCATTCAATTCAACTACATGATGGATGGTGGACAACCGGTGTGAATCTGTCAAATTAAATTATTTAGAGAAATAAAAACTGTGCATGTCATGTTGTTTTGACTTCTGTACATGAAACAGGTCAGCTGATCTTTAATTTTAGTCAATCTGTTTTTGTCTGGAAAATGTAAAAATATAAACATGACGTCATAGATTCAAACTAAACTGCTGCACAGCCCTGCAGAGGTGAGGCAAGTGATTGTGTTGTGAGTAAACACTGCAATTCCCTCTAGCAGCCACTAGGGGGGATAAAGTCACACATGATTATTTACTGTTCAATATTATGACTCTTCTACACTCCTCTACAAGCTGAAATGAATGAGTCATTTACATCTTGTTTTGTACCTTTTTTGTTTTCACTGCAGAGCCACAGTCTGACGGTGGAGTCGGACGATGAGGAGGCCACCAGGATTTCCGAGCCCTCCGTGTAGATGGCAGCCACAGCACTGATTGGACCAGTGTGGCCCTTACACTCCCATGACTGGCTGAACTGGAAACAGCAAGTGAACACGTTTTGGATCATATGACTGTAAAAAGAAGTAGGGAACCTTTGAGAAAACACAATTTTGCACAGCAGGTGCGTCACCTTTTCATTCTGAGCCTCCCAGACGATGAGCTGGTTGTCTGAGCCTCCTGAGACAAGATGAGTCTCCGGAGCTGTGACAACAGAAACAAACACAGTCAGGATAATGAACTCTTATGGATTTTAAGTTTAAAAGTCTCTTCTCTCATCTTATCACTAAGTCACTTGGTTACACTTAGGGTATATTTTCAATACTGCCTGGTGATCTGAGCTCTACTGCAACTGAATCTTCTTTTAAAAGCAAACGTAAGAAATGTATGTTCTCTCAGGCATCGGGCAGTTAGTGTGTGTGTGTGTGTGTGTGTGTGTTGAGTGTACTTATGTATGAAATGTGTTATACAAATTGAAATAGTTTGATTTATCTTTGTGGGAACACTTTAGGGGAGACTTTTGTGTATTAAGGGGAATGGTTCCCTCTTCGCTGTGTTGGATGGTGGAAGAAGTTCCCTGAGCTGCAGAGTCCTGACATTAATCCCAATCAGACACGTTTGGGGATGAACTGGAATACTGACAGCAGCCAGGCTTATTTCACAATAGGCCTCTGGTTTCAATGTTGTGGCCGATCATGTATTTATTATACTGTTGTAAGGCCTTTGAGCAACATGCCAGCAAAAGGACTTTACACTAGTGTGTTAAGTCCAAAGTGAAGATAATTAGTTGAGGTTTTAGTTTGAGTAGTGACTCAATGTAATAAAATGAACTAAACCAACTTGTTAGAACATCTTACTTTACATTGACTTATATTCACTGTGGAACAGCTTCACCAAAACCCTATTCCAAACCTGAACCAGGTTCAACTCATGTTTAAGAGTTTTATCCTTAACCTAATCACAACTTACATCTTACACCTATCTTAAACTAAACGGGTAACAAATACACAGGGGGGGGGGTCCAGATGTTTGACAGGTCCACATCAGGGTCCTCACTCACCACAGTCCTCTCTGTGGACCCACTGAACAGCATTCACTCTGCCTATGTGTCCGTTCAGCACAGCAGCGACTCTTCTCTCCTGCGGTTTTATCAAATCACATTATTTTATAAGAGGTTTATTATTAAATTAACAAACAGAAATCTGTGTTTATTCTCTCGGTTGTGTCGCTGACAGCATCGTCACTGACATGACGCCATTAGACACAGTTCAGTACCTGCGGGTCGTACAGAGCCACTGAGTTACACGTCCCGAACGCAATGGTTCCCCCGCGACTCCAGGAGACAACATGTGGCGTCCTGTTGGCGCAACAAGCGACATGGCATGTCTCCATCACAGGCGCCGCCATCTTGGAAGCTGGAGATGCGGTGTTGCTGTAAAAACGGCCCGTAGTGAAACCGCTCCGCGCGAACACATGTTCCGCATCTTGAGGTCAGTGCAACAATTCAACAAACTTTGATTAGTTAAAGTAGGTTAGTATTTTTTCAAACACGATTTCCTACATCATTTTTTTCCATGGTTTAGTTTTTTTTATTGTGTTCTGAAGCAAATACTGCACAAGTTTGACTCACTAAAGCGCAATGTTGAGCAGTGTCCACTAGATGGCGGAAAGTGACAACAAAATCACTGTGTTTTCTCTCACTTTCTTTGAGAACTGGTCACGTGGTCTTTATTGATCCCTCATTTCCTGCTTATTAATATTTGAATGTATTCAGACCATAACTGAACATCACTGCAGGATGAATCTTACTGTCTACTCACAGTCGATTGTCGTATTAAACACTGTGATTTAATGCTTGTTAATCCACGCGTGATAAATATAGTGAAGGGGTAGAAATGGGGTGATCATTTATTAGTTATGTGTATATACCTAGAGTCAAACTCCAGAACGGAGCTTTTGTTAATTTAGAGTCATATTTGGGGGGATGACCGCTGGGGGATTTAAACATTTTCTGGCTGAAGGTTGGGCCCCACATATATCAAGCTACATGCTGCATCCGTCTAGTGTCTGCAAATGGCACTGAAGGCAGCCCATGCATTTACTGAACTGTATATACGTACGAAAATAGAAATGTGTCCTAGATGGGCTTCTTTGAAGGGGTTTGGCAACGTAATTCAATCTCTTCACGCGCTGTGAAATATTTTAAATGTGATCATTTTATATCTATTTTACTTTGGTCTCACCAGAGGAAAACCTTATAAAATATTCAGCAGAGAAAATAAACCAAATTCCTGATGCAAATTTACATTATTTTGGAATTGCTCAAACAACACCACAGTACACACACACACACACACACACACACACACACACACACACACGCACACACACACACACACACACACACACACACACACACACAGCTACTGTCTGGATGTATTATTCTCTTTGCAAGTGATGGTGAGTGGTCGCAGCTGAGCGAGCTGCCAGCCAGACAGCCTTGCTTGTTACAAAGTATGCCTCTGGGCCTTTTGTATTTTAAAGGTTGAGGCAACAGTTTGTCAGAAGGACTTTTCCAAGCACCTACTTGACATGATCAGGGGGGAGAATGTGATGGCATCTGTGAGCCCTTGAGATAATATGATAAATGACAATATAGCAAAGATAAACTGGGGTAGAGCCGGAGAGGAAGTGAGGAGGGATGGAGAGGAACAGGAAAGGGTGCCGGGGTCTTTTTTTGGCGTTGCCTCGGACCGTGCTTGGCTTGTGGTAGATATGTGCATGACAAAGGCAAAGCAGATGCGCTGTCACCAACACTTGGGTAGAAAATAGATGGTGTTCATCTCGCTGTTGTGCTCCCTGCTCACTCTGCCTCAGTGAGACAGGATTCAGGCAGACTTGGCAGGGCGAGACGACCTCTCTGTGGAGCGCACCCGCGCATCTTTGGCTCTCATCCTAAGAGAGGCAGCGAGGAGATAGCTGGGACGGAGCCAAACAGCTGCGTCTGTGAAAAAAAAAAAACCACATCACTATTATCTCTGTGCCTCTTTGACGATGCATTCATCATGCTCTTGTGGGGAAATGTCCATACCTGCTTAGATAATGGAGAATTAATTAAGGTCCTTGCAGGAGAGAGGAGGTTTGTTTAAGAAGGATCTTGTGGATTATTCCCAGGACTAAAGAGAGGATACACCTTTGTGTGAGATGTTTTGTGAACATGTCTTTGCACCACGGTGATTAATGCTCTCACTATTCACATTCTTTAACAACACCTGTTTCTCTAACCCCAATAATGATGGGGTCATCGGGGGGGAAAACACTTTGAGTTAGGATTTATGTGTTTTTTATGTGTATATCGTGAAAATAAGAGAGATTAATCTGGGCTTGCTTAACTTGTTTATCACTAAAACATATATAAATTGTATTTCCATTTATCATTAATTTAGTTCAGTCCTGAACTCCCAAATTGAGAAACTCCGCCCTACAAGTCAAGATCCAACCAATTAGCTTCATCCTCTAGGATTTATGAAGCAGGAATAAATAAAATAAAAAAAGCAGTGTTTAATATTGTGTTGATGTTTTATTCATTCATCTTGTTGCCCCTTCTGTTGTGCCTGAGGAGATCTGAGGCCGTCTTGGGAGAGTGGATAGTAATTCAGTGAATCACTATGATGAACGACGTACTTATGGAAATACTTAAGGGGTTGAGGGATGATGGAGAAAGACCTTGTGTTTTTCTCTTAATGCTTAAATGTTCGTCATGAGTTTACAGTGTCTGTCTCACTCACAGGAAACGAGTGTGTTAAACACTGTGGTTGAGACAGTGCATGTAATTACTCTATAATTATACTATTACACTTTTTAGATCTCAGGTAAGAACCGTATTTTGAATAAACAGTTCTTAATGGACACTTTCTCTGAGCTGTGTAGGAAAAAATAGATAGAGTGCTCGGTGTTGCATGCAAGTTCCAATTAAAAAATAAACTATATAATAAAAAAATAAGATACATAGCTAGCTAGCTTAGTGCATATTTTAAATAACACCATGGCAACCTCAACCTTTGGAAACAAATAATGTTTATTTTATTTATTTCTCGACTAGTAAACTGAAAATACACCTGCGGTAACTTACCATGTTGTTTACACACATGTTAACATCTTTGGTGTACATTTACACATCCTCACAATCATCAAATATTTGGTTTACATGCATACACAGAAAAATAAAACATGCATTAAGTATATATTACATCTCTGCATGTTTACATCTTCTGGTATTTTAAACTGCAGGGAACATCTCTTACAAATGACGCAGTAGTGCTGAATGGAAAAGAACGATAATACAAGCGAGGTGTCCGTGATTATGTAACAACAGATGACTGGTCTGGGTGTCTGCATGCCACTTTTCGTTGTTGCCTGGTTTTGTTTACGTGGAATTAAATTAGCCTTGTCCCTGAGGGTGTCTGATGATTTGCCCTTTATTAGCACGGTGGCTTTATTTTAAATGTCTGATTTCTATCCAGTTTCTAATTCTGTTGTGCGTACCATTTGCCTCGGAAGTGATGTAATGTTTCCTCAGGAGAATCCCCCGCTGACATAAACATCTGTAAACCGGTCAGGATTAAACTCATCCAACATTAGAAACATCTCCTGAGGCTTTACACTGGACCACTATACTGGGTCAATGTGTGAAAACACTGTGCAGCCAGCTTAACATCCAACCAGGGTATTTCACCTCAGTTTGACCTCCTCTGCTTCACAGATGCCTCTCCGGTCACTGTATCACGCTAAGAGGTTGAGTTCAGCTGCAGGTCTCTGTCAAAGCCACGGTAATCGCACATGGAAGTATATTCAGAGGAATATCTCTTTTAAAACAAGTTCATCTGACCGGCAGGCCTAAGGTTATTATTGCCCTGGAAGCTAATTTGTATATAGATCTGCAAAGCATGGAATATTAAACGACCAGAATACAAAAGAGAATCTTGTTGAGAATATGTATGAGGGCCATAACATGTAAGAACACTGTAAATGCACATATGAAACTAACATTTTCATTTAGGAATAAATTGTTTTGTCAAACTGGAAATTTTCTACCTTATTTAAAATGCAAGGGGAAAGAAAATCCTTCAACATTCCAGCACAATCCTTCTTTCGAATCCCAAACGTTCAAATCTGCTTATCCAATAGGGGGGGGGAATTTGACTGAGTGCACTCATACTATATCCTTTACGGTGCAAAATCACTATCTCTTTAGGCTCAGCAGTTCCTGTCCCAGAAGCGGAGATGGAGGACAAGTCAGCACTTCTAAAGCATGGGGAGAGACAGTAGCAGCTGTTAGCAACACAATCAGCCCCATGCATAAGCAAGTTTTTATTAAATGAGTAATATCCTTGGACTGTGCAGATGAGTAGACACAAAAGGGACTTCCTGCTTGTATAGAGTTCCAAATTGATAAAGTGCAATGTGCCTGAAAGAGATTAGAGGCAGAGAAGCTAATATTGAATATTTCACAAGATATGAGATAGTGTTTAGAAAGAATACAAAAAAAATCAGTTTCACAGCTTGGCGTACGGCACTGATAAACTCAGTGAGAACGTGCCACACTACTGTGCTTTGTTTGAGCCTGTGGATCGGAAGCTATTTGTCTAGATGATAACTAAAGTATTTCCCCCTGAAAAGTTACTGGATGGATCTTATTTCTTATCTTATTCTGCCTACTTCCATTATCCGCTGTGACTAGAAACATTTCAGCCAACATAGGTGGATACAGCAGAGTACAAGTAGCCCGAGTGGAGCTTGTTATCATCTTATCGCTCAGAGAAGAGCCTCAGAGTAGATTAACAAAAAACACATAGATTTTATCCAGCTAGTAGTCGAGCCATTCATCAAAGTGGAACACAACCCTGTCCGCTCACTGCAGCCAAACTGCCCGCATGCCTTCATAATGACTCCAGTGTAAATGTGTCTGTGTATGTGAATACATGTCTTTCTCACTGTGTGTGTGTGCACGTGCGTGTGTGTGACTTTGGAGTGAAACCTATATAAACAGGGAGGGTTAAACTAAAGCATAGCTTTGGGCTCTTAAATAAATCCTGGGCGGGCCTGAGAGCGCCAGGCAGACACACACACGCACACACACACACACAAACATAAACACACATTCACCCTCATGCACACACTGCCATTGTCTCAACTGCTGACACAGGGAGCCAGCCACCATAGTTGATGATGAAGCAGCGCAGCAAAGTGCCACAGTGATTATGAACCATGCCTGCTCTCAGCCATCAGCTGTGTTTGTAATATGAAGTGTTTCTCACCACTTGTCATCCAGTGGCCGCACTTGTTAAGTTCGAAATAGCTACTGTAGCCACTTAAGGATACAGAGAATTTGGCAGTAGTTTGGGTCAGGCTCCAGTCCAGTCAACAATAAAGTATCCAGGAGCCGTGGGATGGATCCAAGTCACTGGGTCACAGAATAAGAAGAGGCGCGATTTCTGAGTGTGACAGCCAGATTTATTTTTGTTCCACTGATGGTGACAAAACACTTAAACCTAGATAATAGTTAACATCGGTACAGGAATAATGTGTGGACCTCAAAGTATTCTGTCTAATAATAACATCCATGTGAGTCATCTTGGCCTCCAAGTCTAACAGTTTATTTAAAATGAAATGTCATCCTACCAGCAAAAATAAACCTGTTAATCATACATCCAAATATTTAGATCAACACAGACTCATAGATCTGTTGTATTAATGACGTTTTGGTTGTTCCCCTTTGGCATTTTCTCATGATCTGTTTTGAAAAGTAGGTTTGGTAATTTGGAAGGTATTTGAATTGTTTGTACTAAGTATTTAAAGACCCCCTTCCTCCATTTTTCGATCCTGGGTCAACTGCGGCACCTTAGATGGTTAGAACTTTCTTCAGTACAAAGAAAAGGTAAAAGTGTCAACTTTTTTCGGATAAACACTTCACTCCAGTCCGGCAGCTTTCCCATGTGGCTCAGAGCAGCCGGCTTTGATTGGCATACCTGGTGTGTATTTGGAGAGGATGACGGGGAATTCTCATACTCCTGGGGATAAATTGGGTTTCTTTGTCTTGAGGATCAAACCAGAGCTGGGCTGCAGCGAGGAAAGCGTTGCTCCTCTATCTCTTGAGGGCAATGGATGCTCACTCCTCTGAAATCTGCATGGATGAAATAGATGATGGATTTTCAAATCAAAAACTCCTATATGAAAGCTATTGAAATTTCCATGAAAGGATGACTTTTTAAAATCCTATATGACATCAGATATTCCTTTCTTTCACTAGATTGATGCAATGTGGACCAATGATTTCAAATACTTAATCTGAATGTGTTCGGTTGTAAAGATACTATTTTGACTTGTAATAACTGCTGTAGGTGAGTGTTAGTCATAAATTGGTTATGGTTAACGTTGGGGATTGAGTCCACTACGAGTGGAAGTCAACGCAAGGTCCTATGGATAACTGCTCAAACCTGTATGTGTGTGGTCCAGGTATATTATGGGGACTTGTCTTCATTATGGGGACAAAAATCAAGTCCTCATAATGTAAATCATAAAATGTGAAGGTGAATACATTATGTTTAGGTTTAGGTTCAGCCGGGGTTAAACTTTTTTTCTGTGGCTGCTGCCTCAGGAAGTGAAGAAATAACACTGAATGATATGTTTAAAAAAAGGAGGAAGTATAATGTCCTCTGAAGACATAGAGACACTACGATGTGTGTGTGTGTGTGTGCCATGTTATGGGGACCTAAATCTGTTCACAAAAATGAAGTCCTCATAATGTTAATCAATACATTTGAAGGTGAAGACATGTATTAAGTTTGGGTTAAGGCCAGGGTTAGGTTTAGGTTAGAGTTAGACTCAGGCTGAGGTTAGGTTAAGTCCAGGGTTAGGGTTAGACACAGGTTAAGGCCAGAGTTAGGTTGGGGTTAGACTCAGGTTGAGGTTAGGTTAGGTTAAGACCAGGGTTAGGGTAAGACTCAGGTTTAGGTTAAGGCCAGGGTTAGGTTGAGGTTAGGGTTAGATTTGGGTTAGATTAGGTTCATGTTAAAGTGGGATTAGACTAAAGTTAGGTTAGATTTAGGCAAAAGTAATCAGGATTAGGTTTAGGTTCTGCAGGAAATCACTGTAAATCAAGGAAGTCACGAATGTGTGTGCGTGTCTGTGAGTGTGTATATGTATGTGTGTGTGTGTTTCTGTGCGTGTGAGTGTGTCCCTGTATGTATGTGTGTGTGTATAAGTCTAAGTGTGTATGTGTGTGAGTCTCTCTGTGTGTCTCAGTGTGTGTCTCTCAGTGTGTATGTGTGTGTGAGTCTCTCTGTGTGTGTGCGTGTGTCTCTCAGTGTGTATGTGTGTGTGAGTCTCTGTGTGTGTGTGTGTGTGTGTGTGTGAGTGTGAGTCTCTCTCTGTGTGTGTGAGTGTGAGTGTGAGTCTCTCTCTCTGTGTGTGTGTGTGTCAGTGTGTGTCTCAGTGTGTGTGGTTGCCCACAGTGGTGTGCTGCAGTCCGCTCTCCGTCGTAGTTGAGTAAACTACATGGACATTAGCGGCCGCAGCTTCGCAGCCACCGAGCCGGAGTGAATTAAAGCCGCTCGATAAACGACCGTGTGACCGAGTGCGAGCGAGAGAAACCCCCGGTGTGCAACAGCGAGTCCCCCGCACCACTTCTGCGGGCAGCAGAGGGAACAAGGCTCCGGCTGAACGGAGTTGTAGTGACCGTGAGACACGGAGCGCCAGGCGGGGAGAGGGAGAGCGAGCTCGGCGGGAATGGCTTCATCTCCGTGCGGCAACAGCAACTTCGATTCCGGGCTGGAAATCAAAACTCGCTCGGTGGAGCAGACGCTTATTCCTTTAGTATCCCAGGTGAGTGCAGCACCAACGTCAAACAGCAACATAGATGTTTAATGCTCTGACCTTTTCACACTTTAAAAAAAAAACGCACTCCGGCTTCGGACAACATCCGAGCTCGGAACCATCGAGGCGAACTTTGATTCTCGTGTTTACCTGTTTGTGTGGCTCCTTCTCGGGCTGTGTTTTAAAGCCTGTTCCACGTGTGGGGATTTCACCCCCATCAAGACCACCGCATCCATTCTAGTTAGTTGTTATCAATGAAGTCTCTGATTCATTACAGACAACTTCCAAGTCCACTTGTTTTCAAACCGGACCCCGGAACATGTGGTGAAACAGGCATAAGTTATTACATCTTTACAGAACAGGCTGCACTGTCCTGCGAGGAGGGAAGATAACAAGAGAACAACTAAATCAATGCTGAGCCACAAAAAAAAATGAAATGATGTGCTTTTAATAATCCTTTATTTTGCTGGAGATCTGTTCAAAAGAACTTTAAAGTCCCCCCTGTTCCACCCCTGAACTGCTCAATGACTCCCACTTCTGTAATGGGGCCACTTTGAGGCACGTGTTTTGTTTTTCAATAAACAGCAGAAGATGAGAGAGCCACTTAAAGCCACTGCACTCTTTCACCAACTGCTCTCCTGCACTCTCATTACTGTCGTCCCAGCTCTAAACGTGTGGAGCTCAGGTCAACGAGTCAATCAATCATTATAGTATATCCTGCAACACACTCGAGATTGATTTGCAACATTTGATTTGAAAGAAAAATGCCGTTTTGGGTTGTTGATTTTACCATTTATGAACAATTACAGAGGAGAATAGCATACCGCCACCAGGACTCCAAAGATCTCCTCATGAAGTTGCATTTATCTTGATTTCTTTATTTGGATCTGCACTAAATTGCACCCACTCGTAATTATCGGTCCCAGAAATATGCCAGATTTTGTTTTTCTTTGAGGTTCATGCATTCTTCCCTTGGACATTTGTGAAAACGTTAAAAAACACTATATCTTCACTTGTTAGTGAGAGTGGGGCAAAGACATGGCCTGCCTCCTGATTCAAAGTCGCCAAAACTCTACGGGCTTTTCCCTGAACCATAATACACCCTTCCACCAAGTTTTGTGGTAATCCGTCCAGCGTTTTTTGTGTAATGCTGCAAACTAACAGACAAACAAACAAATTACAAGAGGGCTCAGAGACCACATGCCTCAGTCAAGGCTAACGCCCTATCTCTTGAAGAAAATGAAAAAAACAAATCTAGAGTCGCCCTTTGGTCTGCACCAAAAGTCTGTGGATCTTCCCATACCCGTTCCGGATCCTTACACCAAGTTTCGTGGCAACTCGTCCAGTAATTTTTGTGTAATCTTTCTAACAGACAAACCAACAAACCAACAGAGAGGGGTGTAATCATAATATCCCTGTTGGAGGTAACAATTACAGGTGACTCATTGAAATGTTCTGCCTTTAACACGAGCTCCACCGCTGCTTCCTGCGAGGTCACGTAAGGATTGGAGGTGGGTTGTGTCTCCTGAATAGGGGACTGCCCCCCATGGACTTATAAATGCTAATATCCTCTTGTTGTGCAGGAGCCTGGAGTGACAGAGTCCTGTAAATGTCCTGTTGTTTCCACTCAGAGACACTGGTGTAGAGGAATGGGGAGAGCCTCCCCAGTGGTGGCTTAGCAGTAGTCTGGACAATACCATGATGGAAGGTCCCTGACCCTGTCCTTCCCCCTGTCAATGCTGAAAGCCTGCTTCCTCCCTCTGATTGCACTGACTCATTTGAAAGATATAATGTCACACTGTACCTTAATGGATATGGGTTTGTTATCTGAAAAAAATCATCTATTATAGAGGGGGATGTTTTTTTCATGTAGGCTGTTTGCTTAAGGTGATTTTCAGTTATGCATAAGGACGCCAAAAATAATATTTCCCAGTTTGGATCCAGGTGAGCTATAACTCTTGATGCAAGAAGCAGTTATTGTAAGAAAAGTACCCACTGGGGTAACATTGAGAGAAAAGCACCCAGTAAATCTGCCGCACTCGGCTTTATCTTGATAATATTTGGGCTGCAGCAAACTTATGGTGCACCCCTGCCCGCGGAGACAGGCTGGCTGCGATCCAGTCCTTAGCATAGAAGAATGTGCTGTATACTGTAAGGGGATTCAGCATATTACAGTCCACTCCTGAATAGTGGGCCTCAAGGACAATGTTTCCCAACTTTCTTTTTTTTCCCTCTGTCTAAAGCATGTCCCCATAGCAACAGAGCTCTGCAATGCTGAGAGAAACTACATTTCCAAGGTCCTGCTACGTCAGTGTTTTAAAACGTTTGGTTGTTGTGATGTCATCAGGAGGCGGGTCTGCCGGTCAGGGATGACTGGTACATTAGTTTCACCTGATGTGAGTGCTTTTCATCCAGTATGGTCACATGCACGCAGTTATCTCTGTAGCGGCAAAAATGCAGAGCTTGCCGAGCTGAAATGTTTAGATGGTGAATCCACAATCACGTTTTAAAACATTTTAATAAAAAAAAAATAGCCTCAAACTTAGTGGTTCCAGCTGCTCAAATGTGAATATTTGCTTGTTTTCTCAGTCTTCTGTGAGATTACTGTGAGAGTGTCTTTGGATTTTGGAGTGTTGATTGAAGAAAACAAGACGATTTAAACCATCACCACTGGCTTTAGGAACAGATTGGGTATTTTCTTCTGCTGTTTGTCGACTGTCTATAGTCCAAAAAATAACTGCTTAATTTCAAAATCTAGACTTTTATTGGTGAATAATTGATAATGGGAGTATTGGTGCATGCAGCCCTATGTATTACATAGAAAACTGATGTATCCAGCAAGAGTTATAGTGTAGTAATGTCCAGAGGTGGGTGTGGTATCATACCGGCCAATAGGAAATGGGAATATAACAGGAAAGTAAGGGGCCTTTGCTGCATGTACAGACCAGTTAAAGCCCCATCACTTGCTGTATTAGGGTATTTGTGGCATGCGCAGAGGAAGAAAATTGCCGAAAGATATCGTTTGAATTCTACCATTAGTTATTAGGAAGACTGATGTTAAATCTAGCTGTGGTGCTCTGATTACCGCCCTAATGTGAGTAAGATAACTCGGTTAAGTGGCGGTTCTGAGAATCAATATTGCGTTACATGGGTTTTTTAATTGAATTATTACAGTGGGTGTAAAAGAACGGACTATGCGAGCTGAGTTGTGTTGCTTCGCTTCTTGAGGAGCTTTGTGTGTTTGTGTGTATGCATCCTTACGTGTTGTAGGGGTCTTTAGATAAGTATCGAGGAGGAAATGAAAAAGGAGTGTTGGAGGAGAGTCGGTGCTTGATAAGGTATCATGTAGCGCACGATCCCCCACCTTTATTATTCCTCTCCTCTCCCCTTCATGCCGAGCCTTGCTGTGACGTTGATGTCCTCAGGCCTCTGTTATCTGCTTCACTCCCACCAGGGCGTAATTACAGGCCTGGGAGACTCCCGTCCTTGCACTACACATGCACATACACAAACACACTCTAGATAGAAACATGTGCCCACAGTCCCACCCTCCTCTTCTGCTTTCTTGCATATTTATAAATACATATATGTTCACCTGTTATACGGATGCCTTTATCTTTTTGACAGCAAGTCTGAATGTCAACCTCCCTAAAATACAGCTGTTTGGAGTTTTTTTTGCAATCCACCTGGATGTTTTTCGAGCTGCCTCCTCCATCACTTTCACCCTTTTTCGAGACAGAAGGGGCCGTTTCCCCCTTAATTTCGTGGAGGCAATTTTCCTGCAGCTAGGAATTCGCTAATGTGCTTTGCTTCACCTTCTCTTCTCCTGCCATCTCCATACCAATGGACTTGCATTGTGAGGGGCATGGTAAGGGTAATGAATTGCTCTGGTGGTGGTCAGAAATGTAATGGGCATCACACAGAGAGGAGGGGAAACTATGCAGACGCGTCCTGGTGTTGTGTGTGTCCTACCTGTGATGTGGTCTGCAGCCAGCTGGAAGGCAATTAGCAGTAATCTGGCTGCTTTTGCCTTGATATGGGATTCATGTTTTGAAGTGGTGATTAGGGAAATAGCAGTTCTGTTCTCCGGTTTTTATAACTTGAGGTGTGTATCTAAAGACACGGTGGGTGCGGACATGGTGGTCCTCAGACTGAGGAGGTGTATGGGTGTTGTTTTGAGGTAAAAAAATGTGTTGGAGCGAATCAGGACGCAGGAGAAATATCAGACTTTGATCAGATGGGTGAACATTTAAGCGCTTGTGACACGCCGGTCTTGTGATTGCATAGCTATTCACACTCAATCATTTTTCTGCAAGGCCCGGCCAGGAGTTTCTTAACAGATTTACTGCTATAATTGGGCCTGGAAAATCCGTTCTCTGTCCGAGTTTGTTAGTGTTAACCTTGTCATGCTTCCAGGGGTTCTGTGCCCTCTGGTGAAAAAGCTTTTCCCTGTTCATTGTACTTGAAACAATGCTGAAATGGCGTATTTATCACCAAACAAAAGCTCAGTGGCAGGTTTGCGGATGTGATTTGCTCATGGCATTAGCATTTTGGCTTATAAATTCCACATTAAACCAAATGCTGACAAGAAGCGCTCCATAGGCACAGTCTTTGCTTAGCTCTGTAAGCACAGCCATCAGTCAAATTTCCCTCCGTCTTCCTGGATTATTGGAAATGGACCTTTATTGAGGTACGAGGCACTATGTGTCCCTCTTAATGTCCCTGTTTCTGTGGTGGGGTGACATGACAAACGTCCAGGTATTGAAGTTGTTTTTTATGTTCAGACAGAGAGGCATTACTGTTGCCACCAGCCCTAACAGATCTGCTTCCTCCAGCCTTATGATGATAATGAAGACAAATGGCTCCCTGGCATGGAGGTGAAACCACATGAGGATTACAGTGTGCCACAAGCACAAAAAAGCCCTTTTATTGTGTGTCTTAATGTGTGTGGGGGATTCCAGGGTGCTTTTTGTGCCTTTGCACCAGCATTTTGTGATTTGTGTAATTGTTTGCAAATGGACGACAAAAACAAAAACTGTGGTGCCATTGTTTATTGTGCTGTCACCTGCATTTTTTTGTCGCCACCATGACTTGTCAGCTTATCAGCCCTCAACCCTTTGAGGCATTGAGCAAAACAATACGGAGTGTGATAATACATTTTCAGCACAGGTCCACGAGGCCACCGCTTTTGATTGTTGTGTCATTATCAGCCAAGGACATTGAAGAATGGCCAATGTGTACACACACACACACACACACTCCTTCATTTGCCAATGGCTTGTTTATCTTTTGTCTCTTTAAGTTTGAGACCGGCAGAGTTTGTGCTTGGTTTATTTTAGTCAAATCAAACACTGTGTATGAATCACAGTGACCCTGACTCACTTTATGGTTGAGACAATGTTGAAAAACCAGTTCTCGCTTGGTTTGTACACGGGCGGTCAACAACCTTGTGTCATTAAAGTGAAATGAGGTGTAATTCCACTCAACTCCTGTTGTTTTTTGGTAAAGTGGTTGTATTGGTCAGTTAATTTTGTCAGTTAAACCCCCCACCGGCCCTCATTCTCTCTTTTTTTTTAAATGCACTGAACTTTTTAGCACATTTTCCTGAAATTTTCTGGAACGCTCGTGTTGATGTGCTTCAAACAAAAAAATCTTTCTGCAGCATACGTCATGTCCTGCTTCCTGCATGTTCTACCCAGGCACAACCCTTCACTTGAATGTTGCGGACATTTTCCTATTGTTCTAAATGCGTCTGACTTGGAAAATCTCCTGCTGTGTTCTTTGTAAGTGAAAGGCAAACAGGAGTTCATGTTATGAAATTACTACTACGTCTACTTTTATTGCGTCCCAGTGACACAATGCTTGCATGACCACTGTTTCCCCCCCGCTTGTCCTCCCTCTTTCGCTCTTCTCACCATTACTATCAAGGGAGTCATTACATATCGCTGTTCTCTGTAAGTGCCAATAAAAGGGTCTGTCTCTCATGTCGATCCATTGACCTCTCCCCGGCTAATATACTTACAGAATGTGTGGGTGTGTGTGTGACACCAGCCTAAAGGGATCAGTCACCTAGACAGAACAGCACAGTTAACTTAATGGTGAAAAAAAGCTATCTGACCCTCTTGCCATTTAAGTTATCTGACGGCTGTAGGTAATTGCGATAACCACTTTTAATTGTCTCGGGGAAAAGCGTCTGCCTCACCAACAAGATTTATTACTGTAGCTGAGAGGTTGATAAAGTATTGATAAAACTTCCGTCTCATTATCAGAGAGCCTCGAAGTGGCATTACCTGTTCTGGTATTGCTCAATGTCAACTGAAACTGGAAAGCAATTTCAGTTCCCGGTTTCCCAGAGAGAAGGGTCATTTGCGGATAATTCTTTTCCTTTCACAATGTAGTTTGGCTTCATTTGGCCAAGTTTGAAGATGTCCAACAAGGATATATCTGCAAAAGAAAGAGTCCCCTAGAAAACAGCTCAGAGTGGGTTCTTATTCAGGCAATATGAAGTGTTACATTTTCAGGTAAGTTTGGTTTTAATTAGTTATTTGATGCTATAAAAACAGACTGACTCGTGATTGGTCGAGTGCGTGTAATGACTGGAGATGCACCATCCATCTTCATCTCAATGACACAGACCAACCAGGACATTCTCTGTAATGAGATGTTGCTCCGGAATTTTGTTTTACCGATATCTTTATTTCTATTGTCACCACTAAGTACATTTCCCCTCAGCTCCCTGGTAGAATAGTTATTCTCCCTGGTTAACCCATATTTATCCTATGTAAATAGCTATTAGAGGCTTAGCATTCTTATGAAGTATCAAGTGGCTCTCTGGCCCATTACCAGCCTGTATTTACAGTATATTCTTAGATTAGGAGCGATGAGATGGTGATGAGACGTCTCATAAGTGTCGGCACACGGGAAGAGATCTCTATCAGTGGGGATGTGGTGCTTAATGTAGCGTGGTGTTTTGTGTTAGCCAGTCTCGCTCGGAGGAAGCACCCCGTGGATTAAAACAGATGCATGAACACACGCCCAGGAAACACAGACAACGACATACGTGTTGATATTGTAGTTATTAGCTGCAAACTTAAGGGGAAATGGAAAAACATGTATGTAATATTTCCAACATGTCAATACGATGCATGTACCTTGAATGATATAAACTAGTTTTTATGAAAGTAGTGAGTATTGCTTCTTTATCTGGCTTCCTCCTTGCAGCACTAAAGCTGGTACAGAGATATGGAGACAGAAACATGAGGTGTCTCTGTTTATGCTGTCAGGACAGAGAAGACCAAACACTGAGAGGGTACAGCCCACTTGCTGTAATCTTGCAGGCATGTACTCTCGCACTCGTCTTGTCATGCATTGCCAGAGATATCGCTTGATGTATCTATATTGTCTGCTGCCCGGACAACTGCAGGTAAACAGATCACTTTCTGGCAGGCAGCTGTTTGTCTCTCGTTGCTTTTCTGCCAGTGGTTTCTTGGCTCGGTGCAGTGATAACTCCAGTCTTGAGCGCGTGACATTGACTAGGACGGTTGTTCGCAGTGTTCCACAAATCCTGTCAAATGCAGAAAAACTTTGGAGTTGGCTGGTGCAGTAATACAAGCACTATATCATCTTTACATATTTTTTGCTTTACATCTTACCCGACAGTAACTATTATACCACTGTGACTTTTCCTCCTTATGCCGGTGGGTGGGCCTCCCATCAGACGACTACATCACCCAACACCCTTGACTCCTCTGATGTCAACACAAATATTGACATTGCACGTGCACGGCAAAATTTTTCACCCTGTTATTATTCTTTGCCTTACTTTGATTTGTAGGGTTAATCATGCTCTAAGGTCTTGAACCGAAGCTCCCATAATGCTTCAGGGTATGTAAATAGGTATAATGGCGCCACGGAGTCATGTAATAGCTGTGGGCTGCAATAAAAACTCTGAACTTTAGCCTATATTTGTTTACATTCTGGAAAATCTGCCCCAGTAAAGGTATGTTGAATGAGCTATTAGCAGTCCCTGTTTACTGTGAGGCCGTGTATGTACATATAACTATCAATACCAAAAGTCATGCAGCAGCAGTCATATCCTTATGTAACTCACACTGAATCTAAAAATAGGTGTATCATGCCTGTATAGTCATATGTTTCAGTTATTATAACAATTGCTAAGTGTCTTTCACCTCATGCAATATTGCTTTGTCACATCTTTCTTTTGGTGGGTACTGTTAAGTTGATATTAGTATTCACAGTATAGTGGTTTTCTTACATTTTCTATCTTTTAAGGTAAAGCGAAACACAATTAACTGACATACATCCTCAATTTCCAAGTCGACATTGGTCTAGAGCCTGACAGATAGTAGCTGATACAGTGGGGTCCATTTGTGGCCCCTGCTGGGGGACAAGTGAAGACAAAACACCTGATAATCTCCACTGCAAATATAAAAACTTCTCACTCCTTCTCATCTTTTGCCCCATAAATCCAATGTTGTTTGGGCTCTAGCTTGCTCTTGTCTCCCTCTCCAGCAGTACATTGCTGACTGTACCACTGAGGAATCCTTCAGTCTGTCCTGTACGTGTTAATTGCTTTCTTCGAGCGTCTTTGAACTTCTCCCCTCCCGATAATGAGTTCTTTTAAAGAGATGAGGTTCGACATGACAGAACAAAGAGAACGTGAAGGACACCGAGAACGCAGAATGCCAAACACTTTCTTATCTTTTCTCATTCAGGAAAGTCAGAATTTTCTAATATTTTAAGTTTGCCCTGTCACTGTAACTCTCTTCACATTGTACAACCTACAGTATGCAGTAATGGTGAATGTTAAATATATAGCGCTTTTCTAGTCTCGACGACCACTCAGAGCGCTCTGCAGTACAGAACAAAGGTGACCGGAATCCTTTGATTACCAGTATCTAATAAAATGTACTGTACATGGCATTGGCCTGGCAGTGCAACAGAATCAGTTGTAAGATGATATAACACCTGGTTTGTATGCCCTCTGTCTTTCCTCCCTTGCTTTGACTGTGTTTTCCTCTCACACACCTCACTCCCCGTCTTAAGCCCTTGTGCTTTAGTTCCTCCTCATATCTCTCCACTTAGCCCCCCACTTGTATTCTCACTTTTAATCTCAACCCCTCCAGAGAGTCCAGTGTCCCCGCATCACCTTATTAATTATGCAGCCTACTGAAAACCTAGCCAGAGGCTACAGGTGGTGCACAGAGCCCAGAATCTCAGCATCCTTTCTTCTGTGTTGCAACCTGACACATAATCCTCAGACCCACACCTACTCTGAAGAACAGTAACGGGAACAGCGTGTAACCAGCTGATCCAGATTTGGCTGTCCCTTTCTTTGACACGGGATACCCGAGGGTGATCAACATTATGGTTTTCTTGCTCTCTTTTGTCAGACCGTCATATATCTCCAGGGGAAAAGGTTTTTGAAGTCATCGACGTGTTGAAAGCAAATAGGATCTTGAAAAGATTTAAACGCCAAGAATGGGACAATATCACTTTAACTTGATACTGATAAGATTACACAGAGATGGTTTTCTGTTTCTGGACAAATACGTTTTGTTGAAACACTGAAGGATGAAGCTGCATTTCAAGTAGACAGATTCACAGCCCTTTTTTTAAGTTGCCTTTTCAATTGAAAGAAAAAAGCAGCAACTGCAAATCCCCTCATGAATTATAAAATTAATTATTATATAAATAAGTTTAACATTTTTGTTTGCCTTGTTTTTATGTATTAAATACTAAGAGGCAAATCTTTGGTTTGGCCTTTTAATTTGTCTGTTGCCTGTGTATTCATCCTTGATCAATAACTTGAACCCCCCCGATAGCTAGCTCCATCAGTATGGGCAGGGTGTTCTCATCTAGTCGCTGCTTCATGGTGACTGGAGCCAGTGGGTGAAAGCTGGGGGCCAGCCAGCCCCAGTGTGTAGTACTGTGAACTAATACACGCACTCACAGTGCCAACCTCTATAAATAAGTTAACTCACCTTCCAGAAATAAAGTTGCAGTTGTTCTGTGTTTGTGTGTTATCTGAGGGGCTGAAAGGAGCTTTTTGAGGCGCTGATGATATGAAATTTTTACTTCAGAGAACTTATCGATTTTAAGTATTTATTGTGGATAGGACTTTATTGTTGTCTTTAGATACAATTGCTGCGGAAGAGACCTAATGTGTTGATTCAGATAAATGGTTTTTGAGGTTATAGTAAAGCCCTAACTCAAGACACTTAAAGTATGTGTCATGTCGTGGATGTAGTGAAAGCATGCTCTCTAAGCCCCCCATGAATGTGTTAGAGAGATCCAGTGTGTCACAACACAGGCCATTATGCAGTCTGAAGTCAGGGGGGCTGCATTCCTTCAAGGGTTCGTGTTTCAAGCTCCTGTGTGTATCGGTGAGAGTGCCGTCTGAAACTGTGTCCATGTATTCTTTATAGGGGCATCGCAGCAAGGGTCACAAGTCAAGGTCTCAGAGTCGGAGACCTTTCTGCACTCCATACTTTTTGGCATGCATGAGTTAGTGCCTTTCTATCCCCTAAGGGCTTGAACTTCACCTTGCTTTGTTTCACTCACCCAAATTCATCAATGAATCATCCTCCTCAGTCACTACCTGTCTGCATTGAGGGTTTTGATCTCTGGTGTGACACGCTTCTTTGATTTATTAATGCACTCATTCGCTTTTTGAATCCCTTTCTTCTCAAATGTCAAACCGTCAAGACCACATTCTTAGAAATGCCGTTTTTTCTGCTTCTGGGTGGGGATTTGTCTGCTCAGGGCATAGTTTGCAGGCGTGTTGATGTTGCTCCATACCTGACGTCTTATCTTCCCATCATCCTCCTTTCATCTGTGGAGAATTTTTAGAGGCCTGGAAACTGGGAGGGCAAAAATCCTGGAGGTAGAATCATTTGGGCTCATTCTTCAGACATTTGTTTGTATTTGGTTTGAACCTTAATAGACGGCTTCCTATTAGTTCCAGTGGTGCAGTGAGCAGCTCCCCTTTCCCCCTTTCCTACTTTTTTACAATTTTAAATACTGCCACAATTGCATGTATCTTGTTGTATTTGTTGTGCAAATAGGATTAATGGTTAAATGTAGATCTCATGGATTTAGGGTAGGGATGAACAATTAATCCCACTCTTGCTGAAATTACACTATCAGGTTAAATCTGTGACACCATACAACTATAATTTAAGCTTTGTTGCCACGGTCTACAAATCATATTGTTCAGATGTAAGCGACCAAGCGTGTTTGGAAAATGAATGTGAATCCAAAAATGACTATTGTGATAAAATTGTGACTCATATCACTTTAACCGTTTTAGTTCACCCCCACTCCCTTAGAAACATGCCACTTACAGAGGTTCTTGGACGACTCCTCCTCCATGTCCTTTTAGCCCTAGGGACCATTGTTGTCTTCTTTGCCGTGGTTGTTGGGAAAGTGGCGTTGGGAGTTGTGGTGCCAGCAAACTGATCAGACTGGGGAGAAAGTTCAGGCTAAGGAGCGAGTTCAGCTGTAGACTCATTCAGCCCTGTGCTGATGACTATCAGGCATCAGGCTCCAACGCCACAGCACCCAGAACCTTCTACCTCCACTGACTGAGACCTCAAAACATTAATCAAATGTGCAACCCGACGTATATACACACAGATTCTATTGAAATTGTTATTCTATGTTTTACTTTTTTTCATATATAGTTATTGACATAAATTTCTTTCTTTGGTGTTTACCACAATCTTCTGTGCTGCTGCTTCAAATTGAATTTTCCTTTCCAGGCGATCAATAAAGGTACATCTTATCTTAGAAACAAAGCCCATTTTTCTCTGTCACTTTGCTCATTAGTTTAGAGGCAAGCTAGAGTCTTTGTGTCCAGTGCATTTGGTCGGGGTCCACCCAGCAGCCACTGCAGTCATTCGCTCTTTCTGCTCCGGAACCTGCTTTCGCTGTGGGACGCTGTCACAGAGCCTGGTTAAGCCACTTTCACACACTGTTCACCATACACTATTATTTGTCCATTACTTGTAATTACCCATCATGGTGACTGATGGGATGTTTTCGAGGCTGAGTTGGCAAGCTGTTAGGATTATCCTGTTGAGGACTTCATATAATTATCCAGTCATTAAACACGGCTCAGTGTGAAGTAAACCTGAGGGGGGGGCTCGGTTGTTGTGTTTGTGGCTCCAGGTTGTTGAAACAGGCTGTTGTCGTCTTGGTAAGTTGAGTCCAAGAAAGTGACTCGGAGACAGGTGTTTGAGCAGTGGCTCCTGCATCATGTCCATGTGGACTAAAGTCATGAAGACATCATTGAGTCATTGAGGCATCTTTGGATTTTAGAAATATTTGACACTGGTGTTTTGCTCTCAAAATGATGCTTTGTGAGGCCCTGTTCTGCAAACTTAGCCGACGAGGATGTTGTCCTGATCGTTTGGAATTGGACTTGTGATATCGTTTGAATGAAGCTGAGTGATGAAAATCCTCTGGCAGGTTGCATAGATTTACAATTCAACCATTTGAATTCCTTCACAGGTACTTAATCAATCTTTACTGATTACCCAGAAAATCCTCAACCAAGATAATTGTGAAACAGAATGAAAAGTACAATACGGCCTCATTAGGGGATGGAGTCTACCCGTTTCAAGTGCTCTCATATCATGTTTCGACAACACAAAGAAATCGTGGTGTGGGGACAATCAAAGTTTGGAGTCAGCGAGGTACAAAGAACAAAGTCTGAACAGTGCTCTGGGCCACATTGTGTTTTTTCGGCGGGGTCTTGAGGTTTCAAAGAGAGAGAGATTTGTCACGCAACCTATGTAAATTAGCTTCTTTTGAAGGTGATTCATCTCACACGGTGAAACGGATCAAAATTATTCAACCCATAGGAGAAAATAGTAAATTTTTTTAATGGAGCATGTCTTCTCTTATACCCAATACAGAATGCCATGCACCTTTCCGTTAATGGGATTTAGTCAGTTACTCATTAATTGCATGTTGTAGTGTGTGTTTGCACCGAGAAGAGACCAATGTCAGCAAACAAAAACAAACCGCTGTAAAGTTTTGGTTTTGTTTTCTTTGCCTCTTCTCTTCCTGGAATAGAACCACTTGCCAAGTGCAATTTTATATGAATATTGTATTACAGAGCTGCAAGTCATATTCAATCAGTGAAATGAAACACGACTTCTGTATCCAGGCATATGTGGAAGTGGAAACTTTACCCTGAAAATAGCCACCGTCTGAATCTGATGGTGAGATTGGCGTCCTGAGATGTAACGTGGGATGTCTCCGTGTTTTTGTGCCGTGTTTTGCTTGCTTTGTTTGTTTCCCTTGCCAAATTAAACAACGGCCATATCCTTGAACCAGGGAAAAGTATGAACTGAAGCTGTCATCCCCACATGAATTAACCTGGTCTTCTATTGAACAAAGAGCCCAGTGTAGCCTGGAGAAATGTATTACTGCATACGGTGTACTTTTCCATTTGGATGGGATCCCATCTGCATTGCCTTCCTGCCTGGGCGAGATATGTGTTTGATTAGCCATCTTGTATGTTTTGTGTCAGGCAGAGCAACTCGGAGAATCCCCCCCCATAACTGTGACTTGTCTAGGAGACGTTTTTAGGGCATTACATGGAATTTTGCATCTGTCTGAGATAAGCAGGAAGCGGTGTGTTTTGGTTATTCACTGCCTATGAAATATTTGTTACACCCTCAAAGTGAGATGTTGTCAGTGGTTTTCAGCTGCTGAAAGATGCCCACCATTCCAGGTGCATCACTATTATCATCATCACCCACACACTGGTAGGAAGCATATATATGCTGGAGCTACACTAATGAAACACCCTGGGAAACAGGTTTGATTTATTGATTTATAACTATTTGACAGCAGAACTTCTTTTGAATTGTGTTTTACTGAAAACAAGCACAGACATCATCACTTAAATACAGACTGACATCTACTGCCACTTGCCAGTTTGGCAAAAAAGACTGGAAACAGGGGAAAGCATCTAGCTTGCCATCTTGATTCTGTGTATAGATGTAAACGCACAACACACCATCCCTCTAAAATTACATCCTGAAGATTTCACAGTTGGGTTTTTGTTTGGATTAAACCAACATGATAAAACTTGTCTTTAGAGGTACCAGTGGGTGCATGTTGTTAGTTTTGGACATAGCAGGGCTAACTGTTTACCCTTATTATTTTTTTTACAGTGTCTTTACCCAGATAAGCTACATGGCGGCACTAAGCCGCGTCTAAGCTAACGCTCAGCAAGAAAGCACATAATTGTATTATATTAAAAAGTCAAAATATTCCCTTAAACTGCTCATTAAAGATAGATGCATGGTTTTAAAATGGCCTTTGTCTAATGAGCACTGCAGTTTGAATTGCAAGTGAGGTGCTTTGATAATACAGGGCTTTTCAGTCATGCTCACGAAGGCCTTCACCTTTGGATGCCTGGTGGTTCTGTGTTTAGTTCATACCCGACATTAGATTAGACTTAGTATTTTTTTATTCACTATCTTAACTTGAAATGATTTTACAGAGAAACAAGCTTGGTGAACCACAGCAGAAGTGCGTGTCATGGTCTGCTGCTCTCCAAACCGAGCAGATCGATTCCTCCTGCTCGCCTTCCCTTCTTAGTTAACCTTGGATTGTGGTTAACAGAGCAAAAATTGATCCCTAGCCATGTTGTGTTTGTCTACCCCCCCCCAGCAAGGACCACTGAATCAGCAGTCGCTCTCACTCACAGCGCTCTCAGAGTTTTTAGATACAGTATAAAGTGAGCTGGTAAAGACTCATTTTCCCTCGTTTCCCTTGCAGTGCCTCTCAGCCATGCCTTCTGGTTTTCTCCATCTTAGCTGTCCTCCCCCTCTCCTTATTTACTGTACTCTGCTCTGCCATTCTTCCGTCTATCTCTCCATCACAGCTGTCTGTTTTTCTCCCAGGTTTATCATTCTCTCTTATCAGCTGCTGCTGGTTCCTCTCGGCTTCCTGCACCTCATATCAGTCCGACTGATAGCTCTGTAACAATGGTCCGGTTTCAAGAGAGCTTATAGTGCACCGACTCACCAGGTCAGCAGGGTCCTATAATGCATCTTTTATTTAAACGATTAATACTTCCACTCTGATCGGAAGCACGGTGTCCATGCACACGGGAGCCAAACATTTAAATGAAAGCACACTAAGGGCATAAGTAATAAAAGATTAATGTTTTAATAAAGATGGATTTGATTTGGCTTGTCAGAGTTTGTCATACAGTAAACTACAGCGGGCTCAGGTCAGAGTGACTCTGGAGAGCTCAGAACACGCAGTGGGCCCACTTATGACTTGATACATTTCCCATTATTTTTAGACAGCCACGATGGAGTACCAGGTATACACAGCCTGTTCTGTTTTCCTTTTAGCTTCCGCTTCCTGAGTGGAAACACTAACCCTGCTATGGCACATGAATGGTAAGCTGGTCCGCTACGAAGCCCTGGAGATGAATACTTCTCTTCATGTGAAACAATCGCAAAAATGTAATCTGGAAACCCTGGGCCATGTTTCCATCCCTTCTGTTCGAAAATCCGCCTCAGAGAGTTTTCACAGAGGCTGTGAACACTTGAACCGTGGCAAAGCACCAAGGATCGATGCCAAGCCGTTATACCAGGCAATAAGTGGGATTATATTTGTCGTTTATTTGACAGTGAATGGTCCTTTGGAAAATATGAGCTGAGTTTATTGGTTTGTCTACTGTGTGCCAACCTTACAATCTATCTTGTTGTGGTGTTTCTGCTTCAGTGCATTCAAATAGTAAAAAGAGCAGATCCATTATCAGTTTGCTATAGAGCCAGCTGCCCTTCACAATCTTAGCAAGTCGCAAAAGAATCCCTGGAGTCCTCGAAACGGATTTAAAATACAATTGTTTTTAAATTATGACTCACTGTAGATTGTATCATTCATAAGCTGTTCATATATATCTACTTTTGACATAATTGTGAAGTCTGAGCCAAAGAAAGTTGGAGCAAGTCTCCACTGTCAGCCTTAAGAATATGTTGATAGATGTGCTCATTGTTAAATTGGTTTTAGTGCTTTGTCCAGTAAAACAAATCTGCATTTTCCAATATATTCAAGGGGCTCCCTGGTTAGTCAGCTAATCTTGCCAAGCTTGAATTCGTTATACACACACACACGCAACAAAAAAATGATGATGCACACTGCCGCAGCACTTGCTGTGGTGCCGTGGTGCGACAGAGGCAGAGGGAAAAATAGCGTTTGACACGTTGCTGCGCTTTGAGTCATACGAGGAGCCCGGAGCAAAACATTTCAGTCGACTACGCAGGGGTTGGATGCCACCTCAGCGTAAAAGGGACAGTCACGGTCACCTGTGGAGATGTAACTGCAAAGAGAACAGATACAACGGTTTAGTTTGCAAATCGTGTTATTCCTCTGACCATGAAAATGCAAAGTGAGAGACGCTCAAGTCCCAGGCCAGGAACAGAACAGTGATAAAACACGTTGCTCAGGCTGTCTTCAGGGGGAGTTATGGCTGGGTTTTTCGATTTTTAGTTCGCCACTGAAATGTGTCCAGTATTTAAAAAGTGCCAGGTATTGATTCAGCCTGGTTTGATCGTTCCTCAGTCTTGTTTACTTAGTGGTTTAATCCAAAAATCAGGAACCACTGCTAATTTTAGACTTTGACTCACGAACTGTCCACACACACTTCTTCTCTGCATTTGGGCCTCTCGTCCACACCCAAATGGCGTTTGAAGTCACTTAGGGGTCCTTCCAAAGTGCAGATTTTCAAAAATGTAACTTTCAATGTATACATGTGTACATGTACAACGAAGGAAACGATGACATCACAGCTTACATCGTGCACGCCCAGTGTTGCTTTGTTTAATGAGCATGTGCCAGAAACAACAACAACAACAATGGTGGCAATGAACCGGTTTCTCTATGATTGGTCAGAGCTGCGAGGTCTGATTTAAAGTTTGCAGTTAGATTTAGCATCACTGCTCCACATTAGCATTCACAGATATCTGCCTCGCCCAATATAGCGTTCTTCTCTGGTATTTGACGGATCATTGATGTAGACTTTATTGCCACCTACTGGCTTGGCATGCTTGTTTGAGCATTTGTCGTCGTTTTCGTGTTCCCATCGGGGGACCAAGATAATTTGTACAACGAACGTCATGTGGACGAATAATTTTTTTTTAAAGGTGGGGAAAATATTGGTTCCAATATCTGCAGTAGTGTAGACAAGGCCTCAGTATGTTTTTTAGTTGATCGGTTGCCTGTGCTCAATAGTTATGAATTTTGAAAATATTTAATGCAGCAGTCAGATTCTTCAGTCAATGCTTAAGGCACAGAGGAGACCCTGTTAGAGCTTAATGCTGTTTGGAGCATGCACCTCATGCTGACCCCCGGGGTATATACGCTTCCCCAGGTAGAACGGAGCTGGGGCAGGTGAACAGCTGAGACAGCCAGAGGGAGTTTGACCCAGCAGTCACGTTGTGTTGAGGGCTGTCCAACTCTCCACTCCTTGGTCGACCCCTCCCTGACTTTCCCCTTTGTCTCCCTCTGTCTGTCTCTCTCTGTCTCCCTCCCACCTACTATTCAGAGAGTTACGTTTGCAAGAAGGAATGAAAAGAGGTATTGTGCTCTGTTGAATGCAATCTGTGTGTGTGTGTGTGTGTGAGTGGCTGTCTTTTCTCTACCCTAGCACTGTGTAACTATGCAGACACCAAGGCCTTGGCATGCCACAGTTGTCAGAGGGGCAAGGAGCTTGTTTTAACCAGCGTTATATTTACCTTAATTTTCAAATGTCAGCCTCCAACCTCCCATGTAACACACAATGAGCAGTCAGTGGTATAATAAAGAGGTAAAAAGGTACTTCAGAGTTAAAAGTCTCCATTCCAACATTCTTACTTTAACACAATTTCTTTTACTCTTGTAGGCAGTGGAATGTTTTCTATTAAAACATCACTGTATTAATACTTTGCCTCGTAGTCATGGCTTAGAATAACATTTTGGAACAGAGCCCAGGACCACAATACTGTATCTGCTAAAATACTAGCAGTGCACATGTGTGGTCTCTCTCTCTTTAGCACGCAAGTGGAGGAAGTAGTGATTGTTTATACTGATAATGAGGACATATTTCATCATGCCCCCAACATGAGGGCCTTAAAAAAGAAGTAAAAAACGTTCAGTGGAAGAAAAGTGACCACTCGTACGGGGCATGTAACTGTGTTTTTGAGCAAGGAAATGTGTAAACCATGCATAAGCTGTAGGGTTGTACATCAATACTAATACAAATAATATAAATAAAAATGCAAAAAAAAATGCACAAAGAAAAACCAACAAAGCTCATTCAGCTTTAGACTTTTTTTAACGTAAGGAATGGTGTTAGGAGGCTTCTTGTGTTTAAAACAGCATTCATCTTTGAAGAAAGTACTTATTCTTTTGATAAATAAATCAAAGTTTAAGGAAAACATCAATCTTTCTCCAAACTTTGTATTTAAAAGGATTGTACTGGCACTAGTATCAAAATATTTCTAACGCTACACAGCAGAGTCCATTTTTGCAGACCTGCAACCCACAAAGCCCCGTACCGGACTCTACCTGTTACCCGCAATTCTCTCCAAGTCAAATCAAGACCGTTAGCATATGTCCCACGACCCAACCCGTCACCCGTGATTAAACACGCACTCTACACAGTCACTCACATGCAATGGGTTATGACCTCCTTGTCCTCCAGTTGTGTCCTTGCAAAGATTTTATTGTCGCAGCACCTGTGCTCCTGCAGCTGTCAACGTGTTTCCCCAACAATGACGTGCTGAGCTTGTGACTATCAAAAGCGAATCCACCCTTGGAAATGATTGTGTTATTGTGATCCATTTTGATGTTTGCTGTCAGTAGTGAAAGTTATTTGAGCGCAATTGAAGGGGTCAAAGGGTCAGAGGCTTTTTATATGAACATATTTTTCACCCAACCTTTTGGAGGTTACCCACAGAAACTGACTCGTTTCAGCACCGTAATTGTTACACAAGTAATCATTGTGCTGCTATTGATTATTATTCCGCTGTTATTTCTTTCACCTCTTTGTAAAAAGGCCTTGACTGTGCATCTGTAAGAAACTCTGTATCTGTCATTCAGAGTCACAAGTCCCGATTGAGTAGTTGGTTATAGCAACCTAGTTATTATTCCTCTGTGATAACCTTCCTCTCCGGTGTATGCCGTGAATTGAACCTGCCTGTCCACAATATTCAAATGTCATCGCCGATCGCTGAGCCAAGGCTCGAAGGCCAAACAGTGCCCTTTTCCAACGAGGTACAATCTGGTTTAACATCCAAACGCATGCATCTGCTATAGCCGGTATATTGTTCAGGTTGTCTTTACAGTCTACTAGCCCCTCTCTCTGTTTGTCTGTGTGTGTCCGTGAGCCCAAGAGCCTGCTTTGCACACCCCCACTTCTCTCTGTCTACCTCTATCAGTGTCCTCCTGCCCTTCTGTCTCACTGGCTGCACGTCTGTTGGCGTACATGAGCGAGTGGGCTAAGGTTTGTGTCATGTGCTCGTCTCTTGATCTGTGTAACCTTTGTCACATTCCACCCTCCGTCTCACCCACCCAATGTTCATTGTGTCTGTAGTGACTCAGAGCATTACACGGATACAAAATGCTTTTTTTTAAAACAATAGCTTGACACTTATTTGCTCCCCTGCTTAGAGTTAGATGAGAAAATGTCCCGAGGATACAGGAAAGAAATATTAACTAACAAGCAGGTGAACCTTCAGGCAATTTAAAATATGAATAATTCAGTACAACAGGCAATGGTATCGTTTAATGATTTATTAAACGTAATGATATTAAATTATTAGTTGAAATAATAAGCTTTACAGCTCTTGTGTGGTAATGAGTTCAGTTTTGCCATACTTTGTGGGGATTATAAATTATGTAAGAACTAATAATAATAGGATTTTGTTCTTATCCCACCTGACCAGTGGGATAAAAAACACGAGTTTAACCTAACACATTACCATTGAAAGCAATTATAGTGAATTGATATCAAATTAATGCTGCAATAATTGTGGCAAAGAAGAGGAAAAAGCAACGTTCTCATGCAACAGCAAAGTTCAATAAAAGGCCTGGATGGAAAGTACATGGAGATGCTTCCCTTCAGGCATAAATACACAAGAATGCAGATCTGTTTGTTGGCTCCGCTGCATGGCCGCCAGCTTGCCTGTCAGTTGGCCTCTTCCCACATCCATCACCTGCTCTGTGCGTTGTGCCCCTCTCCCCCCTCTGCTTCTTTTCTTTGGAAATCAGTTGCTATTATCCTACTCATCCTGTGGCTGTATAGGCACTCACCGGTTCAACTATCCTTTCTCTGGAATTATCTGCCTTGCCGCGTAAAAACCATCTGTGTTCAATCAGTTCACAGCGGCAACTACTACCGCTGCCAATTCACTGCACTCTCCACCTTTGTCCGTGGGAAATTTGCTGTTTGTGTGTGTGTTAGTGTGGGTGGGTCTGAGGTTAGCGTATGCACGCAGGAAAGAGGGAGATAGAACTTGGAGTTCACTAGTTGGATGCAGCTTTTAAATGTCAGGACTTTGGGCTCCTATCAGTGGTTTGCGGAGCTTTTGCAGGCCCTCAAATCACACTGATCTGAGGTCAGTTTGTCTCAGGATTAGATTTAGAGGAGTGTGATATTGGTGCTTTCTGTGTGACCCCCACCAGTTCGTTACAAGCAAAGTCTCTCTGTACCGATAAGACTCACTTCCTCTATCACTTTATATCCTTCTGTCGTTCTGTCTTCTCTCTCCACACACACTTACCACACTCTGCTCAGCTGTACTGTCTTACAGACAAACTCAAATCATTTAGTGCACAGAGAAACCTTCACGAAGAGAGGTGGATGAAGGCAGGAGACGGAAGTCACTAGGGAAGGAAAAAGAGGGATGACACCAGATACACAGTGAGAAAGAAACAAGACAGGATAAGCTGATGTCCCTTTTCTCCTCATCCTTCTGCATCTGCTCTCCTCCCAACTCCCTCATATCTCTTTTCATCTCCTTGTCTCGCGTCTCCAGTCTGGCTGTTGACCGGCACCGCATCAAAAACCCGTCTGATCAGGCCAATTCATAAGGAATTTGCTCTCCCATTAAAGTGCATGTTCAGTGCTACTTTCATCCCTTTCCTCTTATATTTTTTTTCTCCTCCTGGTCCCCAAGCCAACAGCGAGCCGCATCTCGCCTTACATCAATAAAGGCCAAATAGAAACTCTGCTTTTTTCAAGGGCACCACAGTTCAGACACTCTGCAGGACAAAAATATTGTCTGGAAACCTCCAGGAGAAACACCCCATGGAGAAGACAAACATCCAGATTATCTTTCTTCTCCCTGTAACAATGATCCCACACTGGTGACGGACTGGAATGAGAGGTGGAAGTTTTTCTTTTTCCCTGTTTGTTTTAACAAAGTGATCCCTGCGCTGTAGAATGTGTGCAATGAAAACGACAACGTGAGGTGCAAGGAAACGGGAGGCTCGTAGAGTTACTGGGGATATACTGGAGAATACGCAAAATTATTGTGACAGTTTTATCTTATCAGCAAGAAAAAACGACCAAAGTTAAACCTCCCTTTTTAGTTTTTCTCTGCCTTGTAGCCGTTTCTCCACACTATCCAATTATTTCCTGCCCCATACACAAAACATTTATTCAAACACATTCATACAGCAGGACTGCAGCAAAGTAAATACTTAAGTCTGCACACACACACACACACACACACACACACACACACACACACACACACACACACACACACACACACACACACACACACACACACACACACACACACACACACACATGGGATAGACAGAAATGAGACAGAAATGAGCTGTGCTGTCACGATAGATGGATGGTTTACATGGAAATCCTTGTTGCTGCCTTGTAATGGATGAATGATGAGTTCCTTTGGTTGGGTTCTGTTTCTAATCTAAAATATCGATTCAGTCTAAGTTCGGTTTGAGTTGTTCCTCTCGCCAGCAGACCAAGTAATGCTTAAAAGGAAGAAGAGTGAGATATAAATTAGACAAATAAGCCAGGGCAACATTAAATCGCCAACCAAGCAATTATCGTGCTGAATGTTTACAAGGTGTGTTAAGTAGAAGCCCCCTCTGGCCTCAAGGATGAGCTTATCACACTCACTTGTATACGTCTCTGGCCTCGTTAAGATCTGAACAAATGAATGGCACAAATTTGCCATTGGAATATACATGAAAAGAAATTAAAACAGGCAGAAAGAAAGTGACTGATAATAGCAAACTTTCTCCCAGCGTTGCCATTCAGTGAGACTCAATCAGTAGCCATGGGAGGCGGCCACAAATGTTTCCAGCTTTTGTTACCCGCTGATTTATGGTCGGTCACTGTGTCCTTGAGGTGTTAGTGTAGATTTCCTGCTCCCCAATGGGTGGGCTCTGTTAGTGCATTGTGTTGCTCAGTGTGGGCCGTTGATGTGGTTTTTATGGTATTGTGATCGTCCTCCTAATTATGGAGAACAAAGAGATGAGAGGTGAATGGTTTGGTCGACTGGTTGGGTTCCGGGGGAGAAGGTAACAAGAGGGAGATGGAAGGCAGAGCAGCTCTGAGAGACTCATCCACTGTGAAGAAGCAGGGTTTTCCTCTCAATCATGTCAGATCATGTGATAAATTTTTCAAAGCAGTAAACGACAAATGGGCCACTTAACAATAATATACTGCCATGTTTATTCCCACAATGCCTCCAACATTCATCACACTAGAAGGCACATTAAATTGTTTCTGTGGCCAAGTCGAGAGCGTAAAGTTTTATTAAGGTGGTGGAAGCATTCAGCTTGAAGTGACAAACCAGTTGGAGGCCGACTTTGCATCCAAAGCCACATTTGTGCTCGTTTCACGGATTTCATGTCACGTATAAATCCTCTGTGGCTTCTGGAGGCTCTGAGCTCGATGCTGTTTGGCTGGTAATGCTCATTGGCATTCAACCACCGCCGGTGTGCACCAGAGCACAGCAGCATGTTATGGAGAGAGGGGTTTGTTGAACAGAGAGAATGAGTAACCTGCAGCAAAATATTAGAAAATATACAGCTAAGCTGGGAATTGAAACTCTTTTGGACTTTGTGTCCATATAGAAGAACTGAAACTGAAAGTTGGCAGCCTGGTTTCCACATTCAGTGATTCAATACGTCTTGTTTCAAACACTATTCTCCACTTTTTTTTTGTTTATTTCATATTTCCATGTGATTATGATGTGTATTTTACATTTTAGTTACTTACTTTTATTTACTTTCTCTGTTTTTTAACCCATGTAAAGTGTCTTTGAGCATAGCAAAAGCTCTATATAAATAAAATGTATTAGTATTATTATTGTTACTTAGGCAAACGTCTTGTATAGCTATTGTTGTGTTGACGGCATTAAACATATGTGTAGTTTGGCCTTTTTTGCTTTCTTTGTTTTCTCGTAAACAAAGTTTAGATTCAGTAAATCATTGATAACACAAACATTCCTACACGGTACTAGTGGTCAAACTCCACATGTAACTTTTTTAAATAAAAAAAGGGGTTTGTAGAAAAAGGCTTTAAAAATTCATATTTTTGGGTTAAAACTTAACTTAAAATCTGTGATTCACTGACAATTGTAGAATGAATGTGCAGTTTCCATTGTGTCTGTATAATGAGGCTGACACAAGTTTCGTTGATACACACAAACACAAAGTCCTGTCTCATGCGATGGCACTGTATCAATATTATGTTCTCTCCACCCTGCTCTGTTCCTGTTTGCACAGCCCAGCAAATGTTCCCACCCACTGATCTCTCATGAAGGAAATCCCAGGCAGTGGTTATTCTCTGACCTCTCTCTCCCCCCCCCCCCCCCCCTCTCTCTCTGTTTATCTTTCACAGACACACTGTCCTAAACTTGTTAAACTAACCTCAGCCTCCTCAGCTGTTGCAGTGTAGGAGTCTTTTTCACACAGGAAGATGTGTAATTAGGTTTTCTGTTGGTGTCACTTTTGACCCTCTTCTGTTTCCCTCTTGTCCACTCGTCACTTTCTCTTCCTCTTTTCCTCTTGACGTCTGCTTCAGAGGGGCTGGTGTGTGTATAACTACGCTAACTACACACACGCACACACACTTAACGGGCAATCTCAACCCCCACTCTTACAATATTATTGTTATTCTCTCACTCGCTCATCCATTCTCTCTCTATCTCACACACACACACACACACACACACACACACACACACACACACACACACACACACACACACACACACACACACACACACACACAAAGGTAACAACGTCTCGACTATAGTGTTTCTCGCACTCTAACACCATTACAACCAATTTCACCAGATTTTAAATGGGAGCTGATGCTTATATTAGAGTTTAAAAACATGAATGTATAATTTATACGTATTTCAGTCAGGACCACTTTTGTCAAATCAACTTAATTTGCCTCTGCATAAGTTACGTTTGGTGGAATGGCTCTGTTCTGACCTCACTGCCCTTCCACTTGCATATACGTGGAAAGCCTGAAAGCCTTAGACTCTCCCTCCTTCCATTTGCCTACATGGAAAGATTAAGACAGGGAGAGCGGCAGCAAGACCCCCAAAGGGAACAGAACAATGACAACAGAAATGATACTGAATAAATCAAGCGCAGCATGAAAAAGGGTGGAGCTGGGTTGCAAAATGGCTTACAGAGGATAAAATAAATAAGGCGCCTTGTCTGAGCTTTGCCTGAAAGTGTGGAAGGGAGTCAGCTGAGCCGTCAGCTGATGTGGGCTGGCTTTGAGATCAGCTGCATCTCAGACACTGTTCCTAACATTGATTGACAGCAGACTGTATTTACCCAGTGTTTTTCATCACAATAAACATACAATGCAAATACAATTTGAAATGGTTTTAATAACCTTTGGGAGTTTTACTGCGGTTTGCTGTGTAACCATACACCTGACGCTTTGCAGTCCATTTGTGACTTGGGGTTGAATCATGTTTCAGAGCGCCCTCATCCCTTCTGTTCGACCACATAATGTCCAATCAGCCTGCGCTTGTCTTTTCTGAGCAGTATCCTCCTCCTCTGTGGGGATGAGTCGGTGAAAAGGAGCGAGCTGGCAGGAAGGGAAGCTCTCATACTAAGATAATGAAGACCGAGCGAAACATTAAGTGACGAGTGACGGAGCAAAACAATGAGCACTTTCAGGTCATCATGGTGCTGCTGCAGAACAATAGTCTGCCGGAGAATGGAGAGCAGGAAAAAGCCTTTATAACTTATTTCAGTGCATTAGAGAAAAGAGTTGTCATAGTGAGAGGGAGACAAAATTTTACTGTCACAATATACATTTTGCGGAATTATTGCCGAACAAGGCTTTTCTTTTTCAAAGCAAGGCAATCTAGAGATACTTGATGAAACCTTTGGCGAGGCGGATGTACTGTTTTAATGTGGTTCATGTCTTAAGAAGTTGGAGGACTAATTCAAGCTGTAGCATTTCTTTTTTTAACAACATACATTTATCTCAAGACACTTTACTTTGAGAAAATCCCACAATGAGCAAGCACTCGGTAACAGTGGGGAGGAAAAACTCCCTTTTACCAGGATTAAACCTCGCACGCAGGGTGGGCGACCATCTGCCGCCACCAGTCGGGTTGAAAGGAGAGAAATGGGGGAGAGAGGAGAGTGAGGATAAGGAGACAGGGGGAGTTGTGTAACTGCTCTTTTTAAACACAGTCAAACTAGTTGATAATAATGGCAATACTAAAAAGGTAGTGGTGTGATCAATAATAACAGTAGCAAAGATAAAAACACTAAAATATAATCATTTTCACGCCGCCATCTGAAGCCCACAGCTGTAAAACAATCCGCCGCTGTCCCAGATACACACACACACACACACACACAGAGGCAAAATCCATAAATAATTGATGATAATTGGCTCATCCATACATAATTGATACTTTCAATTACCACTGAGAAGCCCCACCTGAGTGTGTTTCTGTGTACACAGCGGTGGACTCTCACATAAACAGTAAGTCACACATGACATGAACGACTTCTCCCATCTGCTGCGTCTCTCGCTGCTCTTCCACATGATTATTCAGAAATATATTGTGTGAGTGATGTTGGGTGGCTGTCTGTGTCGGGGACGTGCTCTCTCTCTCTCTGTCTGACACACTGCAGGTTACTCACATGCTCTACATCTCCCTAAATGTTATCTCCACCTGTCGCTGCACTGGCAGGAAACCCTTCTCTTCTTCAGATAAGCAAATGGAGTGCACGCTCCAGACTCACTGTGCTTCCTTATCGGGGATGTTCTTCAGAGGAATAACAGCATATTTTCAGTGTTGTGCAAGGAGTCATGATTTTAGTTTGGCAACTAGGCAACTTTTATATTTGTTTATCTTGCCTCCAGGCTCAGAGCAATCAATGGACACGTGACTTAACCACGCAGCAGAGAATACCAGAGATGCTTCTTACTCCCTGTGGGAAATTCTAACCGAGCCTATGAGAACCAATCAATTGTTTACCAAACAAAAATGCCAAATATTGTCTTGTTCCAGCCTCATAAACGTGTGGATCTGCTCTTTTTTCTGTTTCATGTCATTGTGAACTGGATATCATTATTTTATTTGGATTGTTTCATGCGGAAAAAGGCTAATTAAAGCCCCCCCCCCCCCCCCCCCCCCAAAATCATTATAACAGAATAATAGCACAGTGTGCATTTATGTATGGCCTTATAGCATTGTTATCAGATTCCATTTTTGGAAACCCACTTGTACATTTTCAGTGAGCCACATCAGTAAAATAGGTTTTTATTTTTGAGTTTCAAAAAAAGGTCAATGCGGCTGTTTTGTGATTCACTGAGTTTCATTTTTAAAAAGTCCAAATAATGAGTTATGAGTTGTTTTCCTCAGACATAAATAACGCCCTGCGTGCCCCTTTGCTTCTTTTCTCACATTCCTGCAGATCACAACTCTGATCAACCATAAAGACAAGCCAAAGAAGTCTGAGCGCACCCTGGCAGCCATACACAGGGTGGGCCAGGCAGTGAGCGTGGCTGTGGGACGCTTTGTTGCTGTCGGGGAAGCCATCGCCGGCGAGAACCAGGAGCTGAAGGATGAGATGGGTCAAGCCTGCTTCGAGGCGCGCAGAGCAGGTATGTTACTTTGCCTTGATCGCATTACGTACTTGACATTTTACTGAACTGCAGCATTTTTAACACACTGTCAAGTGTTTTCCCGGTGGCTCTTATTTTGTGATTTTATGCTGCAAAAGTCTGTGAGAGCTCATCATCCTCAAGGCTTCTTCACACTGCATCCGGAGCGTTCTGCGGCTTTATGACGTCCAGAACTTGCCACAGAGGGAATTAAAGCCGGTTGATCACTAGGATTTAAGTTATTGTCCCCTCATCTGTGCTTTTTTTGTTCCGACAAACTGTGACAGTTTCATAAAGCGTGGGACTTCACCTTCAGGCTTCACGGTGTTATCAAATTTGAGCAAACTTCGATTAGTCTGGACAGCCCGGTTGTCAAGCTGTATTACACCAGGGGACCTCAGGAGTGCTCTAAAGACATTGTTGTTATTAGGTTGGAAGTACAGGCTGCAAAAAAAGAACACAGCTTCTTCACCCAAGGGTGCCGTGTAGAATGAGGGGAATTAATGTGTCCGCACTGAGTTGGAAAGCACTGCATAATAAATTCTGATAGAAAGGTTCGTGGAGACTTTATGCACCAGGCTTTTGGCAAAATTGAAGGAGCTTTAGTTTTCCTAATATGCACCGCCTCATACATTGCGTCTGTGTTATGCAAAGAGGAATAAATCCAGGGTAGAAACTGAGCGAGAGAAAGACGTACAGAGAGTTTCAGGGGCGAGGTAAACAGTGACAACCAGGGTGAGGAAACAAGAAAGTGTGGTTCACTGTTTCAGGGATGACTGTCAGGTTTTACTGAACCTGAGGTAGAGGAGGTGAGGGCTTTGTCAAATACGTGTTTCTTTTTCTGTTCAGAAAACTCTTCTTTGTATCTCGGCAAATTAGTTCGTATCAGGCAAAAACAATTTAGCCTTCTTCAGAGCAGCCCGGAAACAATATCACTCCGGATAAGAATTTAGACACAACACTGTGATAATAGGTTTGTGTTGTGGGGGAACCAGTTTGTGTAGCAAAGCGTTTAATCCTTGCACAGTGCTAATTTGTAAAGACGGCTAAAACCCGGACAAAGAGAGTGCTGGTGGGAGGAGGAGGAGGGGAATGGACCGATGAGAAAATGTGCCTGTGTGTGCATATGTCAGGCCAAGTGGAGTATATGTGTGTTTGTCTGTGTTGCCCACTGTGACTAATTTATTCCACCTCTCACTTTTCCTCCTCGAGAGGTCTTTTCACAGTTTTCTCTTGCACTTCTCCCGACAGAAACTGTCTCCTGATTTATTTTTTCAATAACTTTTTGGGTGTCATCTCTGTCCATTTAAAAAAGAAATTATGGAGACATCTTGAGAGATAAAAGAGAGAGTCTTTTTTAGATTCTTTTAAATCTCCAGGAGAGAGAGGGGCTAGTTAGCGAAGGATTGACATTTTCTCTAATACCTAGCTACAGGGAGAGTTTAATCAGGCAGGCTTCGGCCTTGTGCGCTATAATGAATGAAATAAAGGGAGGCTGAGAGCACTAGTTTAATTAGATGCTACCCATCATCGGAGCGGTGCAGAGATCCAATGAGGCAGGTCAGTGAAGGCAATCTGTGTTGGATCTCTGTCTCTGTCTCTTTCAGTCAGCCTCTCGGTGTCACTCTCACATTCGCGTGCTTTCCGTATCACTCTCTGTTTCTCGCTCAGAAAGATTCACAATGCCAGGGACGGTGATCAGGAACAAGATGAACCCATAGCAGATGCAGTATGTGAGTGTTTAGATGCTGATGAACATGTGGATTACACATTCCGTAAATAGCTAAATAAATGTCCTGTAAGGGATTTACCAATACATCAGGGATTAGTTTCTCTCGAGTACAGAAAAAGTCTAATTCATCTCAACTGATACACGATTTTCCATTTAGAAGCAAAACAGCTTTTTATAAATGACACAGAGGTCCTGACATGTGGACAGTAACTAAGGGACCAGTGGGATTTCTTGTTTTTTATTTAAGGTTATGAAAATCCGTGCACCATACGATTCATAAGGGTCGGTGGCGGGTATTGGCCAGGGTTGAGCATGGGTCAGGCCTGTGCTTTCCACCCTGCCAGTGTCATGGGGGTGGTTGGGTGGGGGGGTGTGTGTTTTTAACTGTTTAGCAGAGCTGGCACCGAAAAGCAGCCTGTCGGATGCAATCAGTTCGCCGGCACTGCTTCTTTTAAAGGACCAGCCAAACCAAACAGACAGCCGGGCTGCCTGACCCGATAGAGACCCATCTCCCCGTCCCCCCTGGCCTTCTGAGCTCTATTCTGAGATTTCTCTCTCTTGCGCTCTCAACTCCTGACATTTTCCTCTTGATAGGGACTCTTCTTGTGATGGATTTTCAGCCAAAAAAGGACTTTGCATTCTTCCCCAGACTTTTTCATTTGCATATTCCTTATATGTATGAGTTTGCTCAACTGTGTTTGCCAATTGTGTCTGGCATGTTTGTCTAAGTTGTGCGCGCCCCCCCCCCCCCCCCCCCCCCCCCCTTTAAAAGCGGCTCACACCACCCAGATAGCATGCCAGCAGTGTTTGGGTCAGGTTTGCATAACTGTCATACCACTGTGCTGAATATAGGACTGTTTCATTCCGTCCAGGACAGTGTGTTCTCCCAGAGGTGAAGAGTGGCAGAATGGAAGAACATTGTGCCAGAGTGTATTCTGGAGTCTGAACTATAATAAAGAGCAAAGTTAGAAAATCCTCTTGACCACCCAGTCCTTACCATTTTCTGCCTCCACATCTCAGAGGCAGCAGGCAAAGCAAAGTAGCCTGGAGGTCTTTCTGCCCAGACACATCCTGCAGCTCTTGCTGGGGCATCCCGAGGCACTCCCAGGCCAGATGAGATATGTAACCTCCAGCATGTTCTGGCACCGCATCCCCAACTGGGAGAAGACTCGTTCTGAATTGTCTTGTGGTTTAACCGGAAAGTCTCAAAACAAAAGTAATTTTCCACTTTTCAAACTGAACTTATAGGTTCTCCCCAAACTGCACCATCTCCCTCTCACCTGCTCACACCTATTTGTTTGTTCAGCAAGCTGAGAAACAAGCCTCTTCTGCAGACTGATCTCATCTGGCTGATTTTTCTTTTCTCTCTCTCTCTCTATATATAACGCGACCACGAAAACCATTGCTCAGCAACACTGTATCCTTATCTCCCCTCTTTTCAGGTGATGCCATAGCCCAGCTGACAGACGTGGGATTGGTGCTGCCCACCCAGTCAGACGGATGTGTCACCGTGTTCAGTGATAGGACAGGGATGGTGAAAGCTGCACGCTTGCTCCTCTCTTCAGTCACTAAAGTGCTGGTGTTAGCTGATCGCATCGTTATCAAACAGATAATCACGTCACGGAACAAGGTGAGACATGCAAATGTAGGACTGGTGCCGACTTTAAGGATTATGCATGAATTCTCTTTTTCAAACTAAAGTGATCTCTGCCCACACGAGTGTTCTGGCTCCGTTTCAGCCCATCCGGACTAAATTGCAGTCCTGGTGTTTTCACACTCAATCGGGGGCCAGCAGCGTTTCCAATGTCTCCATTATAGCTGCTCTAAAAATCCAGGGTTGTGTGGACGCCAGGCGTATCCATAGCAGAGTTGATGTAGTAGCATGGATGTAGCCCCTGCACACACCTAGTGGTGCACACACGAACCCACACACCTTTGCAAACCCCACTCCCAGTCCTTTATTCCCTAATAGATAAGCACTGGCTCTTTGAGAGAGCACTCTGGAGGTAATTGAAGGAAAGCAGCAACGAAAAAACACAGCCAGAGAACGTCCCTCTCTCTCTCTCTCTCTCTCTCTCTCTCTCTCTCTCTCTCTCTCTCTCTCTCTCTCTCTCCCTCCCTCCCTCCCTCCCTCCACCTCTCTCCCTCTCCATCGTACCTGCGGATGCTCTTAGCCAGACTCTGACTGTGATATGGATGTTGCTGGAGACTGAGCCAAGAATGGAAACAGGGGACCTAATAATGACTGGTTAGCCTCGTTTGGACAGGCAGTCAGCAGCCCCCTGTTCTCCATTACTGGCAAACACAATTACATCTCTTCCTCTTCTTTGTCTGGCGTGGAGCTGCTGCGTTAGTGCTGCCAGCTAACTCCCCCCCCCCAGCAGCTAAATTAGCACCTTCATGGACTGCTATTAACTGAAATGCAGGTTAGGAACTACTAAATCTGCTAGTTTTATTTTTAGGGTTATCACCTTATGTTATTGCATCACATTAAATCACACTGAGCCTTTAAAGCAACACTATGCAAAAAACGTTTCTCTCCAATATTGAGAGAGGAAACTTTTAATATTTCAAGACCGAATCTAAAAGAAAAACTGAATATATTAGCATAATAAATGTTGTTCTTGGCTCCGTCGTAAAGTAAAGATTCACTCTTGGAGTATAAACATGTTTATGTATGTTTTTGGCTGGTTTTACACCTTCTGCTGAAACCCTGCAACATCAGAAAGGACTTGAAGAACACAAACCATATGTCGCTGTTCACCGCACTGCTCTGATCTCCCGGCTCCTCGCAGGTCCTGGTAACCCTTGACCATCTGGAACGAGTCAGCACCTTCCAGGAATTTGTTCAGATTTTCAGCCAGTTTGGCAACGAGATGGTGGAGTTCGCCCACCTCACCGGAGACAGACAGAACGTGAGTAGCATGAGAAGAAAAGCCAACTCCTCTGCTTTCCTGTGTCAAGAGGGTCAAAGATGTGTGTGTGTGTGTGGTCTAACTTGGCAAAAAGGCTGCAGGTGGATATGATGTGGTTTATGAACAAACAGTAATTTGTTTATTCATGCAGATGTAAATCATCTAACAAGCAGTAATTTTATGGATATGATATTCTGCAGGTGGTGGAATTAGACTGCGAAACCGAACTTGAACACTATCAATGTGCAAGCGAACTCAGAACAAATCAATAATTCAAGCATCAAATATTTACACTTCCCAAAGACATCAAACAGTGGCATGACAGGGTTTCTCCCCTTGTTTCTGCAAAGTTACTTACTTCTCTCTGTATCTGTTAGTTTTTGCAATTCATGTGTCAAAAACCATTCCTCGAAGATTGTCAACATCACATTTCAATGTAAATATGAGCTGACCTGTGCTGTCAGTTGCCCATTTCCTCGGCAGCACATATTCTTTTTTAGCAAATTTGCAAAACAAAACTTTTGCCCCTATCTTCAGGAAAACAGTCTTCTCAACTTTTTACTGTCAGAGGCTGCTAATCCCACTTTGATGCATACATCCAACCACTGCAGCTAAAGCGCTTTGCCTGCAGAAGCTGATGTAAAGTGCAGCGGCTGCGATATCTAGACAGGGAGGGAGGATCGACCATCCCTCCTTCTGAATTTCACCGGGGCTCCTGTTTTGACACACACATCACGTCTCTTTCTGGCGCTCCACATTGCAGCTAATGCTCTCTCCCTCTCTCCTCATTTGCCATCCTGTTTTCTTTTTTCTTTTTTTTTTTTACTTGTTGTTTTTGTATTCACTCCCACTCATGCTCCCCCTTTTAGTAAATCTACCATCTTCATGTATTGAAAGCCAGGCAAGCACAGAGGCAAAAATAATGACAGATAATCACATCAGCTTTTTAATCTATGGAGAAGTGCCGGGAGAGGAGTTGATTCAGCTGCCTTTCCAAATCCTGTATCTACCTAATTTGAGCCGTCTATTTCTGTTGGGAACACAGGGAGAGGGATGCAGCCAGTCATGCACATCTTCTATCCTATTCTGGTAACTCCGCTTTTGATTAGATTACAATTAACCGAGGCGGTTTAATGTGTGAATACTCTCTGAGAGGAATCTGTGTCCCTTCATACCAGCATGAAAGAGATTGATCAAATACTTTTGATGTTTCATGTCCCTCGGACGGACACCCTGAGAGTTCTAAGAAGCCGTAACTGGAGTAAAGCCACCCATTACCATCTGGTGTGTGCGCTTGTGTGTGTTTGTGCGGCAGGACTTGAAGGACGAGAAGAAGAAAGCGCGGATGGCAGCAGCCAGAGCGGTGCTGGAGAAATGCACCATGATGCTCCTCACAGCCTCCAAGGTAAACTGCTGGTGCGCCAAAACACTGGACTCCTGGGAGAAAGGGTTATGGATTGGTTAATTTAAGATTTAAGATTTAAGGCCTTCTCAAGTGTGTTCAATGTCAAGTGTTCACACACGCTGCAGCCCAAGTCACACAATCATAAAAAAAACAAATGCAGTGAATAATGCTGGTTGAAAAACATGAAAGATGATGAGAAGTTGAATAGAGTAGAAGAGGCCACGAGCTTTGACATTTCACATTGAATTCCTTCCGAAGACTTGCCTGAGGCACCCAGATTGCGAGTCGGCGCGCATCAACAAAGACGCAGTGTTCCACCGAATGCGCTGCGCCCTGGAGCAGGTCATCGAGATAGTCACGGAGGCGCGGAGCTGCGGGGAGAACAAGATCCTTCCTGCCAGCATCTACAACGGCATCAAGGACTTCAAGGTAGGATCAGAAACAAGCACTGGTGAAGAAGCTGATGTATGAGGCTCGACTGACACGCGTTGGCCTGGGAAGGGGGAGCTATGGTCCTATGGTGGGCGAGGCATCACACTGAGCAAGTCTTGTTTTAGCTGCACAGGAGCACAAATGAGACTAAGGCTACATCCATAAAACCAAGTTAGAACTAAAACGATTTGTCCACACAAGCGTTTTGGCTCCCTATCAGTTTTGACCCCCTTCCATACCAACACGCCTAAAACTGCGTGTCACGTGACCACTCACATACACTGGGCATGCACGAGAAATAGCTTGTCTCCATGTAAGCAGTTGTATTATTTAAAAATTTAGAATTTAACTGCACAATAGCTGTTAGCAAAGAAAACAATGTCAGCAACGCTTGTAATTGATTTCCATGTTGCGTTCCACACTGGTATCCGAGGTTAATGTAATTCCGGTTTATTTTCCTCCGGAAAAAGGACATTATGTGATAGGAGCCTGACGAATCAGCAAAAGCTATGTTGTGACTGAAAAGATCCAGACAGCAAGAAGTTTGTCTACATCATCATTTCCAAACATCTCCATTTCTGCCGTTTCAGACTCAAACGCGGCCCCAGAGTTGCAAACCTAAACTGGGACCAGCAGCGTTTCCAAACTTCTCCATTTTAACAGCTCTAAACTTCAACCTGTGTGGACACCAGACAGATAATGTGTTTTCACACGTAAATGTAGTAGTGTGGATGTAGCGTAATAGAAAGACTAACTAAGCTGCAGATGTGAGTCAGCCAATCAGCATGAAGGATCAGACCTAGTGAACCTACATCACATCTTCTCTGTCCTCAGAAATGAACATTTGTTCAAAAAAATATCTTTTTCCATTGAGAGGAAAACAGAATAAAGTATGATAATGAAAGGTACTGGAGATGCTTATTGTTTTTAATAAATGGCTTTATCACAGTTAATGGCAGAGTTAGGTTAAGCTCATGTAAACATGTCATCTAAGGACACATAAGCCGAGACCATTACTCAGGCAAAATGCATTAGATTTTATATTTTATAATTTCTATTTGAGTTCCTTTGACAGCCCAAGGTGAATCTAAGGTGACAGCCAAACTCCACACTACTTGTTAGTTAATAATGAGGTCAAGTGCTTAGGGATAATGAGATTGTAAATTATGCTTTCTCTCCTCAGCACATTAGTTAGTTAGTAAAGCTCTAGTGTGTCTCCCCCGTCGTTTAAATCCTTCTTTCACTCATTTCGCCTCCTCCCCTCCCCTCCTCCCCTCCTCTCCTCTCCTCTCCCACCCGTCTCATGCAGTCCAGTGTGGAGTGCCTGCGGGAGAACCTGTACTCCTCATCACCCCAGAGCGTCGGCAGCCAGCTGGAGGCGTTGGTGGAGCGGACGGAGGATTTCACCGACTCGGCCTACACCAGCCACGAGCAGCGGCAGGCCATCCTCAGCGTGTGCCAGCTGGCGCGCCAGGACACTCAGCAGCTGATGAACGCCTGGATTGAGGCGGTATGTTGTGCACGTGCACAGACGTACACACCTGGACGGGAATTTTCATAAAAGCACATGCTACCGTATGGAGATAATTATAGGTACCTCATCTGTTAGACACCTGTGAAAGGAGAGTCTGATAATAAGACGCACTTAAGACCCATCTGAGCAAAGAAGACACACACTCACACACACACATAAACCCATACAAACCGACCCACACACATTAAGCCTCCCTCTCTTGCTCCCTCAGCCATTTCTTTTGCCTGCTCACTTCCTCTTCACTCATCCCTCCTTGAACAACAGAGCATAATAACCCACCTGAATAACAGATTTTTTTTACTAAGGCTCTTTTGGCTGAGTGAGAAACATCACGTAGTGTTTCATGTCTTGTTACCATTCAGCAGAATCTCCTTGGCCTTCAGAACTAATGGACTTATGAAACACAAGTCATTATGATGCAGTTTCTCCTTGCAAACTTTTTTTTTTCCCCCGGAGTGCTCAGTTACAGGGCAGACGCTGCTGCCACATAATTGTACAGTGTTACCTCGTGTAGCCTTTGCAGTTGAAGGTCATTGGCTGGTTTTGAAAAGGCCAGAACGCTGCAGTGTTCTGAAATTGCAGAGAAATTTCCATGTGCAATTATTCATTGTTTTGATTTGATTTGTTCTTTTGCTGCGCTTTTATTCCAATGATTTGCTGTGTTTGGCATTCGTTTGTTTGTCTCTAAGTTAGCAGATTTACACAGAAACTATGACAGATTCCCATAAAAGTTGGAGGAAGGATGCGGTGTGGATCAGAGAAGAAGCCATTCAAATTCTAGTGCGGATCCAGGGATGTTTTATTTTCCTAAACATTGCGAGATGATGTCGTTTTTTGACATTTTCACAGATTGTCTAGGGAATAATTCATGGTTCTTGAAGAAAGTAAAATCAGGCATATTTAGTGGGGGGAAAAAAGTGAAAAACCATAATATTTAGACTGACTTAATTTGCCATTTAAGTCGTTGTTTTAATCCCTTTTCGTAATCTTTCAGATAACTGTCTAGGTTTGTGTGTGTGTGACTAGAAAACCAGAGTGTGTCTCATGCTCTATTCTCCTCCTCTTTTTTCCTTCCCACCGGAGCAGCAGTCTGTCCACGCCAAAGAGGCCACGGAGGACATGGAGGTGGCCATCCTGAAGACAGGCCAGAGCGTCGGTGAACTCAGACGTGAGGTGAGCGGCAGTCCGTCTCCGCTCTACATGGACTTCGTTAAAAAAACAAGATATCTGATGTGGCTGTCTCTCACTCGCTGTTCTGCTCCTGTAGCTGGTTTCCCCCACTTTTCTTTTCCGCATCACTCTTCAGCTCACCTGCTGCTGTTTTCTCTCTCAACTCATCACGTCACTCCATCACCTCTGCCCCAATTGTTTTTTCCCTCTGCCTCCTAAAAATCTGCCTCCTAAAAATCTGCCACCCTCATTCATACCTCTCTGTAACTCCCCCTTACCGTTATTCTACAATTTCATCTGTGATTCCTCTTCTCCTCCTCCAGCTCCATAAAGTGGCCGTCGGCCGTGCCTCGGACCTGCTGAAGGTTCACGGAGAGCAGTTGCCTCTGCGGGCCCTCAAAGCCGGGGGGGCCGAGGGAAACCTTGAGACAGTGGCGGAGTACTCCCGCACGCTCACCGAGCAGAAGGAGCAGCTGGTGGAGGTGGGCAGAGGGAGCAGGGAGGCAGTGGTGCCACTTTGTAGAAGTGCTCAGCTGGTAAAAAAAAGTAGCAGATATTTTTTTTCTTTCTTTCTCCATACCTATAGAAGTTAACATTCTTGAACAAAATAGGGGGAAAAAATCGTGTTCATCTTGTTGCAAAGCTGCTGAAAACACATTGAAATGCCTGTGCTGCCAGCATCGTGCCGCAAGCACTTCTTTATGCAAGCAAGCACATCGCGCAGGAGCTGAATGAGAATGTAGAGTACACTTCACATCCTCCACCAAATGAAACATGTGGTTTTATTATGCAAATACCGAGCTGAAAAATGCAGCACACGGTTTGTCGTGTCTGCGCTAGTGGCCCTAAGAAACAAAAAACTATATTATATATATTAATGAAAAAAAAGCTTAGGTGACATTGAAGCATTAGTGTAGCAGTAGAGGTAGTAGATTTATTTTTTATTAATCTTCCTCCTTTATTTCCCTCCAGACCTGTCGGCTGTTGTGCCACGTGTCTGGGAGCGAGCCTCTGGAGATCACCTGCGTACACGCCGAAGAGACCTTCCATGTCATCGGTCCACAGGTAACATTACACCTCCGAACATCTCCCGTATGGATTGTTGTTTCAGGTGCGTCTTAATGTCATGGCCCATTGACTTGATGTGCAAATACCAGCTAACAGGGGGAAAGAGGAGAGGTCTAGAGAGGCATACGGATTCACCTTAATGAAATTTAATTTAATTCAACACCTTTATTGCATGTCAGCGGAGTCGAGCCGTTCACACGCGGCGGTCTGAGAGTGAAATGGAACCCGAGCGATATTCTACACAGAAAATAGACATATTACCTCACGTCTGCTCTGTTTACCTCCTACACCTGCCGTCCATTCAAGATAATAGCCGAGAACGCACTGTCCACATCGTCCCCCTGTCCCACATCTAATTATGTTTGCGCTGTGGGAACCATCCATGCCAGTAATTATCCAGCAGTGTAGAATGTTCCTGTCCTGCGGTGCGAATGTCAGGCCCCGCATGATTCTGCAGTAATGACTCCGCTCCTAAGTTCAAAGGTCAATCAATCAATAATTCTGCAGTGTAGGGTGGCGATGGTGATATCTCTCTGTCTGCTCAACGTAATCGAGGGTGGCCCAGAGGGTAATTGGCTATTAAATACTACACAGCGGGGGGGGGGGGTACAGTGTGTGTGTGTGTGTGCTTGCATGCGTCATTGTTTGTGTGTGTTAGTTTTTTTTTGCAGATTTTATAAGTTATGCAACAACTTATATACAACTGCACATGTACACATATGGTAAATTGACTGTGTTTATTTAGTGCTTTTCTATTTAACACACACAAGCCACATTCACCCATTCACACACACATTCATTCATTCATACTATATGCTGCTCTTTTTCTACCACACACACTTTGGGGATCAGTATGTTGCAGAGGGATTCTTCAGAATGCCTACTGGAGGAGCCGGGGATCGAACCACCGCAAACCCACTCTTCCTCCTGAGCCACAGCCGCCCCACATATGATGATCATACCACAATTCTGTTATCAACCATGATTCCTTTATTTAGCAAAACACAAAATAACAGATGGCCGTGTCTCGGGAGACAGAGCGGGTCGTCCTCTGACCAAAAGGTCGGGGGTTTGATCCCCGTTTCCTCCAACCTGAATGCTGAATTGTCCTTGGGCAAGATACTGAGCCGTGAATTGGAGATAGAAAAAGCACAGTGTATAGAAGCACTGTATGAATGTGTATACAAATGGGGGAACGTGACTTGTGGTGCAACTGGTTTGAGTGGGCGATAAGACCAGAAAAGCTCAACATAAACTAAAAAGATGACTGCTGTGTTTACAAACTTAACTGCTGGGAAGTCTAAACATAGAATACATATGAAACTGTATATTTGTAGTTGGAATAATTCCCCTGCAATATTTTGATGGAGGGTTAAGCTTTGTCATTATTAATTATTAACAGGTAGCATTTGACCGTAACTCACAGCAATGTAACATTTAAGTTGCTCATTCATCAGGGTCATTTTAGTTCCTATCTGCCTTTTTGTTTTATGGTGAGCAGTTGTGTGTGTAACAGTGATGGTTGCAATGAGCGTGTCAGTGTGATAGAGGCTCTGATCTGAGCCCCACGAGAGGGAAGTCGGCTATTTTACTTTCTTGCTGGTGTTGATTAAAGAAGATTATTCAACAGAAGTGTAGCCCTCTCATTACACACAGACCAGAGAGACAGGAGAAAGCTATTCATCAAGGAAACAGGGATACAAAGCTTTTAACATTGCTAATAGACGTATTAATGACTGAGGTTTAGTTGTTGTCAAGTGTTAGTGCCTGTATTAAGTGAGCTGTTTATGAGCTTGGGAAGAAATGCAGCTTCCAGTTGCATCTAATTGGATTGAAAATCAACACGGCCGATGTCCTAGTTTCCCATTTTCAGGCCAAAATTACACCTCATGCTGTTACTCTTCTACTTCCGCCTGCATAATGTTTTATCTCTGGTTAAAGACAAACCCAATTTAAAGATTCCTCCTTCTCCTGTCACAATCTTTCACACTCCGGCTCAGATCATGTCGGCAGCCCAGACGCTGGCCCTCCACCCGTCCAGCAAGATCGCCAAGGAGAACCTGGAGGTGTTCTGCGAGGCCTGGGAGTCGCAGCTCTGTGACATGGCCCTGCTGCTGAGAGAGATCAATGACGTCTTTGAAGGCAGACGAGGTTCGCTTTTGTTCAATTAATGATGCTTGGGTGCGTTGGGGGTGAGTCGGGGCTGGAGGACAGACGACACGCACGCGCTAGAAACTGTCTTTTGCAAAGAGTGAGAAGCGGAGGTGAATACAGGCCGTCTTTGGCATTTTACCCTGAAAGATTTCACCTTGATGACTAATTTTGCAGCTGAAAACCTCAATAACCTTAATGAGGGTTCAGGTTGAGGCAAAGCAAGCAGCATGAATAGATCTTTCAAAATGAATCATCACAGTCTGTGGGAGGTATTTTGTCAATGCCATTTAACAACTGTGCATTCACGCCTCCTCTGTACTTTCACTCTATTAACTATTGAGCCAGTTTACCTGAAGTGTCCAAGTCCTGCCCAGCTCCTCTTGAACACTCACAGGCATAGAATCAGACAGAAGGTACACTTACCTACCCACTCAAGCCGATGTAACTGTGTGTGTGTATTTGCACCCACCGTTACGTTTGCCCACATGCAGACGTTTGTGTCAGGGAGTGTGAGGTTGAAGGGCTTTCACACACTAAGTCTGAGCCAGTGAGAAGCTGTTCTGGCGTATTTTCAAGATGTGCTTCGCCCTCACGAAGGTGGCTCTCACGTTAAAGTGCAGTAAATATTATGAAGTGCAGCTCAGCGGGTGAAAGGCTCACATCCATCACACTGTTGTTTCAGCACGAAGCCAAAACGCTCTGTTCAAATGTTATATGGACACTGAGGAGGAATTTGCTTTAATTGTTTTCTCCTAATCTTCCCCCATGAACATGACAGAAGAGTTTACTGTGTTTGTGTTTCTACGAAAAAAAAATGTGTCAAAGGTTGACGATGATAAAAGCAAAACAGATTTATTACCATAATTACTGAATAACAATAATTGCCCACACTAATTATCTGGATACACACAGGACACAAGGAGAAATAATAAAATTCTAAATTAATTCAGCTATGATTAAAACATGAAGTCATTATTTTAATTTTTTTTAAATGATGATCTTGAACTCTCTCTTTCTAGGAGACAAAAGACCTTATTTGTCACTTCCCAGACCCGGGGTGAGTATCACACCACACTTCCCCATGAAAAATTACAACCATCCACTGCTTTGTAATCCTCCAATTAACGCCATTCCTCTCTCCCCCCCCGCAGAAACACTTGGCTAACTTGAAGACTGCCAAGGCTGTCAAGCTGGATGCGGAGGTAACGTGTACCGTGAACTCTTCTGGCCTTCAGCACAATACATCACGTCACGTCTCGCGCCCCGTTCTGACAGCGGTATTTTCATCTCCGGAAACTCTTGTGTCACCCGCCTGAAGAATTGATGGCGTTTGTAATGTAACAGGCTGCGATTTTCACCCGGCCGGCAGTTTTCCCACGCTGCACCACAGGATGCGCGATTATGCTGATTTCAGACGTTCTGAGGGTGTTAACAGATTAAAATGACCTCGCTGACATCCATTATACTTCAGTCTTTAACATAGGAAATTACATGTGTGTGTATGTGTGTCCGTGCGCGCAGGAGCAGACAAGCATGGCCAAGCTGGGACTGGAGCTCCGTCTGCTGTCATCAGACGTGGACACAGAGGTGGAGAAGTGGGAGGACCAAGAACATGACATTGTCCGCCACAGCCAAAGCTTGGCCAGTATGGCCTACAACATGCACCTGTTCACCAGGTAGCCTCGGTAGCCACACACTACATGCACAGTCACCCACATGCTAACAAACTGTTTACCTATGGTTACAAATAAGCTTCCTCGTGAATCTGTTTAGAAGCTCAGTGGTAGTGAGACTCTCAGCTATCAGCTATTAGCATATATCAGGCGTTGTCTGTGATACTGAAAACATTGAGATTCATCTAAGTCAGTGGTCCCCAAACTTTTTTTTGTTTTTCCCAGACTGAGGGACACACACACACACGACATAACAGGGTATTGTTTAGTCCTGTAAATTCAGTATAACCACTTTCATTTCATTACATTTTTGTTTAAATTAGTTTAATTAATAGGCTGTTAATATAACCGTCTAATAAAAACAGTGCAACCCCATCATTTAGTTGCATCAATGGGAGCCCTGAGCTTGTTTCTGTGCAACTAGGGGCGATAGGAGATAGTGACAGTCTCTCACCACATACTAGACACGGGGGGCTCGGTGCATAAGAGTCACATGTCACAGTGAAGTCACATATAAGGTGATGCTCATCCTATTACTGAGTGCAGGTTTCCTTTTCTTTGAAGTCTCGGGCTCTGCTGGCTGTGCATTTTGTCCGTGTGTAATTTTAAAATAATTTGTCCGTTATATGCAGCACGGTGGACCACTGATCTAGTTACAGTTTGTGTTGATTGCTCCAGATGTTTTCTTCTCCTCATCCATCTCTCTCATCCATGTTTCCCTTTCTCATTTTCTGTGTCCCATATTGATTCCCCAGAGGGGAGGGGCTGCTGAAAACAACACTGGATCTTTTTCATCAAGCCGAGGTACGTACATCCGTATCCGCTAATCTCCCCGTCTCTCCACCTCCTATTCTATTTTTTCCCTCTTGTTTCAACAAAGCTGTAAACGAATGCATCTGTTGTTTCATTACACCAAAGGCATACAAGGGACTGGTAGAACAATAGGTTAGTAAATACCAGGCTCCCGTCACTCACTCCCATCTTTCAGATCTAACAGAGCATGACAAGGACTTATCGTCACGATGGAAATTCAGTGCGGTATTTTCCCTGGCAGCCTCGGACACATGGGGTGATAACAAGCAAGGTTGCTCGGGGGGGGGTATCCTATTGAATTGGGATCATTGCCAATAATGTGCAGTGCTTTGTAGAATCGTGGCCGAAATATGTCAGCAAGGATTTATTCCATTTGCAATGGAGCGAGGGAGATAAGAGAGGAAGAGGAACGAGAAGGGACGGAGACGGGAAGGCATACAGATAAGAAGCGGTGAAAAAGTGAAATCATAATATTTGCCAACTGTGCTTTCTTGCTATTGAATGGCTTCCCGGTTTTCTGGTATTTGTGAAAGTTGTTTTGATTTTCTTTGTGTGTTTTTTTTGTCTTTGACTCACTCTAAAGGTTCTTTCTGAAGAGGGGCTCCAGCTGTGCTCAGCTCTCCGCACGTTTTCCACTCAGGTATAAACTAATGCAACGAATCAATCTCTCCTCGTTCTCTCTCTGCACACACACGCGCACCCCCACACACACACACACATGCAAGCACGCACGCACACTCGCACACAGTTGAGCCTGGTTTACCAAATCACAATCCACTCACGTAATACCTTTCCCAAATATCTTGGCACATTACGCACTTTAGAAAAAGTCTTATGTGTAAAGACAGAAGATATGATACTTTTTATTACTAGCAGTGAAATAATTAGAGTGTAATATTGAATATGAATTTAATAAAAGGAAGAAAGACTTGTTTTTACCCAACATGCCCCTGGTTCTCTGCTGGAATCGGCTTAACTACAGAAAACTGATGGGAAGCTGCAGAATTCAGCATAGAGGTAAATAATGAGTCAAACCAAAGAGAAAAGAAACGGTTTATTTTCTTTTGAACAGGCTGAACTCCGAACCCATGTTTATGCAGACACAGACACACACACACACACTGGCACCTGTGCCCTGCATCCGTGTTACGCCTCTGACACAAACACACATCCATCCTCATCACCCACTCTGGCATGCCACGGTGCCAGGGCTGCCGTATAAATCACACGGAGAGAGCAGGAAATTAAGGCTGTCGCGCACTTGCACTGTCCTCCTCTTCCTCCCGAGTTGAGACCCAGCAAACAGACGTAGCCCCGGTGTCTTCCTTCCTCTTGCTCTCCACCAACTCCTTCCCAAAGTCCTCCAGTTTTTAATTAAATGGCCCCTTTTGACAGCCATTAACGACCGCCATTTATCACCGCCGTGTCTGTGGGTGTATATATTTGTGCACATGTGTGGAGGGGAAGAAGGTGTGGGAGTTGACTGTGACCGCCCAGAACTAATTCATAATCAGGAGGCCCGGCTCTTTAACTTGTCTCACGCTTTCTGATTAATTACATTAAACAAACTTCCACTAATAAAGTCCCTCTGTCTCCCTCCACTCCCGTACTTATCCGGCACTTGTTGCATATCTGTGTTGCTCTCATTGTACTTTTCATGCAAGTGAACATGAGCGTCTTAATTGAGGTTTTATGTACTTTTGTCAGTCATGAGTAGTTCTACTCTGAATAACGGAGCTGGCGTTTTTAGGTCATTTGTGGCCTCGTGCACGCATGTAACCGAAGTAGATTGATGGCCCCCGTGACTCAGAGCTGGGGATTAACTCGGCTGGATAACAGACTTAAGCAGCGGATCATGACCTGGCTGTTTCTGGTGGATTACATAAAGCAAGACCAGATTTTAATTTATTTTATCCTCATTTTTTTCCTTTTTATGAGGCTCGATTTGTGTTTGACCAAGATTGCAAATCCAGTCCAGCAAATGTATCACTGTCTGTACATATTGAGCCAGTGTCTGTGGATAATATCACCATAAACCACCTCTGCTGTCCCTGAAAACTATATATCTCCTCTTTCTGTCTGTTCCAGCTGGTTGATGAGGAAAAGTCTGCGGTGATGACAGAGATGGAGAAACTGGTGGCATTGTGCCAGCAGCTGCAGATGGGGGCCAAGACTCCTGTACAGGGCAAGACTGCCACCTTCCAGAAGGTACCCTCACTACGCCTGTGTGTCTGTCTTTTGGGTTTTGTGTGCACTTGTTCTAAAAATGAATCACCAACTTGTTTTTGCCCCGAGTCTGTTATTTTTGATGTATGAGTAATATCCCGCTGAGTGCACAAAACAGACTCTCTAATTACCTTCAAAACTCCATCCGCAACAACAGACGGGCGTCGGAGAAGTAACCGAACTCACAACAGAGCACGACTAACCGTTTTACTGCATTACAGGCTCTGGCGTGAACTTTGAGTGATCTGCCAGCATTATCGAACACGCGGCGTGAGATTAATGGGCGTCAGTCTGTGAGGAATTAATGAGCGTCTCGGGGCAGGGATGAGCTGCCTTAGGTCCCCTTGTAATGAAGGCGAAGGTTGGAATCAAAAGGACGGGATGAAGGACGCTTCCTCTGCTGATTAATGAGCGTCTCTTTGATATGTATCGGCTCCTGTCTCTCCATCCTGATGTTAACTTCATCACTCATCACTAAAAGTTGTGTGTGTGTGTGTGTGTCTCTGAGGTTTGTGAAGCGATGGTGATGGGTTTTATTTCTTTGTGTTTAGGTGGACTCATCCATTCAGACGACGAGAGGCCTCTTGGCTGTGGTTGTCTCCTTCCTCCCATTCTGTAACAAGCTCAATAAAAAGGTGATCATCTGATATTAATTCATATACATTTAATAGACTGGCATTCAGAAGAGTGCATTCCTCCGCCAAGGACCAAAAGTCCCCTTATAAAAAACACTTTTAAATTCACAATCTACAACATCTACACCAAATTGCCATATAATATCAGTTAACAAATCAGATTTTTTTTCCCCCATTAATTATTCTCTGAGAGATTTAAGGAAAATGTTGAAAAACACCTGATCTCACAGTGTTAGTGATAAAAAAAAAAAAATCCTGGATCTCACCCTGATCTGAATCCACACCTAAATGTAATTGGTTCTTCCCTGACCTAAAACACACCCGTCCATCAAGTTTCGGGGGGGAAATCTGTCCAGCAGTTTTTTCATAATCCGGCTAACTAACAGTGCAGATGGAAACATAACCTTGTTGTATAAGCTGTAAGTGTAATTATCTCTCTATTATACCTGTATTTAAAAATGTGTGCATTCATTTTCTGTCCATTTGCAGTACAAGTCAGAGAGAAGTAGCCTGGGCTCCCCGCATGACTGGAGAGAGAGGCAGGATGTGTCGACACCTGTCAAAGAGGAGGGAGCTCTCAACAGCATGAACAGCAACGGCTTTGGGGTCAAGTCACTGGAGCAGCACATGGCCGGTCTCAACCTGCTGGAGAGCAAATAATCCAGGAAACGGTCGCACACTGATTTGTACACTATTCTCCCTCGGAGCAGCACATAGACCAACTCACCTTCCCGGAGATCCAGGAAATACTTTACTCCCCTCATCCTCATTCACCCACCACGAAGTGGGCCAGAGCTGCTGGGTGAAGGTGGCAGCTTTGGGTTAGTCAGAGTTTGTATTAGGTGTCTGGAGGGTGAATTTATAAGGTTTACAGAAAAAGCAGACCCGAGCTCTCTGTGCCCAGAGGACAGTTTGTTACCTGATGCGCCATTTCCACCCCAGTCCACAAGATGGAGACAATCAGCCAACAGTAAGACTTTGCCATCTAGTATCAAGCCTTTTCTGGCACAAACCTGATAAATTGCAATCACTCTTCATTAAGTTGATAAACTGTTGGTGAACCAGGAAGGAGGTCCACTTAATGTTCAGCTCGGCCATACATGCGTCTTCACTACGTGCCTCTGCGTAAGAAGCCTATTTGCTTTGTGGTGTTCTGTAAACGTGTTGCACATGTTCGCCAAATGGGGGGAAAAAAACAGTGAAATGAAACCCCATCCTGCATGATGTCATCGTCACCAAACCCTTGTGTTCCAGTCTCCTATGCTCATTGTGCCATAGGCTTGTAATGTTGATACTCGTTATGTAATTTTAGCCATTGTGGTACATTCTGTCCTCGATGCACTATAGTTAGCATCTCATGTGCATAATTACTGCATAGTTAAGTATTTTAAAAGTGGATTACACCATACGATTAATATCTAATTTCCATAGGATATAGACCATCCTCCATGTGCCATGTTAGGAAATGCAAAGAAGAAAAAAACAATTTAATGCCAAATAAGATTGTTCTCATGAAGACGCTCAGATCTTCAGCTTGCTCCTAGTATGAAATGTAAAGCTCTTAGTCCTCCAGTGTTAATCACTGGACACAGTTTTATTTTTACCCTGGTTTCTCGGCTGCTTAATCTCATCACTGAGATGCTTTAGGACTTTACGTTATTAAGTTCCTGGGTCTTGTCAAACCACATTCAGTGTCAAGTTATTCCTCACAAAAGAGATGACAGATATTTCTGAACTGGCACCAGTGTCTAATAGAGCCTTGAAGTGTACTTGTTATGAAGACTATCATTGTGAAGCTGCCTATGTATTGAGTGGTATATGGTATGTATAATCTGGTACTTGAATCATATATATATAAATATATAGAGATATATATATATATAGTATGTTTCTTAAGGTTATGACTTTGGTACTAGGGGAGGGTGTTGTAACAGACATTAAGCTTTAGAGATGCTTTGTACTGACTGAGCAGGTATGTTGGGTATTGTAGTGGCTCTACAGATGTGAAGAAATCATAGATCTAGTTTTGGATCATCTATTCTTTTGACAATTGAAAGGCTAAAAGTGACACATAAAAAAATAAACAATATTTTTCTTAAATACGTGTCAGTTGTATTTTTTAATGATTCTACAAAAATAATTCTAACCAATTCATTTTTTTGGTTGCATTTAATTACAGTATTCAGAGAATGTGATTATTTCCTCTTTCTCCTTGTTCTTCAAATTACAAAAAAAACAAACCAAGGGAGCTTCCTCAAACTTTCAACTTCATAAACAAATAAAAGCACTGTTTAGGTCGGGGAGGGCAATGCTTGCATTATACATGAAAGTCTTTTTAGAAGTCACCACAAGTAAATGTCACTTTTCCAGGATGGCATCCACAGTTTTTTTTTTTTTTTTTTAATCCAGCCTGGTGGGAATTGAAGGAAGAGAAACACCGCCACAACAGTTGGTACTTGGAACAGGGGCAGGAACACCGAGCGCTGTCAGGAGGGCTGCGATTCGGCAGCAATTCGTTTGGAGACGATTCTTTCAAAGTCCTCTCTGCTCAGAAGGTTCTCCGTTATGCTCTTGCTCTCGTCAAACTTTGGCAGGATGACGGCGATGTATCCCTCAGTGGCTGGCTGTTCAGATGTGACAAGATCAACACAGTTCGAAACTTGATTAGCTCCGTGTGCATCACTGTTTATTTACATTAAAGATTGCAAAAATATGGGTTATTTAAATCACAGACGGAGGAAGATACGATACCCAGATGTGCACATATTTACCTTTTCCAGCAGGAGTTTAGGTGTTTTTAAAATACTCTCATTGACCTCAAGAAGACGGCCCCTGATGCAGCTAAAAAGATACGATTTGTGAGTCATCGGTACACGTATTATGCAGAATATACATCTAGAAAAACAGACTGTTGCCTCACCTGTAGATCGTGTATTCAGTCTCATCTGAACATGTGATCCTACACAGAGGTGCGAAATCAGTAAGGAACTGTCCACCCTATAATGTGGGGGGGGGGGGGGGCAAAAACAGTTAGGAGGTCCTGAAGATGCAGAAGAACAAGGGTAGGCACATAAATCATCCGTAGCTTTAAGACTTACCCGCTTGGATTTCCCGGACACTTTATTCTTCAGCCGACTGCAGCCATCGCTGATCTGGTAGTTGATGCTCTTGATGGTCCGTCCGTCCTGGAGGATCGGGTGAGTCTCTGCCAATGTGACAACACATATTCTGCAATCACAAATTTAATAAATGAGCCCTTGGAATAAGTTACAAATCTCTTGCGTTTCTTTTTCCATACACTCGTTTGTTGATTCTGTTCATTGAGGTTCACATAAATAATTTGGACAAGAAATTTGTAACAAAGCAAAGCAATAAGGTAATATATAGGAAAACAATGAAATAATAGAAGAGACTCTTATATTCTTTTAAGAAAAAAAAAGCAGCAAAAGCGATGTTAAAAATATTCAGAAATAAAACACATCAGCTAAATAAAGAGGATAAACAGAAAAATAGTGTATCGGCTGGAAATAAGCCCCCATTGTTGTAAACCTTTGTCCTATTTTGAAATTGGAATTTGTCACGTTTTATGTATTTATTTATTTAATAATGCTCCTGATAGTTTGGTTCCCCCACAGACAATAATTCAAAAAAACAAACCCAACCAAAATATCAGGAAATTAACAACTTTACTGAGGAAATACATTTTCCAAAAGCTCATGTATCTCTAACTACACCCAGTGTGAACTTATTTACCCGTTAAAATAAGGACTGATAGTTTATCTGATAGTAAACATGAGCTGCTCTTACCTGTTTGAATGCTGCAGGACGCAATGGTCCTCACACGGTTTCCCCTTCATATCTAAATCAGATCAAGACAATCATTTGAAGACATTCTAGACATTTTTAAATTTCTGTCTCTCCCTGTATGATCAACTAACGCTAGCTCACTTAGCACACAGCTAACACCAGGAGAGGACCAGTCAGGTTGTTATTTACCTGCTCTGTACCACCGCGTGTAGTACCGCTCAATAACTGAGGGCGCAATGTCTTCTGGGTCTCTCTGCTCTGTGTCGTCCATTAAAACTATTCACAACACGACTGTGACAAAACACAATAAATTGAAGAAATGTCTGCTACACCACGACTTGACTTGACGGACCGCTAATGATGTGGCACAGTTATGGTCCGTCATTTAAACTCGCCCGGCAGCTTAGGTTCCGGATGCTTTTCCCCCCCACCCGTTTCCTCCGGAATCGAAGAGGTGAGTTTACGGAAGTTTTATAAACTAATGAAAAACACGAATGAAGTAAATCTGAACCAACTAATAAAATACATGAAGTAAATCTGAACTGACTCCAGCAAATAACTGAAAATGACATGATTATTTCACAAGAGTAAGTGGGCATTTGAACAGAAGGTGAAACTAGTCCAGTTCTCACCTCGTCCTCCTCCTTCAACACAACACAACACAACACAACACAACACAAAACAACACAATGTTTTCTGATGGTTTCCCTTATTCCAGGCCGCATTTCCATAAGGCAGAGTAGACAACCAACTATGAGGGACAACGAATGACATGAAATAAATGAATAAATGCAGGAATTAATAATTAAATACGTAAATAAATGAAAAATAAATACATTATAGTAATGAAAAGGGCATTTTATGTATTTTCACAGGTATTTAATTATGTATTTCTACATTTATTTATAATTATGTCCTTTTTTTGTCCCTCATAGACAACTGCCCCAATGAGCTTCAAGACTCAGACACAACCATGTTTAGATTTATTGCAGCTTTGAGATGCAGAGTTAAAATGCAACATTAGTGGCGTCTGTTCGACATCACGTGAATCCTAATCAAATCTAATCGATTTTATATGATAACAGGCCACAAGGCAGTTCCTGCATAGACTACCTGTGTGTGGTCAACCTGTCTGGTAGAGGCCAGGGCACCGTGTAAAGAAATGTGATTTAAAATAAAACAAAATCATTTTGTTCCAAATAAAAATCTTGTATCTCATAGCAGGTGATTATCTTAATGCTCATGCTGTTTTAAACTGTTATAATGGGATCCATTGTGAGCACAGTTTTTCACAATGCCCACTAGATGTCAGGCTACTGTTAACAACCACAGAATACCTTTGCCTATAGTTTGTGTGATTAAACCAATAGTGTCCTCAGAGGGTCTCAACATTAACATTAACTAACCCTAAACTACAAAAAAATCTCCAAATAAAGATTTGTATGTATTATTAAGCTGCATTTGTTTATGTGTGAAACAGTTAAACACTGTTTAATGTTTGTTGTTATATTTCACCTCACAGTGTAAATGTGGTCATCAGTGTTCAGGCTTCTATCGGTGACTTCTTTCACTTTGCTCTCACGACTCTTACAGACTTACTGTATCAGCATGTTGAGTCTGCATCCCAGTGGATTATGTATTGAAGAGGTCTGAGGGAGACTGGATCCAGGAATGAAGGAATGTTCCCCTCCCTGGATGTGACAAATAGCCCCTCTCTGACCCAGACCAATCACATACCAAACATATCTGGCCCCCGTGCGCGCCTTGCACTCAGTGGACAATGCTGAGGGACACATAGTTGAGGGCATTGGCACGAGGCAGATTAAGTAATGATGACTTCATCTTGGCGGCACAGGAGCGAGGGAGACTAGGCTGGCGTTTGGGGGCACAATGACTTTTCCATGTATCCATTCACCAAGACTTGGAAAGTTTTGCCGTCGAGACCCATCGTAATGTGTTTTTCCATGACCGCTCTGTCTGTGGTAGGCCCGGAGTCTGCAAATAATTCAGAGATGAAACACAACACCATTGTGGAAACAGTGGACACAAAGGGAGGATCCCATAGATATGAAGTCTCGCATCAGGCACATCCAATAAACAATACATTTTTTGAACGTGATTCAACAGCTTCACTTGTGATTTTTTTTCCAGAAATTTCTCACAGCAAACTACTGCTATTAGAACGAGTAGATGCTCGTCCCCTGACTCTGGGAGACAGGAGAAATAGATTGCATTCTGTAAAAACTCCCAAGGATGTTTGACAGTTTCAAATAGTTGAATGAGAGGGAAGTGAGTCCATCCTGTTCACCAGTACATTCCCTCACAGGATGCTGGTATTTGTAGTGTGCATTAGTGTGTTTATCAATCTGTTCATTGCATACATGTTCCTGTCAGTGTGTGTGTACATTCCCAACCGTTTAACTACTGCATGTTGTTGGAATGAAACGCACTCAGTCTCCCCCTCAACTTTGAGGTTCACTCGTTGGCCGTCTGACAGGCGTCTCGAGTGGCTCCAGCTGCACAGGCGTCAGTGTGTGTGTGTGTGTGTGTGATGCACACGCACTGTAGCTCCACGTCAGCTACTGCTACAGCGAGCAGCTCCTCTTCTCTCGCCAGCTGTTTGGCTGTTTGACTCCATGCAGTCTCTCCTTCCACATGGAGGATGTCCAGCTTTTAAACAGTGGAAGCTCCTCTGTGCCAAAGCAGAGCCTGATAAGGGAAAAGAGAAGCTCTGACTTAGAGGGGTGATGCCTGCATGGCTAATCGGAAACCTGTGGTCATCTTATTTGTATTATTTTTAGGACTGGACACACCTAAGTGAAGTTGCAGAGCAGACAATTGAAGATTTCCGGCTTTGTGGCACAGGTTCTGGAGCGTTTCACCAAGGCAGAGGAAATATTTCTTTGCTGTCGTGCAGATGGAGAGAATTATTGCAACAAATGAAATTTCCTTTCCCCAAAGTAGTTCATGTAGACAGGCTATCAGTAACACTCTCAGCAGTTCGGTGTTTAGTAATGGAATTGTATGCAATGCAGACCTGACTTCAGTATCTCGGCGTTGAATTAATGTCTAGGAAAATAGGGAAAGGCATGCAGTACTTTGAAATACCTCCCGTCTTTTTCCTGGAAAGTAACAGGAGACATACACACACACACACACACACACACACACACACACACACACACACACACACACACACACACACACACACACACACACACACACACACACACATCTGCATCTATCATTAAACACACTGAGTAATGTGCTTCCAAAGTGCACATTAGCTGGTACGTACAGTGGATCAGAAGACGTATGTTATTTCAGGGTAGCGCTCGTATCTTTTTTAGGGCTCTCAAATGTGCTGTCGTGTCAGAGTATTTTAGTGAGAGCACATTTAACGCTTTAATGAAAGGACCGATCATACTGTAAGGCCACTTCACATATCTGACTGGTTTTCCCCATGAAGAAGCTTAGTAGGTGATTGTTCCAACATGTAACAGCACAGACCCCCCCCCCCCCCCCCCCGAGCTCCTTTCAGTGAGCTTTACATTCGCAACGTCTGCAGAAGAGCACCACCTCTCTGTTAAGAAGCTGGTCCCGTGTCAAACTATTTCTCTCTGATCTGGAAATCAGCAGCCACAAGTGTGATTAATCACGTCAGAGCTTTTCTGTTATTTCTGGCCCCTGTCCAAAGGCAGCGGGGCCTCAGGCACTGACAATGTGAGTGTGTGTAAATCAATTCATGATCAGCACCTTTTGTCAAAACATATTTCATCAGGGAACTGTTCTACGTCCAGCGGCGCTCCCTCTCTTCACGGACATAAGAACAAATTGATACAACTAATTCAATTTCAACTATTTGTTGTCACATTGGAAATCAAAATTGATGCAATTATCAGATGCGTCACCGTGAACGTTTGCTGCTTAGCTCTCCTGGCTTTTTCTGAAACTAATGCATGACATGCACCTAATGCGGAAGCAGGTGGAGATGCAAATGTGACTTAAAGTGTTAATTCAACAAGACTTTTTGTTTCTCATGGAGAGGTAGAGCGTGGTTTGCAGCTAATAGCTGTCACTTCATTTTCAAAAGACAAATACGAGATTGATATAATCTTCTCATCTCTGCCAGAAAGGCATTTTCCCCAAAATGCCAAACGATGCCCGTAAAGAAACAACAGTTTGCATGAACAATACCCTGAGTGACAGCGAGTTATTTAGACATCTGCTTCAGATAAAGGATATAAAGATATCAGTGTTTTAGATGTGAGTGTGTGTGTGTGTGAGAGAGAAAGGGATTAAATGTCCCTGGCAGCAGTTGTTGTTGCAGGACGCCTCTACTCCCAGAAGTGAAATGCTCATACATCACTGCTGTGCTGTGTGGAGAAGAAGTTTTTCTTAAAAGTTAACGTTTGAGAGACACTGTAGTGACATAATTTTAGCTTTGACCTGTCAAGTGCTTGAACAACAGGAAGTGGTTTTGTTTCAACAGCTGACACACGCGCTACTTTTATTTTCGTCACTCACGCACATTGTGAACAATATGAACTTCCAGTCTGAGAGATAACAACCTAAAAGGGAAGATGAATGTTTCAGTAAGTGAGCCGAGCCGAGCGGATCTGTAGTCATCCATCACGTATTAGTTTCTGTCTGTGACGGATCCATCTCGTGCCAACTCTTCGACCTGGAGCGCATTCATCTTCATTCCCCTCGTCTTCTCTTTCATTTCACTGACTGTGAAGCACTTATTCCTGAGGCTACTTTTTCATGGCTGTCATCGTGCCTACCATTCTCCACAGATACATGGGGTTCAACAGGAGCTGAGGGCAATGGAAAGAACATACATGGAATGATTTACAGGTATTAGAGGTTAAACTTTGGATTCTTACCACAAAGTAGTAAAACATTAAAGTTTATGAGACTCTGAAGAGGACAAATATATATATATATAAGACACCAATTGGGCTTATTTAGGTTGACCAACCATTGAATCTCCAATTAGACACCACGTTGCCTGTGTTCATTATTTGTGAGGAGCCACGTTGCCGACAGCTGCTTGGAATTCTCCTCATGAAAAAAGAGGAACTCTTCACCTCGTGTGCTCGCAGCTCAGCAGCAGGCAGGATGCTCTGGGCTCTAAACTCAGCTGCCAAATTGAATGACACCATAGCCAGGTTGTTCCATTTTATCCAAATATCTGTCCTTTCACTGCTTCCCAGAAGAACTCATTTATGCCTCTTGCCTGACTGAAGTTTTCCAAATCCAAATGTCTTTTTATTCCCGTCCAGCAATATTCTTTCAGGCTTTTCACAATCAACTAAGCTTGGTTCTATCGCTCTGTATATATAGTTCTACTGAAACGTAGAACGCTGCAGCCAGTGGTGATGGAAAGATCCTGACTGGGCACCAAGTTTTTAGGGTAACACACCGAGGTGTTGGACCTGCCTTAGCAGAGGGAAACGCAATGACGCTAAGGTACACAACTGATGATATGTCCCTAATCTCTGCTGGTGGTTGGCAACTTATCATCAAACTAGTGCTGAAGACCTTCAAATGTATATGGGATACTCACCATCTTGTCCTATGTTCTAAAAAGAGTTCAGGGACTATAGCTATCAACAGTGTCACTCAGGTCCAGCTGATAAAGCAGCTGTAACACGCAAAGAGAAAGTGTCCTTATGCAAAAAATATTACAAAAGGTCGTTTGCATATTTTCTCAGCACAAGGAACCTCCCATCCGTGTTCAGCAGTATTTACGAGAAGTGCTCTCAGGAATGGGAGCACACAGAGTCCTGACAGGTCACGTAAGAGCAGCTCGTTCCCTGGCAAAGATGTGGAACTTTTTTTCTTTTGCAACGTTCGGTTTCTGTTTGTTTTCCCCCGGCTCCCTGGACAGCGTTGAATATGGTGTGTGTGCATTGGCTGAGGCCCCTGCTTTCAGCATTAAAGGACATCATGTGTTTTCATGTGCTGTTTCTGTGAGGCGAGTGTTGTGGACAGCATTCTTTGGAAGAGGTTGTTTCACCTCGCCGAGAGGATTTGTCAAATTACTCACTTTACGTCCGTTAAGTTGTGGATTTTCCCAGAGAAATTACATCATTACCATGATTTTGGCACCGGTGGACTATTCTTCAGTTTCTGCCATTGTTGTCATTCCACACCTATTGAGGAAGAGGTCCGAGTTAGAATTTAACGTTGCATCACGTTACGATAATGATCCCCTCCTCCATGTGATGGTGAGAGAAGTGGCTGCAGTTTTAATTAAAGCAGGGAGTGTGTTTTTTGATTGAGCTAAGCAAACATTTATCTGGATTCTAACTAGTGGTGAAGTCAGCGGTTTGGACAGCTGGGCCTCGGGGTGGAGCGAGAGGATGTGACGAGATTAGAAGGAACCTGATTAACAGAAAACAGGCCGTAGGAGGACAATCTCTCTGCATCTCTTAATTTCCTTCATTTATCCCTCACTTTTTTCTCTCTGCGCCTTCATCTCATTCCTGAAGACAAGAGATGCGGACGGGGCCTCTGCTCTCCCTTCCTCCTCTTGCAGGGAAAACAAAAAAATGGCCAGAGTGCAGCGTTTAGGTGTTTTCCTTGGTGCTCACATCCATGGGAACATTGACCAGAATTCAGATGCAGAAACCTCAAATCCCCTTTGTGTCATCTTGAAGCAGGAGTTTTCTCGTAAGACAACATGCTCTGCGCAGGTGTCTGGTTTTCTTACGTCTGAGCCGTAACTCTCCCGCTCTTCGGCCCCACTGAGAGCCTTCGTTCTCCCTGTGTACACACGCAGATGTGTGATGATTGGCAGGGTGACAGGGTATTGTCTTTCCTATCTGCATTGGTGATGGAGGACATGCTCACATGATCTCAGGGAAGAGTTGTTTGGAGTGAATAAGAATGAGCAGATGGGAAATGATGGTCAGAGGGAAAGTTCAGTTTATCTCGAACTTTACACAAGGAGCCTTTGACGAAAAATTTCCCCACATCTTCTCCCTCATTCTGATTCACGATGTGACCATCATCATCTTAAAAACTCCCAATGAATCATTGATAAGCAACAAATTCTCTCAGAGGACCTCCAGCCTTTTCCCACGTCGTCTGGAGGGAGGCTGTCTGATGTGTGGAGTGAGTAATGCTGACTGGACAGCAGTCTCTGCATGGGGCAGCCGTGGTTGTTCCACTCGACACACACACACACACACACACACACACACACACACACACACACACACACACACACACACACACACCCTGCTTGACTTCCCGATATTTTACAACAATTTTAAAACCAACCCAGGCAACTTTTTGGATCCTTCTGTTTAACTGACAAAAAGAAAAAACGCTGAGCTTGACAGGTCACACACAGTTGCCTCATAAACGTGATGAACAATAGCAAAGAAGATCAACAGCCTCGTGGCACATTGGTTTGGGGATGTACGCCTTATCAGACTATCTGAAACTGGTCTCAAAATAGCTCAGGTTTCAGTAAATGTTCCCACGGAAGTTAACCCATCAGCAGTGAAGTTTCACATCCAGCATTGTTGGTTGAAAATGACACATGATCTGTGAACCTGATCCTCACAATCTTTTTCACTCGTGACCCTTTAATCGAAACCAGTGTTTATCTGAAGTGGGTGAAAAGTGATTTCCCTTCTCAAACGGAATATCTAGAATATTTTAGAGGCATTAAAAGGTAAAAAAAAGTGTTTCACACGAAAAAGCAAAGATTAGATAAGGGTCTGAAAAATAAGTATAATTTTGCTTTGTAACACTTTCTTATTTCTTATCCAAGTAATCATCCAGTGAGTCAGTTATGTTGCTGCCACGTATGCATGCAGCCCTTCAGGAGACCAACGCATCTCCTCCAGTCAACTTTTCCTCAAAGACTGACTAAGCTCGCATTGCACCTTAAATCCCTCGACATGTTTATCAGGCTTTGCTCTCTGACTCACATGCAACAGCCACGAGCAGAGAACTAAAGACGAACACACTGTTTATTTAGACCCAAGCTCATGATCTGTTTCCTCAGAGAAGTGGTTACAAATGTTTAGCTCGAGCTGTTAACGAAATCAGAGGAAGTACAAATATGAAAACATCAGAGGAGAGTTTGGTTTTTAGATTTCCACGCTAGTATCATCACCTAGTACTCTATATAATGCCAGAACTTAAAACTGCTCTAATCAATATATAAACAAAAGATCAAATGACCATGTGTATGTGAAAGGGGCTAGAGATGTAATTAATCATTCTTGCTGGACTCTGACATGCTTACAGTACACGTAGTGCTTTTTATACTTTTACATGTTCGGTCCCGATCAAATAAATAATGGTGGAGACCAAAATTGAGGGTTTTTGCATTACACAAACATGACAATTAAATTAAATCCTAATGTTGCTGCATATCTACAATCAATGTACGATCAATGCAAATTCAAACTGTTGTCACAATATGACTTTTAAACCATTCAACATTTATTAACACCACAGGTTTGAATAGGTTTGATGGTTTGAAAGCGACAAAATATAATATAGACATTAATATGACCCAACAGCGCCCACAGTTTACAAGTCTTCTTGATACAATCACATATGACATATAAGACAGTTTCTGGCTCACAGGCAGAATACACACATCACATTTCAATTGCACTGTTGTCCACTGCAACCTAGTTCTTTCTTTATCAGTTCAGTCAAAGTGTCATGCACTTTGCGTTTTTTTGTTGAAGTATGATGATTTGGAATGTTCAGCACAGACCTCTGCTGACATTAGAGCAGTGGTAGATTTCTGAGAAGGATGCCCCCTACTGCCCTCCACTTGAAGCTATTCCAGTTTCTTTGAAGCCCACCGCAGCCTCTAGAAGTCATCGTCAAATTCAGTGTTCGGAAGGCCGCTTTCAGGGATAGCATAGACGGATTTGCTCTTCTTCTTCCTGCTCTTTGCTCGGAAATGCGCAGGTTCCTGATTCTCAGAGAAGGACAAGTAGGCGGCGATGCTGTTTCTGACACCGTAGCTCACCACGTTGTCGCTGCAGCTCTCTGTGCTCACCAGCTGTCTCCTGCAATGACAGGAGGTGTAGACATCGATTAGAACAGAGCAGCTTAGCATTACGAATGTCCTCAAATCTGCAATCCATGTCTACTTTTGGATATTTAATCCAGGTGAATAAAAATCTGCTTCAATATTTAGAAATGTAGATGGAAACAAACCTTATTTACTTTAAATTCTTGCATCTAATCTTGGCTATTACGACATTCAAAACCATCGTAAGCTGACACACAACAAACTACTATCTGACAGAATTATTATGCACCGTCATCATCACCAAGCCCATATTGTACCTGTCTACTTTCTTCCAGTCAAAGTTGCGTCGCATGACAACGGGCGGAGCTGCAGGATCGACTGGTTGAGGGGCCGCGGCCGACAGACAGGGAGAGGTCAGCACACAACATAGGCCATCTGCAGAGTCTGTGAAGGCAGAGGTGGGGTAACTATAACACTGCTCTCTGTTATGTTCCATAACTGCAATAACCTCTGTCACACTCTGTTACTCAAGAGCACACACCAACCACACTTGTGAAGAGGGTATTTGCCCAGAGCAACTGCAATGTTCCAGAAAGCAATGCTAACACTTTTTTTGTTACTTTGCATACTGTATGTCACTTCCTGTTTTGTTCCAAAAATGATTCGTCAGAGCAGGAAATATATTTATAAAAATGCGACCTGATAAGAAACAGTTCCATATGTAGATCACAACAAGTCATTCTCGGTTTATGTGGTTGCACAGAAGTCTGTTTGTGTGCTCGCGTTCAGCTCTACATGTGTCGTTTCACTTATTATTATTATTATACTCTTAGGCCTGTGTGTCTAATTAGTTGTGCTATCTGAAGGGTTTGTGCATCCACCCACCTGAGTAGTGGTTGACCATATCCTCCAGGCACTGGAAAGTGAGGCGGGGGGAGATGTAGTACCAGCTGTTGTCCAGTCTGAAGATGCGATAGTGCTTTATGTTCCTGTGCTTCACTGAGAGTGAATACTGGCCTGAAGGAGACAAACACGCGATCCACTTAATGATATCAAATCAGATTTTATGTATTATCTTCATATTTATTGTACAAGAGATTGATACAGATTTTCTTATCTACATGTAAATAAGTGAATAGCTTTACTATTGTTTGAGCTGTGTTTCTGTTTGAGTATCAAAGGTCGCCAGCAAGAAAATTTGGGCGTGGAGTTCCACTTCGTTGCGCTTTGACCAGCGATTTTCGTGCGTGTACACATTTTAGTTAATGTGATAATGTTTCTGCTGTTTTGTATTACACGAAAAAGTGTTTAGAAAATCTCTCCAATGGAAATCCTTACGAATCTATGTATTCAGGCAGAAATACATATACACATCGGTGAAAACCATTTTCTCATCAGTTACAGACTCAAGATTCACGCACTCTCCTTCAGCAAAAAACGTCTTTTTCATGATTTAAGTCTGATTTAGTGACTTCTTACTTCTCCCCTCTGCCGACCCTTTACTTTCTAACAATTACTGAAACCCAGAGTTTATCCCAAATAAAAAGATGATTGTTGCAGACTCTCACCTCTCTCCCTGCCGCTCTCCCGCACCAGAAATGAACCCACTCTGTTCACAGGTAGAAGCAGCAGCTCTTCGGCCTTTTGCCTCTCCACCCCCTCAAACAGCCACCTGACACAGGAAAAACATGAGTCACAGATCAGATTAACCGCTGAATATTTTCCAGTTTACACCACTGAAACTGTCACATGAATCATAACTGATATCTCGGGCTATTATATCTCTTAGGTACAGTGGTGAAGAAATATTAGGGATTTTTTTGTACACTAATACAAGACCAGCTGTAGACCAATACTAGAGGATAGTATCAGTATTATTGAACTTACCCATGATAGACTTTTGCCGCATGAGTGTTGGGTATGTAGTTCTCCTTCCCTGTTTGGACGGAGCGAACCCTCCACCAATAAGCCTCCCTGACCAATGAAAAGAGGCAAAGAGGAATCAACAGTTGACCTTTTGTGTGAGCACTTCTCCATACTGTGTGAGAGCTTCTCCATACTGTGTGAGAGCTTCTTCGCTGGTTCTATTTCCTCATATTTATTTGTGATCTTCTGTCTGAAAAATGCATGTCCGGGTTCAGAAAGCTGGATTCTTTTTAAACAAGAATGCAAAAAAACGTGATCGTACTGTGCGAGGACGTGGAGCTTCTCCCCCATCCGGTAGATGGGTTCGCTGATATCAGGAGACGGGTAATCCTGGAGCACCACCACCGTGTTGTCCTCAGAATCTGCCAAGAACAATATTTATGCCATTTACAAACAGACACACGATGTTTCACAGACTTGATTTGGAAATTCTAAAAAACAGACCCTTATCAGAATTTTGTGCCAATTAATTTGAGTGTTTGTTTGAATTTGTTCTCAGTGTAATTTACTCTATTATGACATTCCTGATATGATCAGATTAACAAAGCTGTGCATGTTGCAAAGCACGTAAACACTTTCTGGCAACCAAGAAGTCAGTGAACTTCAGTGCACAGATGGTGCAAAGCACATTTCTTACGACATTTGTTATGGACATGAACTCTGTAAATGCTACAAGTACTTCCACCTTTTCTGATGCGTCACTACTTCTTCTTGCTTCAACTTAGAAACTACATTCCAACTTTCAAATGTTCAGCTCATATAGATTTCACACTTTAAATATTTTATATTCTATATACAGTATAAATATTTCCTATTGAAATGAATGGGCAGAATGTTCGTGTCTTCTAAAAATGTCACCACTTTGAAATGCAACTATTGCAACACATTTCCAGCTAGAGAGTTCATTTAAGCTTTAAAGAGATCGCAAGGGTTTTGGCATATTTGTATATTTTTTTGTTTAGTTTTTACGCCACCAGTCACCCCACACACTCTATTTAAACACTTTCACACACGCACAAAATGTCTACAGCTGCAAAACTTGAACTAGGACTTTTTGTTGACAAATCATCTCACAAGCTCTCCGGACCCGTTTTTTGACTCCATACACTGAAGGTTCTTCCGCCATTCTCAAACTCTTCACACTACTTCAGCTGCTTCAAACAAATTTGAAGCAGCTGAAGCTTTTGTAGTGAAGTCATCAAGGATTTAAAAACTTACTCTTTTGAGAGCTGTCTAAGCTCTCAGTGTCGAGCTTGTCGCTGGCGATCCCCCCTTTCATCATGTTCCCCATCCTCCAGATGGGCTCCAGCCTGAAGTGACAGCAGAAAGACAGAGAGATGTAAATATGCCAATCAGGTGCATTTTCCACTCGTATAACAAGCTGTAGTTGTTTCCATACCGCTAAACTTCTCTCTGCCTCTACACCACAAAGTTTGTAACTTCCTAAAAACTCACAATTGCACGATGTCCCCAAGAGACTCATTGCAAAATGGGACTGCTGCGGTTAGATGTGTATGTTTCTATTGCAACATCGAGTTCTGTTTAATTTTCAAAATTCTACAATAGCGCTTTCAAATTGCAAAGCATGGGTCATTTTATATTATGATTCATCAGAATTACACATGTGTGTGCGTGGATTTCAACAGAGGCTTACATCACAGTGTTCAGTTGGACAGGATGGAGAGTCGACAGTTCCCTCTGTACAGAAGTGAAATATGAGCACCTACCTGTTGGATTTATAGTTCGCCTGCTGCGATGGCATCAAGTGTGGTACGAGAGATGATGGCCCGAACGGGGCATGGTGGCGGTGTTTGGTACTAGAGAAGTACCATGTTCACAGAAGTTTACAAGAATGACCCGTCAGAGAGTGTGGCGACAGCTCTGCATCTGACTGCAAACACACTTCCTGTATTGAAATGAGGAAGAGGGCCAGCGCAGGTTTTGAAAGAGGAGCATGCTAATGCCACATACTGCCACTGTGGTTATCTATAAAAATATGTTATATCCATTTCTAGAGTTAGAAAGAAGCAAAAGTAGAAAATGAAGAAAATGAACCGGTTCAAGGAAGATATTCTGAACACTAATGTGATTTAAAACTTATTTTGTGGTTTTTGATTGATATCCCATGGCTTCATGGCTTGATTAAATAAAAAAAACATTGATCTCCATCATTTTTACATAATCTTTATTGAATTTTTTGCAGCTAAGTATTTTTGAGTCCTGTTTTTTGCCAAAGCTAACAAATATCCTTTTATTTTGACAAAATTTACAGCCCCTGAAAATGTAGGTCTGTGCTCCTAAATCTTCTGTGTAACGTTTTGTCGGCCTGCTGCCACTGTGCTGACAGTGCAGACCCAAGATATCATTTTAAATGTCTCCCGTAACTCTCCGTTTGACATTTATCAAGTTCAACTCTCGTATAAGGACGGAATGAGTAAATCTGAAGCCTCAGATCCCTGGTTACATAACAATATTCCTTTGTGACACACTTTACGACTCTCAAGGCAACTTAGCTCATGTATTTTCCATATTAAAAGCTGGATCAGTCTCCTGCACATCGAGGCCTCTTTCTCCTGCCACCTTTCACTCTCCGAGTGCACAAATGTGAAGGAAAAGCAAATTGGAGACAGAAGAAGATATCAGTCTGAGAAAAAATCTCACATGAGAGTGATTAGAGTTTTATCAGACAAAACACTGAGCTGGCTGTTCCTTTTGTTGGCTTCCTGCTGTGTGTGTGTGTGTGTGTGTGTGTGCGTGTGTGTGTGTGTGTGTGTGTGTGTGTGTGTGTGTGTGTGTGTGTGTGTGTGTGTGTGTGTGTGTGGGTGTGAAGGAGCGGAGTCATTACAGACATATACATATTCCTTTGAGGGAGAACACAGGAACCAGACATCACATTCCATCTAAACTGAACTGTTGCTAAACTGTGCGTCAGACTGAACTCGAATGTTTCTGCTGCTCTGGGAAGAATAAAAAAGTGACTGTGGCTTGGTGGGTGGTGACTGGTGTCTGATGCCAGGACTCAAACTGTTGTGGCTGCAAAGAAGGAAGGAAGTCTTCATCGGCTTCAGATGAAAATAACTATACCGCCAACGTGTAGATGGTGTGGGGTAAAGACCTCACATTTCTATCTTTACAGCAGAATTTGCCGTATTTCCTGTGGTCAGATTCATACATTTTTAGAACGTTTCAAAGTAGGTTTCTCTCGTACTTCAGCCCAGATACAAGAAAAGAACGAAGTTGTCCCACATGCTGCTAGAAAGCCATGCAGATTTTGGTTTCATTTTAAGTTCATACCTTTTTGCCAACATAACTGTCTCTGTGTGAAAGGTCCCTTTTAAATAACTAAGTACTCAGTAGAGCGCATGCTTTCATCAAGGCCCAACTGTCCCACAAAGTGAGTTATTAACTTTCATGGGTATAATCCACTTTTAACAAAGTTCAGCATTCATATCTAAATAGTAAATAAATGACAAAGAAGTGCACGTGTAAGAAAACAGAAATAAGTCACCATAGAAAGAAAGAAAGGCAAAGCATAAGTTTAATAACTCGACAGTAACACTTTTAAACTCTGTATTTGAGCACACGGGGATATTAAAGAACTCGGCTCTTTACTCTGGAACATTTTCTTCCTTGACGACGGAGCTTGTTTTATTTTCTGTTTTTCTATTCAGGTCCTGGCTCTTGTCACTGAAACGCACCAGGACCATGTGTCTCTTTGAATAAGTCCCTCGCAGACATAACACAGGTGAAAGTCAACCAGTGGAGCCGTGCACACTGACCTCCAGCTCAATGGACTCTTTGTTGGCTGGAGATGAGAAACGTATTCCTCAGTTATTTTAAGGTAATTGATCGAGACCTCCTCCCATCTGAGTTTCCTCTATTAGCCCGGTGTTTATTTGGCGAATTGCATGAATGAAGATTTGAAAATATTATCTTTTCCTTTAGATCCTTGTCTTGAGCGAATACAAAAAGAATGTTAGAAATACCTTTATTCACAAAATGCTCATGAAAGCAGTGGAACAGGTGTGAGCAGGTCTGCAGGCTCATATTTACCTGTCATGTGGAATTGTTAAAGAGCCTCTGAGTGATTGATGTCTCAGTTCCCAGTTTATTACACATGTAGGAGAAGTTGTACGCTCCACCTTTGAAGACAGCCATGGATGTTTTGAGCACTTTTTCTGGGCAACACATAAAGACAGATTCTCTCTCACCGTGCCTGGCATGGGCCGCAGTTGCCGGTGGCTGTTGTTGAGCCCGAGTCTGAAAGTGTATGAAGGATCCAAGGAGAGGTGATTACCACGCCCTCTGTCTAAAACTGCAAAATTACTGGCTGTAAAAGAATTTCCGTCATTCTTTATTATTTCTAGGAGTCTAAACCAAGACATGCTGGCAAAAGGTGAGTGCCACTATTATAAACCTCTCCTCGGCTCCTCTTTTCCTAAAAAACAATACACATTCCACACGCTCGGACACCGGTAGTTAGCCCTCATGTGGTTGTTGTGTTCACTGGCTGCAACGAGCAGTGTCTAAATACAGAAGCACGGCTGACCCCACTGGACACGAGACCACAGGCCTGAGAGGAACCGGGCGTGTGTTGGCTGCGCGTGAATGTATCTCGACCACAGTTTTATCCACAGACTTTGTAGGTTTAAAAGCCCTCTGAGGCCAAAAATACTTATATATATATATATAAAGAAGCCCCAAAATCCTCAAGCAGTTAGCCTGTAATTATTAATGCAAGGCGGTTACTGTATGCGGGTCATCCAGGCATCTGGAGCATCTTATCCACCAAAACCATCTGCGCAAGTGATCAGCCCTCCCTGCTTCTCACATCCATTAATGCATTCCTCCGAGCTCTCAAAAAACGATCCGTCTGAATAATCCTCTGATGCATTTTGGCACCAGTGTTATTTCTCTTTTCCTTATTTAGTGTTTTGAAATAGCTGCAATAACGTTTTTTGTTCCCCGAGCATCATTCCGAATCCTTTGGGGGATTTTAATGGGAACGTAATTGGATGAAATTGCATTAAGAAATCTGAGTCATTACCACGGAGTTGGTGAGGAGGAAGAGCACAGAGGTCTTCGTCCTCTGTTCAGTGTTTCATGGCAGCGAAGCACGAGCAAACCTCCTCAGTGAATCAACAATCAACAACTTTCAGACCTGAAAACATTTCCAGACCTGAAGCATTCATTCCAGTCTGCCGCATTAATGAGACCTTACTTAATGGCTTCGGAAAATATTGCTCATGAGAATTACATCACTGACATCACTGTGAACCGCGACCACCATTAAAAAGAATCTGGTGCAGGGCAGAGTGATGACACTCAGTTAAGTGGAGGCTCTTCACGGAGCTGTGGCTGCAGGGCCTTCAAACATATACCCAGAAGAAAAGTAGTAAATCACACATAAGTGCCGCTGTGATGCTACGCTGCCGTCTCATTCATAAACCTTGTTTGATGCTATTTACGCTTGGATTGTTTTCAGCATTTAATGTATTTAAAGCCTGTAATCAAGTCACTACATAATGGTTTTAATTGTTTAAGGGGAAATCCGCCATTTATAAAATCGCCCTCACTTCCGTGAGTGGAAATGATCACAGGGAACGATGGAGCACGTAATTCCAGTGTTACTGTCTTTTCATTTTTTCCCTCATTGATACTAACCTCAATGCACATTGTTCACTCTCCCACAGCTGGATCAGAGCTGTGTTCATTTGGTGCTACTGCAAACCAAACAGTTCCTGCTTCAAATTAAAAGCATTCAACAAGTAAAATACCCCAGTGCTGGATAAAACAATTAGTGGCGATGGATGGTTGAACTCAGATAATTTTGGCTGTTCCTTTTCAGTCCACTACTATACATTTGTATTTTGCATATTCTGTATAAATCTGCTTTTTATTTTCAATTATTGTCATTACTGATCTCACCACTATTTATTGACTTCATGTCCTCCTTTTCTAAATTCCATTTTGTTTGCCGCACTGTTGTTGTCGTTTTATATGTTTGTTACATCCTGTCTGTTCTAAATTAAAAACACGTTTTAAAACAACATGGAATTTGTTGTAAACGGGTGCTTTAGTTGCTCCTCCTTTGCTCGGCGAGTTTCTGCTGGAGCATAAAGACCCGATGGACAGAAAGCAGATACAATTAGAAGGGCAAACGTCAGAAAACATGTATTTAATATGTTCAATAATGTGCTTCCATGTGGTTGAGGGATTTGCCAGAAACGGATTAAAAACAGCAGACGGCTACATACAGCAAAACCTGAGAGATCCTAACTTTTTGCCTTGAATATGGGCCCAGCTCAAAAACACAGCAGATCCTACATTTCCCACAATGCAGTTGTGTGTACGATGTCTTCTAAACTCCAAGCACCAGCTGAGAAGTCATCGAGGATTTTGTTGCCTTACACTTTACGGAGCTCCCTGCAGAGCCACCGGACACGTAACACAACAGTTTCCGCATGACGTGTCCACTCACTCACTTTAATGTGTGTAATGTGCAACGTGCCACTTGGAATCTCAAAGTCAGTAACATTACCTGAGGGTTACTCTCGGACACATATCACACCGTGCACCCATTAGTGGATGAAGAGCAGTCTTGTGCTAATTGCATCATTAAACCGAGCGTTCCTGCGCTGCAGCGTAAGGTGTGCAGAGCGGAGAGGGAAAGTGTTCCTCGTGTCGGAGCTTCACTCAACCCCTGTAATCACTGATTCCTTCAGGACCACCTGCGTTTTTTGACAGCCCCGCCCACCACCTCCACGTGCACACTTCACGCTCACACATGCACACATCAGGGATAATGCCAGCCTTTACATCCAGGGCTGGGTAACGATCGGTTACCTTGCCAGCCAGCACTGCCAAGCCCATAATGAAAGTCTGCATCAGCGGGCCCCAGTCACTCCCTCCACAGATCCAGATGGGAGTTCACCGCTTATCGCTGCGTCAGCATCTATTACCTAGTCATTACAGGCCGGTGAGCTATTTTCATGATGCATGTTTTCACTGTGCACCTGTGAATGTACATGCACATGCACATGCACACACACCCCCTCACAAAAGCACGAGGCATACTGCTGTTTTTAAGACATATAAAGCCCCCCAAAAAAACCAGAGCCAGATCTTATAAAGACATTAAAGCTGCAGTCAGCTGTGGTGTAAGCATGCGTTTGCTCACTGGATACATGTAATGACCGATGTATGATTGTGTGAAATGTATTAACTCACAGTCCGGAGCAAACTGTGTCGAGCAGATTTCATGTTTGTTGACGAGCTCGATAGAAGGTTCTATTTTCTGGCGCTGTAAAGATCTTAGTTAAGTAAAATCTCAGTATTTACTCATATTCTCATATCTTACTCAGTGTTCAGTTTAGTTAGGATGTGAAAACGCACTGAACCAGATGATGATACTTTTCAGAAAAAACTAAAGCCATGCAACCGCTGCACAACAAATAATAACAAACATCATTTTCCGTTGACTGGATTTCACAATCCTTCAGCTTGTGCAGACACTCCAGGCAGGTCAATTGTTTTATTACTTTACTAAGAAACAATCCTCAGTGAGACTGTGGAAATGAATGTCCAGCTATTCGTAAATTTCTGGTCCAATTACTTTCGAACCATTACTGAGCTAAAGAATATCCTGCTATGGAGCTGGACTGTCTCACAGACTGAGAAAGGCTCCAACATCACACACTCCTGTTTGTTTGGAGAGAAAATGAACGAGCTGAAATGCAGACTGTGATAATGGACATGCAGCTGGTGTGGTTGAAAGATTTAATATGCGTGAAATAAATGTGTTTTAAATAACACACACACATAAAACTTTACAGGCATAACTAGTCATAAACTGCATATAAAGACTATGTAGCTTTGGAAAGAAGAAACAAATCAATCTTCCAAATCAGTTTGACTGTTTTGATGCTGCTACAACTTTATTTAGTCCAGTATAATTATATATTATAACAAATATATTATACATAATTATCTTTGAGAAGAATTTGTATGTGTATGTGTACTTTGACATTTTACTCTGGTCTATGTCTCATCAACCAACATGGAGGAGGTGGCAATCGAGATGCTTTGGCCTGACTTTAGGTCAGCTGTCATGTCATCATCAATCACTATAACCAGTAGCTTATGTTGTACCTAACCTCTGTTTTAGAATTTTTAGCATTGGCAAAAGGTTACAGACGATTGCTTTAGGCTTTGAGCGGACCTAAAACTCTAATAGTTATTGTCTGTGTATCTCCTGAAAATATCTATTTATCTGTCACATCATAAATGTGTTTACTTACAGCTACAGTAAAACTGAAACCTGACCAATATGATGGAAACAGCCACTAGCCTTTAAGGTCAGGAGAGGAGCAGCCTTCCTCTGGAGCTGCATTGGAGTGTTTCCTTACTTCCTGTGCAAACACTAACATTTCAGCAACTGTACACAACCGGGAGATGGATGAACTCTAAAGCTTTGTGGGTGTATATCTGATCTGTGAATTGATAATGAAGCAATTTCTGTGTTTCTGTAGGGGGGTCAAAAACTCCCTGGTGGTCATTCCACTGATGTGACCATCACTGAATACATGTAACGTGATTCCTGTCATTTCCCTCGTTCCTGACATTCCTGCCGAATGGTTTTAACTTTGGAATTCACCTCGTCATCTATGTTCAGTGTATCGAGGCAGCGCTGACCCACACTCACTCACTTTGCCTCCAGCAGAGTCCAGGACATGTTTACACGGATATGTCTGATAAGAAAGAGTGATTGTGTTTATATTAAGCTGCGATATCTGTTAACTTTACCATTTTTCTTTTTCACTGGAGTTGTTTATTTAATCTCTAAGATAATATATCATAAAATGACTTTTTATTTGTTCCAAGTGAAGGTCAAACTTTTTTATTTTTTTCTTTGGACGTGACTGGAACAATCTGTTCTAACCAAACAGAAAACACTTCAGCTGTCAGCACTGAGGAGAGTCAGATCCCAGGTCACAGACATATACTGACAGTGTCTCGCCATTAACTAATGTGTGGGAACAGATTCCACAGCTGAGTGCAGACGCTACTGAAGAGACGTCCACTGTGTGCCAGCTGTGTTTCATCCCACAGGGTAACTAACCCTCATTCACTCCCATTATCAACTTCACAGAGCAGAGAAGGTCAAAGGAAAAAGACTGGCGCGAACTGGAGTGAGTACTTGCAGGTTTTCTTAAGAAAACGAGGTGTATGAAAATGGAGCAAAAGGGAAGACAGAAGGAAACCCTGTCATAACCATCTCACCTTTGGTCCCTGCAGGCTTGGAATTGTTATTACGTAAACCAGGCAGGTATTTGAAGTGTGTTTTTTAGCTGGGGCAGGTTCTCCGGAGGATGTGCTCATGCTTTAAATCCCATTTACGACTTCACATCACTTTTGAGAAAATCCATTCGCCCACTGTGGCTCCAAATACGCCCTAGCGTTTTGGATTTCACAAGAGATGGAGCAGATAAGGTAGCCTGGACACTTAAATCATCTTTTTTCCTCTCTTCTTTTCTACGTCTGAGTCTTTCAGCCTCTCAAAAATTCGGCATTCAGCTCTAAAATCTGCCGTGAATGGCTTTACATTTGGATCCAACCGAACTTGTGTTATTTTGGGAATTTGTCATTTCCAATCACCGATGTGATAGCATCAGAATGAGGGTAAATACCTGCAAACATGTCAAAGGCTGATTCCATGGATGCTGAGGGGATAAGCTGATGTAAGAGATCTGGCATTAAAGCCTCAGAATGCCTCAAAGTAATTTAACCCTGTCAGTCATTCAGATACGCACAGGATCCAGAGGGATTGTGATAAATAGCAGCTGAAAAGCCTGAAGAGAGATGTGACTTCTGGGTCATGTTCCCGTCCTTAAATCAGATAACACCTTGAGCTTCATGTGCAAATGGATTCTCCTCAAAAACCACGCATCCAGTGGCTAGTGCGGTGGAAATATAGCCGGTCAGCCTGGATAAACACGCTTAGGAGAAAGCATTCCTGCTCAGGGCTAGGCCTCAGGCAATCAAGAAATGGCATGACCTTAAACGAGTCCACCATAAGACATATCCCAAAAACAGTCACTTGTTTGTGTTCTTGAAATGCACAAGACAATGTCAGCACGGAGCTAAAAGCAACTTGAGCCAGTGTTTAGTTTGAACTACAGCCAAAGCCACACTGAACTGAAACGCATACGCCTGACGGGGCTGCGTATCGTTCGCCAGCACACACAGATGCTCGAAGAGACGGCTTTTGTTTAAAGTCATGATCTCGAGAGCAGTTGGGATCTCGAGGCGTCCCGAATCCCTCGCTTTGTCCGTGCATGTCAACTCTCGCCCGCGCCAAGAGCCAAACAAACGAACAAAGCAGCGCTGAGGCCCTGATGCTGTCCCAGTGATTCAGGATCTGAGCAGAGGCTCCATTACAGCCGCCCCTTAACTCACGGATGACATGTGAATCCCATTCTGTGCAGTTTGTGTTTTTGCACACGTGTTCATTCTCACAATGCACAAAGAGGGCCGTCTGCACATAAACACCTCTTCTGTCATTGTCACAGACACACACACACAGTAGAGAACAATAAAATGCTTGCAGACTGGTGCAGTACCAGCATGTGGAATACGTTAACAGAAGACAAGTCTAAGCTTGGACTTAAATCACAGGACAAGGCTGACATGAGGTGAGGAATGTCAGCTTAAGTTACACAGACGCTAAAGCTTTCTGCTCACAGATGTCGAATATTTGATAAAATGAAACTGAAATAGTTCTCAATGCCGCGCCCTGTGGTAAACTGTTTATCATGCTGGCGTTAGTGTCACATTTTGAAAGATCACGGTTAGAATGGAAAAAATGTGTATCAAGACAAATGTGACTTAAAGTCTGGCACAAGCGTCAAACTAAAAACTGACACAAACCAGAGACACAACTGCAACTAAAGGTTTTTGGGTCGGAAACGGAAATGTTTCAGCTCATGTTGTGAAAATACGCTTCCAGGAGAGAAGAATAATGGACGTTAGAATACTTTGGCGTAATTATTTTAATCACAAAGCAAACCTTTATATCCCGGAGTGCATTTTTGTGTTTAGAAACGTGTGCACGTATTTGCGCACGCAAAACAATGCACCGCTTTCTCATACAAAGCCTGGAGCCGAGACCTGACCAGCACTGAACCAAAGATTGAGACAAAAAGTTGATTTTGGCCGCGCAACAGTTTGCTCAATGTTTGCAAAGCCCGTCAGGATTTTTCCACATTACAACAAACACAGGAATGAATACACACTTGATTAATGTGTAAACATCTCAAGAATTAAAGATTACTGAAGGTAGAGTGTTTACAATGTTGCTCCATGACAAAATAATTTACATCAAATATTAACACATTTCCATCGGGTTTGTATTGAATAACCTTCTCATATAAAACCTTCTGAGAGCATTTTGTATAATAAATCAAATATTTACTAAACGGCTGAAAAGGTTTGGCTTTCTTTGAGCTGTACTGTGTGTCACCATTATTACATTATATGCGTCAATAACAGTATATCGTGTATTTAACAGTGTTACAATACAATTAAACAGCTCTTGAGTTCATGTAGCTTCATGTGTGTGGAGCTCAGCAGATGTTTTCCTCAGTCCATGAGGCTCAGACCGCAGCTATATAAAGACAGTGGATAATTACTGGACTGGTCTGAGCACGGCCTGCCAGGCTGTTTCTCTGTGTTGCACAGAAACACACACACACACACACACACACACACACACACACACACACACACACACACACACACACACACACACACACACACACACACACACAACACACACACACAGTGCCGTTGCTGACAGAGTTCAGTTAAATTTAAGGGAATGTCCTGAAATTTGGGTAAAGTAAACACACACATTAAAACTCTCTTCCTGAAGGTTTATGTCTGTGCAGTTTAACATAAAGACTGGGAACAGGTGGAAGCAGCTATCCCGCCTGTGTTTGCCCAACGGCACCTTTAAAACCTCACTAATTAACCCATCTAATCTCATTTATTTAATCTGTACAAAATGCCAAATGTAAAAACACCTCCTGGTTTTCACAGGGCTTATTTATGTCAGCGTGAGGGTGCAATGACTTCCTGCAGGACCCCTCCCCCCTAAAACCCGCCGCTCACCAAACCACAGTGTGTTTTACTCTTTGGGTTTTGCTCAAAACAAACTAGACATGTTAATTATCGGGCAGTAGGCGTGCTGGCAGGTGGATTGGGTTACTGTGAAAACCAGTCGTTTCCCTGCTTCCAGTTCATGCTAAACTAAGTAAACCATCCGCTGGCAGGAGCGTCACATTCACAGTACAGACATGAGAGTGGAATCGATCTTCTCATCCAACACTAAACGTATGTCTTATTATTCATTCAAGTGTTTGTGTCCCTGTTATTGTCTGATTTGAATGTTTAGATTCAGATTTTTTTATTTAGCACAGATTAAATATACATATAGTAAAATGACAAACAATTGTATACAGTGCCAAAAATGAGAAAATACAAAGTTGACATGCAGGAAATAATGTGACAAATAAACAATAACATGTAAAGCCCAATAAAAAATGGGGGAAAAAACTACTATCAATACAAAAGCAAAAGATGCTTGATAATGTTTAAATAATTATAGACAATTTCTAGATTCTAATCCTTTCAGCATGTTGTATTAATCACTGCAGTCACATCAACTTTCAGCTACACTGTAATTAAAGTGATGTTTTTTTGCAGCGAGGCAGATTTTTCTGATCTATTTCAAGCTGCAGAGAAAACACCCTGCTGTTTACAGCTCTTTACAGCTCAAAGCTGCAGAGGAGCGATCTGACGTCCTGAACATGTTCCCACACCAGGGCTGCGCTGTGGGGCAGCCTTTTTTTTTTTTTTTTTAGGTATCACCTCAGCAGTTTTTGGTCGCCTCAAGGTGTTGTAAAGTCATTCTCCCATTGTAAGGAGGATTAAACCGACTCCACTTTGACTTTGAAGCTCAAAGATTTCCAAAACACGCTCCGACTTCAAGGCTTCTGTGTGAGTGGAGGGGATTTTAATGAGGGGATTTTCAGTTTGACAGAGAGACCAGAGTCATAGATGGTTGGTTCCCCCAGTGCATCCAATACATATCACACTTTTATACCTGGAGTGCAGCCTCTCCCCCCATGGGACAGACACTGACTGATATGAAGGGGGTGCTGGGGGGGGGGGGTTACCTCACAGGGATTCTGAAGGGTTAAGAGTATTATATGAATGGTTCAACGTGTATAGTAAATACAAAGCATAAAGTCTGGAAACTGTAGACTAAATATAAAGATGGACGACACGTCTCCACTATCCAGAAATGAAGCCAAAATATTCCAGATACGAACTGCTGCAGTCTTGTCCCATCCACTAACATGGAGGAGGCGGGGTTTGTGACATAAACTGCAGACAGCCACCAGGGGTCGATTGAGAAAGCTCATCTAGAAAGCCAATGACTGTATTTCCCAAAATGATAAACTGTTTGGAGCTTTTCCACTTGTCACGTTTTCTTCCTTCACTCTCTTTAAGCTTTTCCCCTTAAACAACCTTCGATGTAAAGCTGCAGCTGAATCATTAAACACATTGAATTCTGGTCAGCTGACAATCTGAGCTCTACATCCTTCTCCATGTGAGAACAGAGCAGCGTTCGCCTCAGACCTGGATTTCATTATGAGTTTTTTTCTTTTAACCAAAGGCAGCACAGACGTGTTGTCACGCTGTGCCCCTTTGATGGACGTCACCTAACGATGCTTACTGTATGTCCATGTAAAGCGCCGCAGTTTAACACTAACTACCGCCATTGTATCAGAGCAGAAAATGGAGGACAGATGCCGACGTGAGCTTGAATGATACCATCTGTGGTTTAAAACTTCTCTCTCTCTTTTGTTTTCAGTGGAGGATGGAAGAGCCTTAAGCCTTGGTTTGTGAAAAAAGACAGTTTGAGACGGACAAATAGGGAAATTTTATAGAGGGTTAAAAGAGAAGGAAAGAGACAGAGTGAGAAAATGGGTAATGCACAGACATGAAGGACAGAACCATGTGCTTTCATTTTCCCCACCATTTCTGGTTGTCTCAAAACAGCAGGCTGTCACCGATCATCTGACAGTTTATGTTGTTAATTCTTGGCCAGGTCTCCTTTGTCAAGGACGTTTTTCATTTGTAATCTCAACGGGAATAACCTGATGAAATAAAGGCTAATAAGATAACAGTGAATAAATGCAGCTACAGTGTATGACTTAATGTATATTTTAGTCTCTTATAGCTTATGTGCTCATCCATTTCCGCCCATTTTCTTTTCAATTCTGTCTTTAATCATAACTTTGATCAACTGAAACACAGACAGTTCAATGTTGCTTTAAACAAATATGTTCCACATGAAAATGTAAATTCTGTATCTGTCAGATGAACCAAGACTCAGGTGTGTCTCAAATAAGTGAATCACTGAATGAAATCCTTCGACAGTGTTGAGGAATGTTTGACCATCCTCACACATTACTGCATATACCACAGTATATAATATTGTATATTATATCTGAACAGGAGAATAGTGCCTGTGTAATTCCACAGATACTCCCTTCTCAGTACCCAAGGTCAGGTTATAGATAAAGGACCAAGCAGCAGTGCATTGTAGCGTCTACGCTTAGCGACTTTCATATCTAACTCAGATGTCCCAGACAGAGAGGCACCAACTTCAACTCTCGCCAACGTGATTTAGGAAGGCTTGCTTTAGGCTTAACTATCCAATAGGATGCGAACACATACATGTAACATGAAGAGTGACAGCTATTCTAGCCATTCATGGATGTGCTGTTGGAATGGGTGACGCAGGTAGAGGAAGATATACGGGGATGCTGTGGGAGACATCTTCAGACTTGGGGGGGTGACAATTGCTCATGTTACTCTGTTGGCGTTTGTATATTGTTTCACCTGCTGGTCTCCTTGATGCATCAATTTAACATTAAAACCTCCTGCAGAAGACATCAGCTGCTGCCTGAGTTCTCCTTTCATCAGCTTCCATAACAGAGAGCACAGATAAACATATTCTGTGTTCAGTCCCAGAGTGTCCTTGGTTTGCAAACACAAATGATCAAATCCGTGACAATAGGAACACTTACTTTAGGAGTTCAAGAATAATTTAAAAACTCAACATCCCGATAGAAACCCATATGATCGAATATAGAGATGAGATACTAATTTAGATTTTTTTATTTCCATATATACAAGTTGTTTATTCGGTTTGTAGTGATCAGGTAAAATAATACAATCCTTATAACATGATACATCCAAGGAAACCCATAGGATCAACGTGTAGATATAAGATGGCAGAGAAGATGTTACCTAAGATAAAAATCTAATCTAAGTCACTCCACTCGGCACAACTGCAGTGGGTGGAAATTGGGTCAAGTGCGAGAAAGACAGAAAGTGACAGAGATGGAATGAGTGAAGATGAGGAGAAGCTGGCCATGAGAGGGAGGGAGCAGCGGAGAGTGGGCACATTGTGCAGTGGAGGGGTCGGGTTGTCGGAGCAGAGAGAGAGAGAGAGAAGCTCAGATCAGCTCGGAGGCTGACAGCTCCCTGACAGGGACCAGAAGAGAGGCCTGTAAGTGATCAGCGCTCCCTGTGTTGTCTATGAGTTGTTGCAGAGTGGAGGTTGTTCTGCAGACCTGTCGCATGTGTTAGTTTGTCAGTGTGAGCGCTGCAGCCTAATTGAAATGAGAGACACTTTCCATACGGCTGAAGAGCAGAGTAAAGTGGAATTCTCTTAGCCCCTCGTCTGCATCATCTCAAAAAAAAAAAACATCCAGGAAAATGAAAAGAAAGAAAAGTGGCGATGACATCATTAATTTAAAGTGAACATCTGCGGGCCAGACACTGTCCCGACCTTAAAATAGACCCTGCAGGCAGCAGGAAGGCAACCTGTACTGTATATTTATTCACTCCTGTCAAAAAGAAAATCATTTTTCAACACATAAGGTGCAGTTCAGATGCTTTTTTCCCCCATATTTTTCAAGTCATGCCAGGGTTTGAGGTATAGAAAGGCCATAAAAGCCCAGATGAGATGGGACAGGATGAGTTAGTGTCATCTGAAACATCAGGAGAGATAATCCCAGGACACGCCCAAACCACAGGGTCTGCCAGCAGCAGGAGGAGGAGGAGGAGGATGAGGAGGAGGACCGGGTGAAAGTGGAGCGGAGGGAGAGGAGGAAAGGAACCGTCCCCCTGTCAGAGGCATGCGGGGCTCGTCCTCTCAGACCTTACGTCAGCCGGGGCTCTTTAACAGGCTGTCAGGCCGGGACGCGGGGCAGAGGAGCTGCGGTGCGGGACGAGGATGACAGCGGCGGGACCCGGAGCAGGACGGTGCGCACCTGCGCTCTGCGGCGCGTCGTGCGCTTTTTAAACGGGACCAATTCTGGATTCAATGCATCTGCACATCTCCACCAGTGATGAGGTGGCTCCTGTTGTGGATTCTAGCAGCAGGCGGGATTCAACAGGTGGGATGAAGGATCACTGACCCAAATCTTTTTATATTATTTCTTCATTTGACTCTGCTTTGTCTTTTGTGGTGTTTTATTGTGTCACTGCTTCAGTGTTTGTCAGTGCAGGTCTATACCTTGTTCTTGACTTCGGGAGGAATAAAGTGGTATTTTCACAGGTCTGTAGGGTGATCAGGTAAATTATAATCCCGATAATCTCCACTGAGTATAGTAGCATATTATTATCCATGAAATAATAATACAAATATCTTATGGGAGGGAGTTTGTGCAGTGACCAACTCCACAGTAAGTTTAAGTGACTTCTTGCAGTTTCCCAGCTCCTGTTATAATGACTGCACAGTGTTTATGGTCTGCATCCTCAGGGTCTCCACATGTGTCTGGGGCGCTCGTTTTACAATGCATCTAACTCAGTTGGCTCTTTCTGCAGAGCTTTGTGCTTAGTAGTGAATTAGGAATCCAAAATGACCTTATCCCCACTTTATATTTAGCGTGTTTAACAGAGAGCATCCTGCTGATGACACATCTTCTAATTGGCTTCTAAATTGAAACCAGTGGCAACTTTGTGGCTCAGTGAACTTGATGGAATTAACTGAAGCTTATTATTATTCACTCTAAATCTCTCTGACAGCTCTGAGGAGAAGTTATTATTGTCCCCAGTCATTCTACACGATGGAAGTTAAAAGCAGTTGCCATCATGCAGCCTCACTTTCTAATTTATATTATAACGCCACCTTGTGGTTATAGAGGAAACAGTTTAATTCATGATTTCCTGTTCCTTTTATCTTGGACAAATTAGAACATCTGTTTTGCATTTGGAAATAGTGTGCCCAGCAAAAAAAAAAGGATCTGGGGTCAGTATTTGTTTGATTTTATTTAAAAGTCACTTTAGTTTTGCACAGATTCAGAACCTATTTACCAAGTGGTGCAACAACAATTACAGTCATCAATCAAAACTAAGTATGTAAATTATACTTGAGTATTTCTCCAAAAGGAATTATAAAATGTTTTGTATCAAATTTAAGTCATATGTGTTATTGTTATTGTAATTAAAATTAGAGTCTTCGGTGAAATTATAAACAACATCTAGGTGACAGCTTCTTCACTGCCCCGTGGTGACATCTGGAAAGGTTTCCCTTTTCAAATGTGACCCTCTCCCCTGAGGAAGGGTTCGTGCTTGTGCTCGTTATCGTGCTCGTGCACTCATTCTCAGAGGCCATGTGTTGTGACCAGAGGCTGACAGCAACAGAAGATGAACGCAGCAGGGGCAGAGGGTTCGTCAGTCCTGCAGAGAGAACAACACTTCTTATTAGCTGTCCATCACCACAACACCAAAACAAAACTATTTGAGGTCACCGTGGAAAACATGGACCGAGATGATGGTTCTTTTTTTGGAGGCTTGGTTGACACGTATCAAAGATAAAATCTGGACATTTTGAGATCAAGAGATTATTTCTTCACAGTGATTAAAAGCCAAATTTAGTCTGCAAAGATGAACAATTTCAGGCTGATGATTGCATCAGGCCCACTCCATGTTTTCCTAATTATGAAACATTCACCTCTCTCTGCTTCTCTTTCTTTGTTTGCATAATGAATCTATGTTTGTTTGTTTTCTGTAATTTATCCTGATCGCTGCAGGCTGAACTAACTCTTACTGAGTAATGGCCTGGTGGCGCTGCTCTGATTAAAACTCATTTATCTTCATTAGCTTTCAACACCACAAAAAGCGGCTGTTGTTATAAACATAGATTCATTAGAGCGCTGAGAACAAATGATAATGATAATGATTTATCTATCTATCTATCTATCTATCTATCTATCTATCTATCTATCTATCTATCTATCTATCTATCTATCTATCTATCTATCATGTTATGATTTATGAGCATAGAGATAATTTTCGACATCCTGTCAAATCTTTCACTCCTTCTCTAGACCAGTTAATAATGTGGTAATTATGAGGGACGTTCAATTTATTACTTCATCCAGGCATCATCATTCATCGCAGCATTTGCAGCAACTTTTCATTTTCTCAGCTCCACACTCCCTGAGCGAAAAAACCTGCACACCATCCTCTGGCTTTTTCTCCTGCACATCATGTTCTCAAAACAAGCAGAATTCAATTCCAACTCTGAAATGTTCTATTTGTTGTCGGAAAAAAACTAAAACTAAATTAAAATGGGCAAGTTTTTCCTCTGCAGAGACTCACGCATCCGCTGTCCAAAACCAATCTCGGAGTTCTGGGCTTGCAATGTGCCCCGTGTGGCCCGTTTCAGTGGAAACATCTGTTTTTAAGAGCTGCTGGGCTCTTTGCTGTGTGATCTTGGCGAGCGGCTCGTAAGACAGGAGAAATCTTGATTATGGGTTTCTGTGTTTGGCAGGATTACACATTCAAAGTGTTGATGAAACACCTTTGAAGTGTTAAGCACGTACAAGACTTTGTCATACGTGTAATAAGATTATCGCCGCTGGATGTTTAATTCATTTTTATAGACCAATTTAATTTATGGCACAGCATGACCACACATAAGCAGGCTGCCATGTTTTCAGCCATGCAGGCGGCGAGGCGGAGGTGTGCATAAAAAGTGATTATAAAGCTTTTGGAGCGGTGATTTACTGAGACAGGATTAATAAAGAGAGGGCTGGACACGAAAGAATTCAGGATTACGGATATTAAAAATATTGCCTCACCACAGGGGGTCATTTAATAAGATGACGTTTCGATTTTCACCAACACAGAGATTCGTCAGCTACTCCGTTTGGGGGTGACCAAAGCTTGTACTGTATATTCATTATGGTTTATTATGGAACTTTAATTGTATATTGAGCATACAATTATTCAGACGGTAAGAAATACATTATATTTAGGTGAAATTGTGGTTAAACGTCCTTTATTTTGTTAAGAAAGTTGCTGTCCATGTTCCTCCTTCCAGGCCTTCTCCCAGAATTCCACTGCCATGCCGCCTGCCACAGGCTTCACGTCCCCGCCCGCGGACCCCTACAACCGGACACAGTACTGCAAGTGGCCCTGCGAGTGTCCGAGGGTCACCCCCACCTGTCCCCAGGGCGTGAGCCTCCTCATGGACGGCTGTGACTGCTGCAAGACCTGCGCCCGGCAGGTGGGCGAGGTGTGCAACGAGGCCGACACGTGCGACTACCACAAGGGACTGTACTGTGACTACAGCTCGGACAAGCCTAGGTACGAAAAAGGAGTGTGTGCATGTAAGTGTCACTTACTCACTTCACAAAAACAACAACCAAACATGAATAACAAAAGGCTCTTAGTATATTTTCTGCTGTGATATGTTATTATATGTGTTTTTTGCTTATTTCAGCAGTTTGTAGTTGCGTGAGGTACAATGTTTAAATACATAGCTCATTTGTTGCCTTGTGACAATTATATCTCAGGAACACCTTCAGGGATCCCTTATAATTTGGCACAAATGTTCACTGAGACTCATGGTCTTCAAAGGTCAAAGGTCAAAGGTCACGGTGGCCCAACAAAACATATTTTTGGCCTCTTGAAGATGATATCTCAAGTCGACCTCTCTGGAAAAGTTTTGACCCGTTGTTTGGACTCAAACATTAACTGATAACTTTACAGTGGTCAAAGGTTAAAGGTCACAGGGACCTGATATGAATCTGGGAAATAATGTCTGTAGTTTGAAACTGCACTGGGTGGCGGAGGTAAACAACCATGGGGCGGTCATTCTAGTTTGCTGGTGTTACCATCTGCTGAATTTATATCTCTTTGAATACAGTGACAAAAGTTGCATCTCCACAAATGTGATAATCATTTTAGAAAACACATACGGAAACAACTTTTTGTCAATACAAGCCGGAAGTCTGTGAGTTCTGGGAATGTGAAAGAGAGGATTCTGGGTTGTGCATTTCAATGTAGTCTCTTTTTACAGTTACATTTGCAGTTGTGCATTACAATGTCATTGTTTGTGATTCAAAGCTGTAACAATGTCATTATTTTATGTATGTTTTGATTTATTTTATTGCTTTTACAGCATTTGTGTGGATGCAGTTGACCCTTTTCTGTCTGGTCTATAGTAACTACTACTGTTAATACTAACTATATTTACTCCAAACCAACTGCCTCTCTAACACTGATATTTGGGATATTGGTTGTTAAAATCTTTCCTGAAGTAGCTGGAGGTTTGCATCACTCTTGTGATACCAGCCAGCCACTCAAAGAAGCAAACCAGACTGTTATTTATCCTAAAATGTGACAGATTTTTCATAACTATTTTATCTTAAATGCCAAGTCATGAATGCAGCTTCCAAGGAGTTTGTCTCTTTGTATTCAGTGTGTGCCTGCTTGTCGTTCCTCCCTGTGATACCAGATATGGTGGGAACGGGCTGTGAGCACGACGGTGTGATCTACCGGAATGGGCAGAGCTTCAAGCCCAGCTGTAAATACCAGTGCGTGTGTGTGAACGGTGCCATCGGCTGCGTGTCGGTGTGCACAGAGTCCCAGCCCCCCCGGGTGTGGTGCCAGACCCCACGTCGGGTCAAAGTTCGGGGACAATGCTGTGAGCAATGGATCTGTGATGAACCCAAGAGGGGTCGCAAGACGGCGCCGCGACACGCAGTGGAGGGTAGGACACGCCTTCTCTTTGGTGAACTTGGGCCTTTTCATACAAAGTCGCCTTGAAATTTTGTCAAATCCCCTAATTTCCTTCCAGCTCATTGAAATGCAAAAAGTTGCAAACATTTTCATCTTGAGTTTGGTTATATTTTATGGAGTCCTTAGGACATGTGTCAGGTTATGTGGAAGTTTAAAAACAACCTCTATGACCTCTTATTGATTCCATGTAGCATCAAATCTTTGGATTTGTAGAGGAATAGTAATAGAGGTAGAACAGCAGCAGCTGTGTTTAAAATGTGCAGTTAAAAGTCTATTGAGCACAGTTTGTAGTCCAGAAGCATCATGAGGTTTGTGTGTGTGTGGGTGTGTGTGTGTGTGTGTGTGTGTGTGTGTGTGTCTGTGTGTGTGTGTGTGTGCGTGCGTGCAGGGACAGACCGATCCCTTTCTGTTGAAGCCCTCACACTGTTATTGGGTGTCGTCCAGTTTCCAGTCGTTTAGCACACAGTGGCGCTCTGAGCCACGGAGGGAAGAATGTTGAACGAAGACGTCTTTGTGTTGCAAAAGGAATTTAATCAAAGCCAGACCACTCAGAAAACCCAGTATAAGGATTTTAAATTAAAAACACATACGGTGCCAGGCGATGCGGTACTCTTTTGCAACTGGTCCTCGATGAAAAAGAATTATCACAAAGAAACCAAAAGTAAACCAAAGTTAAATCTCCCCCAGGCTTCTCGATCAGCTCAAATCATTTTAAAATTAGTCATCAGTCAGATTCACTGATTCTTCAATAGAAAAGAGGTTAATCTGCAAATGATGAAGAATCTCTTTTTATCTTTATAAAACTATTATTATTTATCTCTGTGCCACATGAGTATTTGCTGCTTTTGTCAGTTTTATTTTATTGTAGATTTAGTATCTTGGTGTTTTTAGACCATTGGCTCATTAGGGCCACTATTTCCTTATAGACATGGAAATTATTGGAAAAATGCTCAATATGAGAGTAATCTGTATTTGCACCGCTATTTAACACAATCGCTCAGATGTGCTCATTGGAAGGAGAACAATAGTGTTGAAATCTGAAGGGCGTTAAGCTTTAATCATAACAAAGTCGATCAATGTGCATCAAATCAAACAAACTGTGATATATATAGGCCATGACACGGCCCGTTAACCTCTCATCTGTTCCTACATTAATCCAGCTTTCACAGCTGAGACTGGGAGCTGGCACAAGAACTGCATTTCCCAGACTACCTCATGGAGCCCCTGCTCAAAGACGTGTGGCCGCGGCCTGTCCCTGAGGGTCTCCAACGCCAACGAGCAATGTGAGCTGGTCAAAGAGTCCCGCCTCTGCAACCTGCGGCCCTGCGAGGTGGACATCACCAAACACATCAAGGTACTACCTGATGGCGACATCTGAAGCAGCCGAACGAGGCTTGACTAGTTGAACTAATGCAAACGTCTTTCTCCTCCTTTCCTCCTGCAGCCAGGGAAGAAGTGTCTGAACATTTACAGGGAGGATCAGCCCTCCAACCTCACCATCTCTGGCTGCACCAGCAAGAAGCTGTACCGGCCCAAATACTGCGGCGTCTGCACGGACGAGCGCTGCTGCATCCCCTACAAGTCCAAGACCATCGACGTGGAGTTCGAGTGTCCGAACGGGACGGGCTTCACCTGGAAGATGCTGTGGGTCCAGGCCTGTTTCTGCAACCTCAGCTGCAAGAACCCCAACGACATCTTCGCTGAGCTGGAGAGTTACTATGGTTACCCAGAAGTCATGAACTGAAGAAGCGACATGTCAGCTAGAGGACGTCTGGACTTATCTCCACCTTCTTTTTCTCATGCAGTGTTTTGTATTTGTATCGTGTCAGACGGAGGGAAGGGATTTTCATGTGGTCTTTTTTTCCTATTGGAAAAATCTGTAAATATGAAATATATATATATATATATGCGTCTCCAGAACGGATTCATAAAGCATGGTGTGCTTTGCAAATGAAAATATTCAGCCACTGAGTGTGTGAAATATTGAAAGCTTAATTTATTCATGTAGCTTTCGGAAATGTAATAATATATGTGATGTTCTCCAGCTGCTTTCAGAACATCTGTAAACTCACAAGTCGAATACACGATGAGGCTTTACTGAAGATATGTTTTCCTTATTTTTCTTTAAGTGAAATGCCAAAGACAAAGCCTTACGTTTGAGACTGTTTTTCTTTACAAATGAAAATATCAAATAAAAAAAAAGACGCAATCAGGGAAGATCTGTTACAAGGTTTTTATTGTCGTTTTTTTAATAAATACAAACTGTTACGTCATTTTAATGCTTTTCTACAGCATTAGACGGTTGTGCATCGCAATCTTTACAAAGCTGTGTATGTCTGTGTTCTACCAAGCGAAAAAAAAAAACCCGCTGCTGTAGTGCAAAGTAAAATACGGGAGGAGAAGGTGTCAGGTAAGTTCTATGGTTATCCTCATGTTAACATGCGGACCTATCACTTCACCCACCCAAAAGAATCCACCACCACGTAGGAGCATCTCGTCTAAAAAGTGAACAACTCAATGGCACATCTTTGTTCCATTGTGATTGATTGCATAGAAATCATCGTTAAAAAAAGAGGAAATAAACCTTTTTGTTTGAGGCCATGATCCATTAAAAAAAGCTTTTGAGTTTGTGAGTGGTTTTGATTAATGGCGAAGCCGACAGACTCATGACGAACGTGTATCCTTGAGTTAAAAGTAGTTAAAATAACAAGATGTTTTTAAAAAAAAATCAAGGATAATGGAAACTGCTGAGATGAAACAACATTATTTGTTGTGTATAAATGATAAACTTGATGTTTGTCCCTTAATGTTCAAAGTTACACTTGCAATTTGAAAAGCAAACTGCCATTTATTTTAAAGATTTACCCACAAGTGCCTCCACATTCTCTACGTCTATAAATCGGCTCCTACGTACCAACGACAACACGTCAGACATGGAAAACAACAGAATAAGTGATCAGACAATTACAGTGAAAAGAAAACAGTAATTTACAGTCTTTACGGTATATTTAAGAAAGCTGTGTCAATATTGGTAAAAATGGATAAAAACAGGATGAGGAAACGCAGAAATGGAAATTCAAAACAATTTTCTTCTTTTTTTTGTTTTTTATATGTATGAGAGGTTATGAGCGATACATGTACGAGCTGGTGTCCACAGCTTTCTCTGACATTCCCTGCTTCGGTGTTCCCAGATGCTGCGTTGCCCCTAACGACACACTCGCTTGACAACGGAGCTCAGGAGCAGTGACTGTTCCGATGTGTTGGAGTCCCTCAGAATGATAAAACGGGCTTACAGTTGACCCCTGACCTCCTACTCAAGACCTCGTGTTTTCTAATTGGGGCATCTCAGCTGCACTGACTCCTCTGCAGGTGAGTGTCCTTTGTGCGTTTTAACAAACAGGTTACGCTACTCTGTCCCTCTTCACTTAGATGTGTGTGTGAGTAGCAATGTGTGTGTGTGTCGGTTAGAGGCAGCGCAGCACAAACCGAAGGGACCTTTGAGAACTGCGTGTGTCCCCGGGGATGGAGGTTCACTTTAGCAGGACACTTCGGTGGACTTGGGCACGGCCTGGTCCACGCCGCTGTTGGCAGTGCCGTCCATGGAGCCGCCCGTGTGGGAGCGGCCGCGCTGGTTCTCGGTCGTCTGGCTGCGGCTGCGGCTGCCCTCGTTGGTGTGCGAGCGGGAACGGTTCCCCTCGCTGGTGTGGGAGCGGGAGCGGTTGCCCTCGAAGGAGGTGACGCTGGAGCCGGAGGCGGTGCGGGAGCGGACCAGGCGGGTCATGCAGGCAGACGGCACTGAGGAGAGAAAGAGGAGGATTTACGTAAATGCACTGTTTCGAATGAAGCTTTAATTTTGTGCAATTGTGTTATTTAGAGTTTATTTCATGAGGTTACTTTATATCGAGGACCAAAACTGCCAAAATAATTGACTAAATAAATATGTAGTTTGGTGAGGAAAAGGGCTATTTCTGTACTTCTGTATGTATTTATTTACTAATTTATTCATTCATGTATTTCTACATTTACTTATTTATTTAATTTTATGTTAAAATTAACTTTTGGCAGTTTCGTACCTCTATAACTTTACACTATATATGTACATTTATATATTTCTCCAATTATGTATTAATTTATTTATCTATAATTTAGGCAGTTTCGATCCTCCGTATACCTCTACTTCCTTTACTCACAATGTTTAAGATGGAAATGTAGTTGTTTAGCCACTAAATTAATCTGACAGCTGTAGTTACTAGTTACTTTGCAGGTGAATCTTTTAAAGGCCTATAATGAGCATTTATGTAAAACAATGGATTTTTATACAGTGAATCAAATCACACAACAAAATAAAATGTATCAAATCAACAACCAAGTACATAACACAGACCATCAGTGATCATTATCTAATCTTTTAAATAGTAAATTATGTATGAAACTACGATGAGGCAATTTAACCTTAATTTTGGATCATTTTACTTTATAATTATAGTAAATCTTACAAATAATAATTGCATTTTATGAATGAATACAGTAAACACCTGCAGCAGTTACACCTCAGTGAAGAGCTCGGGTCATTTATTAACAACCGACACCATGGGGTGAAGACGATGATGCAAACTTAGTGTCACCACAAGGGGGCAGAAAGGTCAGTTGCTGCTGGCTGAACACAGCAAATACAATGTTTTACTTTTAAATTTAGTCTGTTCCTGACTCTCTCCAGCCGTGTGGAGGTGGGATGAGGTCTGGCTGTGTGAGACTAGTTGTTAGTGGCACAGTTGAATACAACATAAATACTGCGTGTGTTGAATACTTACTGTATCCCATGCCCTGAATGAAGTACTTGAAAGCTTCTGTCAGTTTTGCTGGCTGCAGAGGAGCAGAACACAGAAAAGGGAGATTATCAGATCGGTCCTCCTGTCATTAATTATCACACTTGTTTACATAACACACCGACAGACTCAGTCTCTCCTCCGGCAGCTTACTGCTCAGGGGTCTGAGATATGACAGCTGCTATGAGCAGGTGCTGCCCAGGGCGAAGGATTACAACCTGACAAATGTGGTGCACGTCTGCTACTTGCTAATGCTCTTAGGTGCAACCTTCTTACGCCTCGCACCTGTCCACCTGACCCTCTGCGCTGATTATGCAGCCCTGTCCGCTCTGCTCTACAACATTAGTGTGGATTTTTTTGTCGCACAAACATAACACGTACACACCTGGTCAACCTGGGGCATGCCACCGCAGTCAGACATCTGGAGAGAGGAGGGAAAACACAAAGCAGTTAGCGATGTCGGTGCTCCGACGTTCACACAGCAAAGTGGCTCCACGCCATTGCCCACCATTACGCTCAGCACGTCCCATCTGAACCCGCGGAACACTTTGCCCCTGCTACCTCCAATCAGTGCACAGTTAACCCCAATAAATGGCAGCCATTTGCGCTGGAACGGCCATTTGGTTTTGGCCGCGGGTCATAAGAGGCCATCACAGGCCACCACAAGTAGGTCAGCGGCAGCAGAATGCTTCCTCATGCATACACACCTCTCGGGACGCATTCAGCTGCCCTAACTCTGGTTAATATGTCACCAGGTAAATGCTGAGCCAATGGAATCTTATCAGCCGATGCATGTCCATCAAGGCTGTTATAATCTGAGCGAGGATATGGGACAGAAGGGGGAGGGGGAGGCAGGACAGAAACAGGCTCCTTTACCTTAAGCAAGGTTGTCTTTGTCGGGTCCAGCTTGGTGTTGCACTCAACCTGCAGGTTCACATAAATACATATATTCACTTAGGTATTTTGTATACTGCACATTATAAAAACTGTTCACCTTTTTTCTTGCCTAAGCGCTAAACCTTGCACATCTCTTCAGCTTAAAAATGTGACCGAGCTGGATGGAAAACACGTCTAGCACGAGTTTGCTGGGTTATAGTGGTGGGAGGTCTGATCATTAGCACTAAGAGACTTGTTTTTAACGGCTATGTGAACGTCAACTCACCACAGCCTCCACTGCAGGAGAGAAGTCGCCAACCACCAGCAGAGAGGGGCACCTGGATGAGGAGACACGTGCAATCGCACATTAAATGTGGGTCAAATATTATCGATTATGATTCGATTTTAAAGAGAAATATGCAGCAAGTGAAGATGTTGCTTGATGGAAACTTACTTGAGGGTTCTGACGTGGCTTCCAGGGACCGGCCGCTCAACTTCCAGATCCCTTCGACTGCAGAGACAGACGAAAATCTTGTGAATTAGATGTTAAGATTCTACAACCTGTTGCAGCTCAGGTTATGATTTATTTGGTGCATTATTTCACCTTTATACAGGCTTAGAAATTCAACATAATACAACCTGCAAAGCCAAGAGGTGCCTGATGCATTGATGTGTTTACCTTTCGTAGGACTTGATAAAGAGATGCAGGTTAAATGGGTTCATGTCATGCTGGATGTGGTGGCGGTACGTTGCAATCATGTCCTGGTTGTTGTGGATCTCCTCCTGTGGTCGTCAAGCACAACAATCAGTTAACTAACTCACAAAGACCTGGAAGAGCGAGTTAACCACATACTGTCCTGCCCCAGTGTGGTGGGGTTTACTGTATCCTGAGAAAGAGTCGGAATCTGTACCTTTCCAAAGAGGTGGCCGATGATCATGTCGGGCATGGCGTGGGTCCAGCCACTGATCTGAAATCAGATATAAAAGTGATTTAAAACATCATTCACCTTATTCTGTCCAATATTCTTCTCACATGTTTCGGTGTGTATGAGGTGTTAACGTGAGTTGTGTGTTACCTTGTGTGCAGCCCAGTCCATCCACCCCTCAGCACACGGGTTGATGTTGATGAGCAGCAGGCCCTCCATCATGTTTGGGTAGTCCAGCTAAAACACACATTAACGTGAAATTAGTGATTTATTACTGTAACAAAAAAATGTTGTATTGGTTGTTAAACACAAATAATAGATACATAATACAAGACGTAGGTGCTAACTCTTCTGGCTGTATGTGTTATGTGTTATTTTAGAATCATAATGCATCCGCCCACCAGACAGATTTCTGGAAACTTGGTGGAAGGATGCTACGCGGGTCAGGGAGGAACCCTTACAATTTTGTTTCTGAATTTGTCTTTGTCTTTCCTAAAATTAACAAGAAAGGGCTTTTCTAAAGATTTCCGTTGATATCCCTCAGAAAAATTCATGTTTCTTGATTGATTTGAAGGGGACTGTTGGGCCATGGCGGAGATAGAAGGGCCATTCTAGTTCTGTTTAATTCATGCAACCGGTTACATCTCCTCCTTTTCAGTTCATTCTTATGGTTTTTAGATTCCTCTTGGGTGGTTTTAATATTAGGTTGTTTTGGGGATAAAATTATTTTATAATATTTGTGACTCACTATTATCACAGATTTTTTATCTCACAGGTGCTTCTCTGGTTGAATAAACGTTATTTTCTGTTCATATAAGTTTGCACATATTCGAGTTGAAGAGAAAGCTGCAGCGGGGAGTTTAATGTTGTATCTCTGTCAGGCTTTTGCCAACAGAGTGTGACTTCCTACCGAGCACAGTGCTAGTGTTGAGCGCTGGAACATTCCTGAGACTTTTGTGGCTCAGCGGGCTCAAGCAATAAGCTGTGTTATGTTGCCAAAATCAGCAAAAACGTAGAAACACTTTAGCTGGCCGTGCTAATCCTGGATTGATTAAAACTCATATGTATTAAGCCTGATTGAGAGGTTCAAAGGGGCGAAACTCACTGCAAATCTGGTCAGAATGTAGGCCCCCGCCCCGATCCCCATTCCAATGACGGTCTTCAGCCTGGTATGCACAGAGAGACACGGATACTGTTAGAACAGGTTGGAAAATATCTTAAATATGAGCGTGAGTAGTGTGTGTGTGTAAACTGCAGCTCAACGTACCCAAAGTGCTTCAGCACCAGAGGGAGTGTCTCGGAGAGTTGATCCATAGAGGGGTACTCATATCTGGGAAAACAAAAAGCTTATTGTCACAAAGCTTTAGTTATCAATTTAATAATAACCACTATCTAATCACTGCGCTGAACATGCTCTTTATATCCTTGATATCAGCCATCTGTGCCCCACTATCTGTCCTCAGATCACTGTCCAGGTAGTTTTAACACAAGGCAAAGTCCCACCATAAAAGCAAAGAGATTAGTCGGGACGAGATAAACACCTGTCCCCACAACACACTTGCAAAATTAGGTTGTCTTAAATACATCCGCTGTGATTTACCTGTCGAGTCAAAGGTCACAGACTGCTTGACATACATGAAGTGCGAGTGTGCGTGCGTGTGTGTGTTTGTGCGTCTGGCTCACCCAGTGGAAAAAGTGTTTGCTCCCTCGTGCTGCCCAGGGGCGTCAACGTGACACACGGCAAAGTGCTGCATGATCTCTGACATGTCCTCATGGTTGAAGAGCGTGTCCCAGCAGGTTTTGTCTGGGAAAAAAGAAAGGATAGAAAAAAAAGAGGTGGAGGTGGATAAGTGATACTTGGCTGAGGAGTGGAAATGACCTCATTTAACCTGAGAACAACACTTGGAGATTTTGTTTTTGAACAACATGTTGGTGTTGCTCCTCATCATCTTGTCACATAAATCTGATGATGATTACGGAGGAGTTGAGATACTCTGGTGCAATCGACTCAATAATATAAAGTTAGATCAGTGGACCCTAATCTGGTCCCACACGGTACAGTAATTCAAAACAGCCCCAGGCTTTAGGCACAAGCAACAGATGTTTCACATAAAAAGAGCAGAATCAAGAGCGGAGCTTACGGTTCAGTCCGATGTCATGGAAGGTGAGGATGACGGGTCTCTCCCCTTTAGGAACCCCCTTCATCGTGCAGTGGAGTCTTCCATAAGGAGTCTCCACATCATGCTCCTGTAGATGCAAAAACAACGACAGGTAAATATACTAAAACTTTCAGATACAAATTCCCCAAAATAGGAAAAGTCCTCACCACACTTGCAAAAAAGTGCTGTTAAATAAGAATAAATGTCCAATCATTTCCAATATAAGTGTTTCACACAATCCTGCATTATTTCCTCATCTAGTTATGGATTATTTCTCCCGTGCAACTTTCCGACCAAAGTAGAGAATCATTGTAAATATCATCCACTGATTAAAGTCTGATCCGTTCTGTCTAATGAGCTGCAAAAATTTATAATAATCCAACAAATCCACTGGAAACTACTTGAACGCAGCCTTCGGTCTACTCACACTGACTTCAATCTCAGCGACAATCATGTCCACATCTGAATCCTCCAGAACCATGTTTGCAGCAGAGGAGTTCAGTAGTGCTCAATACTGGGAGAAAAAATAAACCAGTCGCAGCGGCGATAGTTCCAGGAGCTGGTGAAACTCTGAAGTTGTTCAGCCCTGAAGCCGCAAGCTGTGTTTTATACCCCCACTGCTTACCAGTCCGCCTAAGCCCCTGGCCTCCCATGGTGCCTTGCACACTGTTCAAAACAAGCTAATTCTAGATGAAGTGATCCCTAAATTGGATCAGCCAATGTCAGACAGAGGGCCCATTGGCTACCGTGTTGACGTGATGAGTAGGTATGGCTGTGTGGCCAGAGGGGGAATATGTTGAATGAATGAGTGCGGGGAAGTCGGCAGGTGTTATTCAGAAGGGTTTCAGGGAAACACTTTCAAAACAACGAGATCGGTGACATGTAACGATTAAAAAAATGAAAGACAGATTTAAATGAAAGTGTCTATCAAAGCCAGAAAGAGCTAAAGGAAGACTTTTGATAACTTATCAACATTTCCCAAAAAAGTACTTTATTAACAGTCAATAACTGACTGAATCTGTGGTATGACTTAAAAGGATTAGGGGTTTGGAAACTCACTGATGTCATTAAAGCTTTTTTATTTTTTTTAACAAATAAACTTTAAAATAATTATATTTTAACCCAAATATATTTTTTTTTATCTAATTATTTATTTGGGAACTGAATCATTAAAAAACACGCTGTCCCATCGTGACCTGACCTGTTTCGTCTACTTAACTGTACACAGTGATCTGTTGGATGGTTTTCAAACCAGTCTTTGCTGCATGGGATCTGCTCCAGAGGAACATCCAAGGAGGCGTATAACCTATTTACCGGACGTAATGTACATGTAAACATCACAGGATTCACCACGCCCGCCCCGCCCTCCACCCCTGCAGAACATACTCAAGCACGTGGGCTGCACAAGCGAGATAATCCTGCAAGACAACACGTACTTGTTTGTTTGTGTGTGCATGCCCTGTACATGCATCTATAAAGCTTGAAGGGAAAAGGTGAAGGATTTGTGTGCCTGCGTTGGTGCATGTATGCATCTAAAAGTCAGGCGTGAATCCCCCTGATATCACCGGTCTCAGTTAATCCTATTCCACTGATTAACCTTCATGCCCAAAATCTTGAGCATAAGGTGCTTTCAGCCACCAGCGAGGGTCTGACTCTGGACGCTGTCCAAGGTGCTGAGAGGCCCCCAGACTCAGCAGCAAACACATACGAAACTAGAATAGAGCGCAGTAGAGCACAAACCTCCCCCAAGGTCCAACAGTCCCCTTAAAGTCAATCAAGTTGCAACAAATTTCACAAATTCATAGGTATCAATTCCCTACATCTGCCTGATTTATTTTCATTGAGATCCATGAATTATTTCCATGAGTTCTCCCCTGACACATACCACATCCTTCCACCATCTTTTGTGTAAATCCATTCAGTTGTCTTTGAATAAACTTACTTACCCACAAACAAACCTACTAACAAATGAACAGGGATGGAAACTTCCTTGAGTGTGCGTGAACATGCCCCGGGAGGCGAAGGGAAATGGTTTGATCCACAGTAGCTGCATCTTACAAAATCCAGAACCAGGGAATGTTTCATCATTTCAGCAGCTGACTGAATTAGCGAAGCCACAATTACATTTCCATGTCCTAATAAAATCCCAGCGGATGAAAGGTCATCACCAAGATAGACGAGCCGCTCCAACCACACTCGACTACTCATGAAGCAAAGAGTATCTTTATATCAGCCACTAGATGGTACTAGACCAGTTAAAATGATAAAACACAGAATAAAACCATCTGTGCAAACAATTTTTAATTGGTATCATCTGAAAACACAAGCATCAGCCATTAAAGCTCGGCTTGCAAGTGGCGGAAATAAGAAATGTGTGCAAACATACCTTGATAACAAGCTGCTGCACAGCCTCTCTCAGGCCCTGCAAGGAAAGAACAGAGCAATGAAAATGTAAAACTAACGCAATTACACCTACAATCTAATATCCTGAGGGCGTCATCCCATCACTGTGGTCATAATGATTGAACAGCATCAGTATCAGAAGTCAGTGTTATGAAGGATCATCAGAAGATTTACACTTTAACAAAGGCCATCAGACTTTATTGACAAACCTGGGTGGCACAGAAAATGTTTGACCAGTGGTTTACATAAGGAATTCAAACCGACTGTAGTTGATCCCTGGGGGAGCAGACATTATTTCTGCAGCTATCGTTCTGATATTTGTTTTCATGATATGATTAGATTACGCTTTCAATCCTGTTAAATAGTTTGATCTTTTTTATTATTGATTTATTGTTGATGTATTGTTGACACACAAGCAGATCCAGGTGCACTGAGCTGAGCACTACACTTTCCTTGAGTAGGTCAAAACTTATTTATGAGAACTATCAATAACTTGTTTTGATTTGGCTCTGATCAGGATACATACCGGCAGTTCCCTGTCAACCAGCAGGCCTTTGGACTCAACAACCTGGATTTCATCCATTTCCAAGAGCTGCAGAACCTGCAGGGGTCAGAGAGGAGAGTCAGTGAGGAGCTGATTCAGTCTGTGTCTCGGAGGTTTACGGCCTTTCACATGGAAGATGCCTCAGGTTCAGGGAAAGAAAAGTTATGTTGGATAATATATGCAGTAAAAGGACAAATGTAAGACTTTTCCGACTATTTGTGTTTTCTTCAAACTGAACCAAAGTGTTAGCATTTTCTTGCTGGGTCTCAAACTTCTTTTTTTAAAAGGTGCAGAAAAGATTTAAACTTTGAGACTATAAAACTTTGAGGTGGGTGTGTTCGTTAACAAGAGACTGGAACAGAAGTGAATACACACAAGTGCACAGACGCAGCATGCAGAGACGGGACCACATAGCGGGCCACACCCAGTACGCCGCCCACAACAGAGACACACAAACAGAGAGTCTCACACACACGGCGTGAAAGACGGAGTGCTCGGGCAGGAAGACTGAGGGCACACAGATAAGAGGACGGAAAAGAGGAAATGTGCACCCTGAACAGTCCTCACGCCACTCGAACATGAATACAAATACCGAGCTGGAGCCCGAATCTACTGAAAACTGAAGCAACCCCCTCCCCAGCTAATAGTTTCACGATATAAAAAAAAGAAAAAGAAAGAACACTAAGGGCCTGTTCGGCGAGAAAGATTCAAGAGAGAGGGGACAGATAGAGAGAAAGAGAGAGAGCGTAAAAAGGGGCATGTTAAGAAAGAGACGCCAGCCTGTGTTGATCTGTGTTGGAGGAGAGCGAACAGGCTGCAGCTCCTGCATGCAAATCAAATTAGCCAGTTAAGAGGGCTCTTTGTCCACTGGCCCCTGGTGGCTCCTGAGAGCCAGGGGCCAGCCCTCCTCTCTCCCCCTGCTGAAGGAGGCCTTCACTGACCCAAACACATACAGGAAGCAAAGTTCCCACCAACACAACCCAGCATCTTTTCAGCTCCCTGCTGGCTCCCTAGCTCTGTGCATTCTGTCACTTTCCTCTGTTTGTCTCGGTTTCTTCTTGGTTGCAGTCGCTATGTTTGCTCTTTTTCATCTGTTTTGTGCTCTCTGTCCTTCTGTGTGTGTGGTTGTTGACAATTCATCAACATCAACCTACAGGGGCCCGAGACGCTCTTTTAAAGGAAGAGATTCATCAGGTTTCAAGTGTGGAGATGACGGTTGTCGGGCAGAATACGCCCTGGACACACAAACACTCACACATGCTCCTCTGACTCGGAGACCGGCGCCAACCGGACCTCACAGCACCACAGAGGAAGAGGAGTATCAAACAACAGGTTCCTTTTTCTGCTGAGGCATTCAAAAGCTTGGCCGCCATTGCACTGCGGGAGCTTTGTTGGAGAGGACAAGAGATCATCCCCCGTAGAGATTCCAACGCCATGTGAGAGGAGGCGTGTTTTGTGAACATCGTGATGTTGGAAAATGAAACAGCTCCGACTGCTCTAGTTTAGAAAATGTGCAAAAAAAAGAGTTGACGACGACGGGGGGGGGAATCCTCTAAAGCTTTATTTGTAAACACAAAGCTCATTAACAACAACAGAAGTCAGATTGCAGACTATACCCCTCTGCTGGGTCGCCATCAGGGCCTGTTTGCACAGAGTGTCGCTGGACAGCAGGCGGACACAAGTAGGTCACCTGCTGTTTCCTCCAGCCGTGCACCTCTGACTGTTTCCCCTCGCTCAGATAATGCTTCACCTGGCCAACACATGGAGTTTAACCCGACAGCATGATAATCCCATGCAGCGTGACAAGAGAGCTGCCGCCAGTTTATTCACAAATGTGGACCTTTAAGCTGTTTATGTAAAACACATCTCACAGAGAAATAGATTCAAAGTTCTTGCAGGTTTTTTTTCTTAGATTTCTACTGAACTGTCAGGTGCCTGGAACATGATTATTAATGGGATGTGGGATGTTTCTGCTGTGCACCTTTTTTCTCACAGGGGTTTTATGTTGCGGCTGCAGCAGGGGGCTCTCTTGGAGCTGGCCTCGCTCCAAACTGGCTTGTCGTCACTGGCAACGGTTGCACATTGTCTCTCTAACCAAGTCGAACCAGTTCTAGCATGCACATACTGTATATTGAAACCTGTGTTTTTAATGCCTGGCTGTAGTTAAGAAAACAAACTATTCAGGAAAACAGCTTGGGCCTGGCAGAAGTGAGACTGGGTTATGTAATCGTGAACAGGAAGCAGTGGGAGGATATGGGCTCGGGAAGATCCACAAATCTGAAGCTCGAAGTCAGCTGCACAGCAAATAAAAGAAATGAGTTTTGGGGGAAACAAAACTTAAAAGGTTATTGGCTAATAGTCCCATGACAACATACACTGTAGTAAAGCTTATCTTTTACCCTCCATTGATGATCTGTTACTTTTTTTTTAAAGTGTTGACAATAATCATAATTCTCTTGATTGGATTTTATTCCTGAAAAGCAGACTTTTTTGAAAATCCAATGTTTTCACTCGACAGTGATTTAATGTGCTTTGAGCTTTTGGCGGACGACAACACCAATAACACCGTGGCGCGCCTGCATAACACTTTAGTGCTTGTTTTTCCACAGCAAATCCACAGATACGACACACTACTTTAAGCCAGAACATCCAAGTTACAAAACAGCATGAGCTCAAGGTCTCCCTCTGTTCGCTACGAGAGAGAGACAGGGAGAGAGGGAGAGAGAAACATATGCACTGATTAGATTTGGATGGCGAATCTCAATTTTAGGGAGGCTGGAATCAAGGCCAGGCCATCCCTCCTCCGCTGCCTCCATATAGTTTTTAAATCCACGAGCCCGCAGCATCCATCTGCAGAAACAATGATTGCTTCCCTAATCTTTGGGAACTCGCTTAATCTGTCAAATCCCTGGGTTCTGAAATATTAGCACAGCAGCAGGCCTACACTGGACTAAGCTGTCACAGACCTACATTTTCAGATTGTAAAAGATATCAAAATGTGGCCGTCTCCGTTGCTACAGCAAGTTGATGAGGGGAGGGAGGGTGGGTGGTTTTCGGGGGGGGGGGGATCACCAGCGGTTTCATGCGGAGAAAAACACTTGTTTTTTTAGTACCACAGTGGCTTCCAAGCAACAGCTGCTGCTGTTTACAGTCAGATCAGACCCTCCTGTGTCTCGCACCAGAAAACCTCTTCTCCTCGTGAGCGTCTGAAGAGATCAGGGCAGGGTCGTAATCTTTCTATTCAGGGTTGAGGGCTGGATATAGGCTGTATCACAAACATCAGAATTAACGGGAAAATCTACGCCCAGCTCACAAAACAGGTCCGGACACATGCTTGTTTGGACAGGCACTCATGGAGGGGATGCTCTTATAAGCAGACTGCCACTAACGCTACGAGTAAACAGACAGCATTCTTCACATGATTATAGGATTATTTAGACAGTGCGTATAGAAATGTATAGATCCTATGTATTGTGATTGGGATAGGTTAGGTCACAGTAATTGAGCAGAGATCTATACATTTCTATTAAATCAATTGTTAGTTAGTAACTTCCACCTAGGTGCATGTTTATGTTTTTCTTTTCTTCATATTAAGGTTAGAAAGCAAAATCTGTTCTCATGAAACTTTTGTCCTCATTATATATTTATAACATTTGACATAAATGCTTCCTCTTTTTCCAGGATCACATGTTAAATGCACTCTCAAGTTCCTTTTTAAATTCCCCCTTACTATTAAAACGCATTCCAAACATTCAGAAAAGGTTTACCCCAAAACAATCCTGTCCACGATGCATTGTAGGTGACAATACAGAAAAACAAATGCTGAGATGCATGTGAAGTATTTGTTGCTCCTTTCTGTATATTTTCCAGCTCACACTTCTGTGGTAGGACACTTTTCTTTGCTGAAACTGAACTTTTACAAAAGTGTCACTGTCAAACAGGAATAACAACGTGCTCAGACAAGCTGAGAACAACAACTGGCAGTGATCAAGCAGGCGTCCCCACTTCCTTATCAAATACTGACAAGAAATAGAACCAGAGGAGCAGGAACCTACCTGTGGATTTCACTTCTGATTGTCCTGAGATGATCACTCCCCGCAAACAAATGTCCAGACAAACTTTTTCTCTCTCTCTCTCTCTCTCTTCAGACAGATTGCAGCAGTGTGGTGTGACAGGCGTTGCTTTGTTTATAACGTGAAGCACAAGGCGGATGTTTGAGGGAATGTTATAAAGGATAGGGGGGGGGGCTGGGGGGGGAGTGTGCAGGGCCGGCCCACTTTAACTCCCCCCTGCTCTCTCTATTGGGCAACCGCAGCTGTGGGACTGAGACACGTAGCTCCACTCTTGTCTTTCCAGAGGTTGCATGATGAAGACGAAGACAAAACAGATGGTGACTCATGAGGGAAAAGCTCCCCAGGCAAGTTTTAACCCCCCCCCCTCTGAAATATATCAGCAATACTCTCACAATGTTACCCAAATAACTCAGTGGCAGATCTAAGATTTTTCTGAATCAGGGGCCAAAATGGGGCCACAAATTACACAAAGGGGGGGCAACATCCATGCGAAATTCCTGGTTCAGTAAGGTTCAAATTAACGTAATTCCTTCTTTACTGTTTGCTCTATAGCTTTAAGTAAAGCCACATTAATAAATGTATTTTGAAAACTATTCCTTTTTTAAAGCACAACAAAAAGTTGAGAACATAAAAATCCTTAACAACTTGTCATATTTATTGTTAGTGATGTTATGAGTTGGCAATTCTATTAAACCCGAAAAGTGTTCTACTGGCTTCAGGGGCCAGTGAGATTTCAGCTAAGGCCAGTGCCCCCCTGGCCCCGCTCCTGGCCCCGCTCCTGGCCCCGCCCCTGAACCAATTGTAATAGTGCAACTGTGCAACTGTATATTTATCGTGATTTCAATGTGTGTTTTTTTTCTTCAAATTCCATAGAATTAGGGCTGGGTGATAAAAACAATATCAGCAATTGATGGTGGTTGATGTATAAAATTGCACAATACTCTCAACACACCTTTGTGTCATTGTGTCGTCATTACCTATTCTCCTGTGACACATCTGACGTTCTCTCTTTTGAAATCAATACCGCTCCTTCTCTCCACTGACTGGGTGGGGACAGGAATCTTCTCTCCTTCTTTTCCCCCTGCAAACTGTAATTCATCTCACTCTAACAGAGGAGTAGCTTTCATAATGGTATTTTTTTTACCCTGGTGGAATCCCGACTGCAGGCATTTGTTTTATAAAGATGTGTTGGAGCCTTTGTCTGCTGTGCGGCTGTTAGAGGCTGAGGGGCTGTCGGACTGAAGCCAGGCCTGCAACCTTGATTTGAGGCCAAAAGTAGATATGTGTGTACAAAGGGAAGCCCCCCTTTTTCTTTGATAGCGCTCTGCCATTGTCTAATCAAAGTTAGCTTGTCCCACAGACGCAACAATCAATCCCACTAGGGAGACACTTTGCTCCATGTGTGAGCGGCCGTGCAGACGAGGAGAAGTATGAAAGTGTTATCCGGCTGGCGCCTCCTCTACAGAGCGACTTCACATCGGTTTATAATCTGTGTTGATTGTCCTCTTTGTGGCTCTACACCTTTTTTAACAGCACACAGCACATGTAATCTGAGTGCTGAGATTTGTGCGTGTAAATGCACGTCTCAGCGGAGTGAAAAGCACGTTGTCGGCGATTCCGGATTTGTTGGTTTCACTTACTAAGCATGTTGCACAGTGCTCGGATGTGCATGGAAATTTCCACACCTGCAGGAGACTGACTGTCGCACTGTGGGGTCGTCAATAAGTGCGAGTATTGGCATCGGGTGTGTGGAGGGTCCTTGTCGAGACACAATAGCCGCACTGTGGGCTTGTAATGTGAGGCCTTCAATAGGAACATGTCGGAACAATGGCCGCATTGGAGGGGGAAGATATAACCACTATGCTAATGTAGTACACTGAACTGCTCACATGGGGTTGAGGAGAGACGATGGGCCAGTGCTGATGGACCGGAATGAAACTGAAATATTCTTACATGTTGAATGAATGAATCAACACTGTGAGCATCATCCCTGTGTGCGATTTCACACGTCGTGCCGCTCCCGTGCGACTATCTTGGTGAAAACAGAGATAGCATCTGCGAGCCTGCCAACTGTGAGAGGTTTAGTGCAGCACATGTGGGTCGCCGAGTGTCTCAATCCTTGATAAAAGCCGTGGACTTTCACCTGGCTGATTACACTGTTTGTGGGAGCAGCTTGCAGCAGCGACAAGGCCCATATCACAGAGGCCAGAGGTCTTTAGGTGTGTGCTGCACCCCTTCGCACATGCTGTCACACATTCCTCATTGATTCAAATGCACATTAGAACTTATTAGTAGTTCGTTTTTAACCCTGTGAGGCACTTTTACGAATTCGATATTCAGTTGTTCAAGGAACATTGGAACTAATTAGTTCCACTTTTCTGTCCGGCCTTCCTCCCTCTCCCTTCCACTGAAACACTGGCTCTGTACTGTACATCCAGGAACAGCACGGACTGAAACTGTCTCATATCTTCTGTCTGTTGATACCAGTGAGAGGTCTCTAGGTTTATGTGTGTTTGGTCTCCAAGTTCATGACCACGCTGCTCCGCTGTTCACTGCAAACACAGCAGATAGTAGAATATGTCCATTTTAAGCTCATCCACCTGCTGCTGAATCCTGCACCGGGCAAATATTTACATTCAATTTAAAATAATTATCGACTGTTTCCTGACATCGAACGTGCTCCACACCTCGAGGTTTAGTCACCACACACACGCGCGCACACACACACACACACACACACACACACACACACACACACACACACACACACACACACACACACACACATTCTTCAGTCTTTTGTATGCCCCTTCTCTGCGCTGGACTCAACCAGTCATGGGTGATGTAATAGGTTACAAAGAATGGGTGATTCAGACACATGTGACATGAAGTGTGCCTGTAGGTCACGTAGTAAAAGGAGTGTTAATTCGTGAGCAACGTGAACAAGTTTATCCAGTGTGTTCAGGGGGAAAGGTAAGTTTTGACAGTGCTCTGTGGTAAATCTTTACAAAGAGTTGACAAGTTACCCTCCAGTGATTCCTGCTGAGAAATCATTACATGCAGCTTGGCCCTGTTTGTTTTTTTCTTAGACAAACAAGCGCTTTAAAACAGCAGTTTGAAATTCTGGGAAATGTAATTATTCACTTTCTTGTGGAGAGATAGATGAGAGGATTGATGTCACTCTCAATGTTAAAGAAAGTGAAAAATGTATCCATGTCCCATTTATGGAAATCTTTTCATTAGTTTAGATAACGTACCATTAAACTGAAAAGAAAAATGGGCCCTCTCCTGACCCATACACAAGTTTTGTGGAAATCTGCTCGCTTGTTTTTGTGTAACTTTGCCTACAAACAAACCAATAAATGTACATAACCCCTTTAGTGGAGGTAAATATTGACTGTATTATGATGTAGCTTCAAATTAAATATGAAGCTACAGCAGACAGTGGATTACATCCATTGCCTTTAAGGGTTGCAGGGGGCCGGTGGGTACACAAAAACTGCAAACACAGGGGAGAACATGCAAAGACTGCACAGGAAGACCCCAGACAAACTGGGATTCAAACCAAGAACCTGCTCACCCTGAGGCGACAGTGCTTGAATGATTAAAACATTTAATCCAATTTGTTTTTACCTGTAAAATTAGGCTATGCTGATGTAAATACCTGTTAAGCTGTATCGCCAAATATCTGCGGGCTCCAGCTGTATATTTAATGTCGCGGTGACATTCTTCTGATCTAATTCTTGGCAGGAAAGCATGTTGTGCCAAAATGTCTATCAAAATAAAAAGAAAGAATATTTCTCAACCTACTTAACATGAATATAGGTCTAATTTATATAAGCTAATCTCAACAGAATGTTTCTTATTCCCATCACTGACTGCCTAGTGTTTTATGAACGTATGCATCATGCTCTTATCACATCTTATTGTAGGTCAACAGACAAACAAACCTTGTGGCGTTTTATTTGGCTGTAAAGTGAGTTTGTTCTGATGTGCGGTTTCTCCTCAGCCTGACCTGTATTCAATATGGATCTCAATAAGTTGCAGTTACTGCTGTGATAAGACTGTCCTCTTTTCTCTTGATGTTGATAAGGCTGAGTTACTGAGTGACTAACCAGGCTGGGTACATTTTACTGATGCATAACAGTCCTCATTAAACACTGAAGCCTTAATAACAGTGTTTGTTTGGTCTATGAACACTTAGGGACAAAGGTTAAACTAACCCGACGGCTACAAAATGAGAACACAACTCCTCAGGTTTTCACTGTCAGTTGCATCTTCATATATACGACAAAATCGCGCACAAAAACTGTACAGTGGTGAGGAAAGGTCCCTTTTTAATTGTCGTGGGTTATTTATGAGACTTGTTGTTTTAATGAAGGGGGCTCAGTGTCACACAGCCACTAATGGCCGTAGACACACTGACAGTCAGCTGACTCGTTCTCAAAGGAGTGAGACAAACAAGTCTGTGTAATTATAGAAGATTGTATCTTTAAAAAAAGCATGAAATACCTTCTGCCCTTTTCTCAGAAAGGCAAAGGCACAAGACCAGTGATCAATTACACTGCTCACATGTGTATTCACACTAGTACAAGCTGTTATGTACAATGCAGTCAAGTGACAATCTGATATGCATAGTTCCCCGTTAATGGCTCAAATCCAGAAAATAGCCACCATGCAGCTATTTACGCAACTGATCGCAAAAATGGATGTGGTTGCATAAATGACACACATGCATCGGACTGAGCGTGTTCTGAGGTGCATGAAAAAAAAAAAACAAGATAGACAAACAGTGAGTGGACTTGAGCTCACCTAATCCTCTCAGAGCTACAGTCACTGTTCATCGAGTCATAGCCCTTATATCTTTATCGCCAGCACCAAGTTTAGACACAGTAAACATGTCAGGGCACAGTGGGAACTGATGACACAGCTGAACGAGGCTGCGGCATCACTCTCCTCTGGGTTTTCTACACCGCGCCTTTTGTGAGAAAGCCGAGGTTTGCCAACGACAATTCACACATACAGGGAAAATAAGAATTTAACATGCAAAATCGCCAAGTTATTACGTAGTTATGTTTTCATCCCTGTCCATTTGTTTGTCGCTTTCTATCCTTGTTTGTTTGTTAGCAGGGATTACACAAAAGCAGCAGAACGGATTTCCACGAAGAGGGAATGAAACCATATCATTTTGGTGGAGATCCGTATCGAGGGCGGATCTGGGAACTTTTTTTTTTTTACATTGCAAAATAGGGAGTTTTTCAAGTTTCTCCGGGAATAATTCATGCAACTTGATGGAAAAAAAAAGATATTTCATTTCGGGATCTGATATATATGAGTGTGTGAAATTTGGTGCAGCTTGATTGAATTTATGGGGACTGTTGTGCTTTGGCGGAGCTGTGCACTCTGGGTGTCATATTCTGGTTCAGCTTGTTTCATGCAGCCTGTGACTTATCCTCCTTGCCATATTTGTTCAATCAACCCTGATTAAAAAACGTATTGATTTAGGCATTTAGGTCCCGGGAGGAACAACACATTCAGGCAGCAGCAAGTCAGCCACTGCAGATAAAGTTGGAAACTGCACCTTACCCGGCCCCTGTTTTGATTCCTGAGGAAAATATGTGAGGTCAGGATGACAGGAATGTTAGCTGTTGGGTGAGACTACACCACGTTACATTCAAGCCCAACTGCAGAGGTGTGATCTCAGTGGAGCGGGCATTCAATCCACAGCTCGACTCAGTTCCTATCAAGTTGATTGGAATTTCTATGGAGCCTAAAAGTGAAATTAAAAATATAATCCTATCTATACAGAGGGAAGAGAGTGGTAACAGCCTCCTCTGTGTCACATGTGGGTTCAGCTGCTGCAGAACAACAAGGTGTGTATATAAGGAGTGGACAGCGGCTGAATGACCGGGTTGAGAGTGAGGAGTTGTTTGTATTGGATAAGGGAGCATTAGTGGATTTAAGAATGGCAAGGAGGGAGTTAAGGAGTCACACACACAGCACAATGAGCATGAATGAAAAAAGGATGAAAGAGCTAACTATTCACTGTTTCTGAAGAACATCGAGGGTAATAAGAGTAATAAACACTGGAAGTCTCAACAATGTCTAAATTGCAGTTTTGAAATGTTACATTATCGACTCTGGAACTAAACTTCTACTGTTGGCTGCTGCTCTAAAAGCACTATCTCACCATCTCAAAGCAGCGTTTCCAATTAATTATCTAGCCCACTATATTCAAATTCATCCTGCCACAGTTTCATAACGAAGAAATGAGAGCTTGAATGTATTATGTGGCAAATGCTACAAAGAAAGGGAATTTCTGCATCCGCCCATTTGTTCAGAGCTCTTCCCCGGGCCATGTGCAACCCCTCCACAGAATGTCATTGAAATCGGTGTGGTAGTTTTTTCACAATCCTGCTGACTAACAGACGCAGTTAAAAAACACGTATAACTCCTTGGTAGAGGTAACAATATTAGAGATTCCTACAACTAACCTCTAAACACTGAGGACCTCAGGTGAAATTTGAAGCAGTCATGTCGTTGGGAATGAGCTTTCAGACTTTGATCAGATAAATAAGCTCCACAGATGCACATGTTTCATTATAGATTCCATTTCTGTACAGGTATGACAATGTATGTCTTGAAAGTGAAAGGTGGCCCAACCGAGACTGAATATGCACAGGGCCCAGATTTTTGTGCTACGCCCCAAACACTTACAGTGAATTTATAACCTCTCGACAGACTGACTGCTGGATGTGGCCATGTATTTAACACACAACAAATAAGAGCGGTGTTTATGTTCTTGTTTATCACATGTCTTATCTAACTCTCTGCATTAAAGTACATGAAATTCTTACCCAAAATATCAAACTACCACATTGAAACAAATCTGTGGTTAAACAGAGGACAAACATATTACAAGGAGGACGTTGACTGATGCTGTACTTCCTAAGATATTCATTCATGACAAATGGAGATTTACTGCTGATTAACCCAGTGTTTTGCTCGCAGGCGTGAATACAAAATCTCATATCAATGATTGACGATTTGTTTTGGGAAAGGTTGGATATAAAATTGGAGCGGTGTGATATCGCGCTGCTGCGTTACTTTAGTGTCTGTTGTTGGTGGCCCAGATAACTTCACTGTTAATGATTTTTTATTAACCTCGGAGTGAGGATAACCAACACACTCCTCAGGATCAGGCGTTAGAATCCCACTATGTCACAATGTTGTAAATCAAAGGTCGTTCCCATTCTGCCTCAGGACAAAACCGTTTTCAGCACTGATACTCAAAATTATATAAAAAAATGTTTAAAAGCTCTCAAGCACCAGTGTTTGTCCTGAGATGTCCTTATCATATGTTGCCTGTAAGTGACGTAGAAACGCTTTAGTCACCGACACTTTTCAAACCACCTACCAATTAAAAGCATTGTTTTGTGTAACTGTATTCATCGTGTGTCATGCTGCCTTCACGGGCTGTTGTCATTATAACTTCTGTGATTAGACTACATAAGATCACGTTGGAGAAAGTAAGTGGTGAAGGAATTCAGTTGTTTTACTTGTTAACTGAAGTAAAAGTTGTGTAACTGAGAAAAATGTATCTGATGCCAAGACATCTCGGTTTCATGTTTGGTAGCCGTCAAAAATCTAGTTCCCAATGCATAAAAGAAAAATAGCGCACATATTATTAGTACAGAGGCTTGTATTGGATTTTACTGTATAGTCCAATATTTACCAATATTTGGTAAACACTTCATATATGTAAGGCATATTTAAAGTGCATAGAACTTTTAAATTGTTAATCTGTTATAAGTTTTGATAGAGCCTTGATTAATTTTGCTTCGTTAAATTCCATTTAATATATATATATATAAACATTCCTTTAGGCTACAATATATGTTAAGTTACTCCAGCACGTTTTAATATAAAACAAACAACCCATAAGCACCTTCTTATCTGATGAGTGTGTTTTTCTGTGCAGCCCCTGAACGCAGCACGGCCCTCAGGCTGATGATCCGGCGGTTTGAGGATGAAGAAGCTCTTGTGGGCGGGGCCAGCACGAGGAGGACGAGCGCGACGTGACTGCACCGACTGTTGTTGTTGTTGTGATCGGAAGTGAACGTAGCGCGTGTTTATCCTCTGACGTCACAGGGCCGCACCTTCAGGACACACTTAGTCAGTAGTGAAGCTAGTGCACACTTTCAAGTTTAAATATACAGCACAATTCCCCCTTTTCCCCCCCTGTGATTTTTTTTAATTCTTTATTCTTTTAATATTTGTTAACTTTTTGAATCCGTACTAATTTGTATTTTTGTGTTTCTCTGGATTAAAAAAAATATTTAGGGCCTAAATAATGCACCACTCAGACAAAAGGCAACTCAGGCTGCTACTTTAAAGGGTCATTAAAATTACATGTAAAAGACAAATTAGAAATGAAAGAAAAATCGGGCAGAAAATAAATGCTTAACAGAGGCACGGAATTATTGAAAAACATTTCAATGAAACATTAAAATAGTAATTAGAAGACTAAAAAAACAAAGTAAAGCAGTAGCCCTGGAGTTCAATAAGTGGATGTGTTCCATATCAGATTAAAAGTTTAAAATCTGTCTTACACAAAACACCTCTAGTAGTTTACAAGTAGACTTTTGCATAAACTTACTGTATGGTATTTATCATGGTGTCACCAATTGTGTACATCTAACCAAGTAGATAAGATTTTCTAACTTAAAAATACTAATTTATATTAATATTTAACATTTCCATTTAAGGTTACTTTACTTTACATACATTACATTTATATGGCAGCCACAGTTACTATGGTTACTGAGCAGGTTGATAATAATGATAATACATTTGATTTATGTGGTGTTTTTTTAACGATGCTCAAAGACACTTTAGATGGGTTTAAAGCATAAAAGCACATTGAAATATAAAATGCATTTTAAGACATCACACACCAAACATCCAATCATGTGCATGACAATTACTAAATAAACAGGACATGACAATAACAGTGATTCTTTAATTACTTTTTACTGATAAAACTGAAATAACTTCCCCTAATATAGTATATAATAAACATTATATCGTAATGGCAGTGAGATATTTGTCATTACTGCTGAGGCCTCACTGACAAATGGAAGGAAATGGAAGTCAAGAGCTAATAATAGTGTTTTTGTCCTCAGTGCAGCAGGCTCCCATGGTGTCTCCTAGTCTACATGTAAACAAGCTGCAGAGCAACTGCCTCCAGATTAGCTTGCAAAACACACACACACATACACACACACACACACACACACACACACACACACACACACACGCTCGGTGGGTCATGCTGAGAGGTTAAGTACCTTCGTTACTGTAACAAATCACCTAAATGAGGGGATCAGGCCGTTTCAATTTGACCATGCACAGTGTCATTGACCCCCGTCCACAATTTGGTGCATTCTTGTAACAAAGGAGATGTTTTCTTATTCAGTGGCAAGGACGGAGCGGTAGAGGCCATGTGACGGACCTGTCGTCCAGAGACACACTTGCATAGAGTAACGTCAGGAAATCTGTAGGATCCAGAGCAATAGGGTAAATAGCACAGAGAGAAACGTATGGACAGTGTGAAGCATTCAGAGGATTAATGCTTGAATGAGTTTGCTCAATCAGTAAACACGGACAAGCTGATCCATAACAGGAGAGAGACAGACAAGCTTGTGTTCCCTGTGACTGCGCAATTAGAGGAACTCATCCACCTCAATCTCCTGGAATCATTTCATCATCATTATATAGACATTTGTGCAGCTGATTTTTATAAGCAACGTTTATTCTATCTATAAGGCCTTTGAAAACTAACCCTATTCTGTTATTGGGGAGTGAAAGACAATCTGCAAATGACCCAGAATAGGGAATACATTAGAGAAGAAGGGGGGAAAAGAAACAGTGAAGATAAGAAAAGAAAGTGTTTTTCTTTTTTGTCTCCGGTCCCTCAATGTGTCATTCATTCAGTCACATGCTGAGCCATTTTGTCTGACTGCCAGGCTTTCTGAGTGTAATCTCTGTTGACCAGTCTATGCAGCGAGGGAGGGAGAGGGGGAGGGAGACAAAAAAAACATAAAGATTGGAAGGCAGGGGGGCTGCGTCGTAATCTAGGTCGTCCACCAGTAATCCCACAGGGTAGAAGTATGTCGTGGGCATTGGCTGCCAAATGCTGAGCTCACCCAACTCCTCTTCCTCGCCCTCGGTAGGGCTGGGCCAAGCTCCCGTCTCATGACAGACCCCCCTCAGTGCGCTTTCAACTCACATGCTCTGATATTATCGGCAAGAGATTCCTCACTATGATAAAGTGGAAGGGGGTTAAAATGCATTTAAATATGACCTCAACATTTTTTTAATTATCCGCTTCATACCTCGAGAGCGTTGACTAACAGCCGCAATAAGATCAAATCTCTTTGTAACAGACGCGTTCTTCAGATAATTCAATTTGGCCGTGTTCAATTTAAAGCCAATTTACCAATTAGACATGGGGGACAGAGATTTAGGACGGTTTCTATCATCTCGCACTCGTGTTTAATACGATGCACGTATGAATTTTTCAGACAAGTTGGATTTCAAAGGCCCTTTAACATGCTTTTGGCTGTAAATGTCTTGGGTAATCCTTGTTATTTGCACATTATTGACAGTCTTTCTTTCTACTAAGCCTGTGAATAAGGGCTGGGCCATAAATTCCCACTTGTCCTGTCCTGCCCCTGTGCTGTACTCATGTGTTTTGACCCAACAGCAGTGACGGTTGACTGCTCATTTCATGAACTTTGTGCCGTCTATGTGTTGGTCATGTGTCAAATAGAACAGTGCACAGTAAACATTCATGTATGGGTTGTTTTTTTCCCCATAGTCCCTGACCCTTTGTCCTCTTACTAAATCCAATATATATGAATGGTACATTAGAGTGACACCACCCTTTATAGTCCACACAGGGGGTTTGAGGCTGCATTGTACTGCACTGTGAAATGTCACATATCATACTACTTTCTTCTATCAGTAGACGTGCAGTGTGCAGACGTTCACAAGAAATGTAGCCAACGATGTTCAAATGAATTTAATTAGGTTACAGTTTAGGACCAGACCTGTGCCTCAGATGACCCGCAAAAAGAAAAGCAAACAGATTTCATAGATTACATATTTGCTCAGCTCAACCTCGCCACTGTGGTCAGTCAACTTTGTATTATGTCACCCCACTGACCAGGGCCTCGGGGGGGGGAACGACTAACTAGGTGCAAAAGTTCAAATTTAACAACTTCATGTGTGTCTTCATTGATCTGTCGCAGCCTTAAAAACAGCCTGACCTGCATTTTCATGCTACTGTCACGTCCACTTCAGAGTAAGTAGTATACAAGTAAAACATACCATGATAAAGAAAAAAAATATATATATATATATATATACACATATATGACAGAGTTGGACAAAGTGCCAGGAAGTAGAATAAAACCACCTTTAATCGTTGTTTCAGTGTGATGACTACTGCATACTATTCTGCCCTCAAACAAAAAATATATATATAAAATATCCTTAAAAAAAAAAAAAATCACTTTACAGTCTGTTGAACAAGATACTTCAGGCGATAGTAGCATCTTCTTTTAAACATCACGATAATTCCTGAAACAGGAAATACTTAACAACGGTACAATGAGACACACATGAGACTATTCATGAGCCTTGTGTGATTTAAAAGGGGGTGTGTCTGATCAAATAGAACATTTTCACTTTAAGTGTTCCACTAGAAAACATAAAAAAAAACACACAAAAGCACAATTTTAATGAAGGGAACACACTGTCACAAACGAAAACAGAGAGCATCGTGGGTAAATGCTGGTAGAGAGTAAGTAATGTAACTGCTGTGTGGGCTGCTGAAAAAAGGAGCAGCTCTTGTGTACGTGAGGAATGAAGACTCTGTGTTCACATGCATCCTCTTAGCAGCGAGTTCGTGGTGTGTGCTGCCTCCTGTTGAGCAGATGAGGGAACTTCCAGCTGCAGTCTGGAGGAGGAGATGCTCCTCAGAGTCCCAGCTGAGGCTCCTCTTTGTCCTGACTTGTCTGAGCTGCTGCTCGGCTCTGACCGGCACACTGGAGAGAGGAGAGGGTCTGGAGGGCCGAGCCGAGGGAGCGTCTCTCTTCAGGAGGGACTCGATGGAGAAAGGACTGCTGAACTTTGTCTCACGTGTGATCTGAGCACCTTCAGGAGAGTGGAGATCTGAGCAGTGCTTCGATGCTCTGCTGCTCATGTCCTCTGTTTCCACTTTGCAGGCCAACTCAGGGAAGAGCTGCAGGATTCCTTTAAAGTGACGACGCACCATCTTTGCTGTGATCTGACCAGGGTCCAGTTTCCAGTAGTTCCTCTTACTGTGGAATGAATCTGGGACCACAGGAATCTGAAAACACAACACAACTGAGTCAATACTTTTCACAGACACGGGTTATTCTTTCATTTGATAGCATTATAAAAATACTTGTTATTCTGGAATAAAACACGTACCTTGACAAAACATGAGTGTGTTGACAAACAGACTCTGATGTTGTTCTCAACAGATTTCCTGTCTTCACAGATGAGTGGGGCCAGCCTGTCCATCAACTGCAAAACATCAGGTTGAAGTTTAGATTTGAAGCAACGATTTGTGTTTCACATTACAACATCTACACATAATGATCGATGTTGGTTTCTTACCTGAGTGAAAGTGAGCATCTTGCCTGCAGCACCTTGGAGGACGACAGCGATCTTAGCCAGGTAGGTGGTGCTCTTCCTGAACAAACCTCGCTGATGCAGCTCGGCTCCAAACTTCTGGGTCCTGTTCTCTTGCATCTTCTTGGTTGGAGAGTCTAAGCTCAGAGTTGTACTGTGAACAGTGTGTCTGAGTGCAGATGTGGACCTGCAGAGCTTAGCCCTGGATATATGTACTGTCTGGACAATAGGACATTAGAGGGTGTGCACCAGAGGTTAATGAGGAGCTTTTCATGAGCAGATGAGCTGTTAGTGCTGGAGGTGGAGCCAGTGATTAGGGAAACCATTTCCAAAACATCATCAGCATATCTGAACGTGCTGGAGTCTGATCTGCCCCTAACCATCCCTAATTTATAATCTCAATTTAAAATAAAGCAGCAGAGGACTATCATTATATACATAGAGCACATCATTACTTACAATTAAATAACGGCAAGATCAGACAAGTGAGCCTATAAAAGGTATGATTTTAAGATAATTTAGCTTGGTTGGATTTTAAGCCCTCAATAGACACAAGGCAAATAAAGAAAATAATATATTGTGATTTAAATAAATTATCATTGGGATCCTGTGGAAAACAATTATCTGAAAGTTACTCCTGCAGTTTATAGGCAGTACAAACATTGTGTGTTTCACTTCTTACAGTCGGGCACAATAAACAGTTTAAAGACACGGCTCACATTCCAGTGAGAAATCGAATCACATTCCAACAGTTTGCAGGTCACTGATCGCTGCTTTCAAGTCAATTGGGCCACATTAATGATGAAGACAATTTGCATCAGTGATCCTCATTCGGATGCATGAGCCCAACTTACCTGTGCTGGATGCTTTCGTGCAAGAACACCTTTACTCAGATGAATGGATGTGACTCCGCAGGACTTGGTCCAAACAGTGCAGCAGCTGAATTCACTCGTCTGTGATTGACGTGTGTTGCTCAGCTGCTCCGGGGTCAGTTCAGAGAAATAAAACAGACAGGACATCTAACCTTGAAGAGGTCATTACAGACTTAACTGGCTTTTGGGTTTTGTTCAGGAAATGTACTGGACTACATTGGGATGTTATTTATATTTTAAAACGTGATATATTATAACATCTCTACATTATCAACAGGAACCCTGCAGTTGCCACAATGAGGAAGCACTTTGGAGAAAAAGACAAACTCCTAAGAATTAACATTAGAACCAGACTCACCAGAGGGGATTCAAGCACATGATGCCTGACCTTTAGTTAAAATGAAAATGTCATTACAAATAGAAACTGGTACCCACAAAATCTCAGTCTGTTAGTTGCATTCTGCTTTTTTGTATTTTTTTTAAAGAAAAGTATCCAGAATAGTATTTCCATCCCAGAAACAAATGATTTATCAGCTGGATTGCGAATTTCCAATTTACTAACATATTTGACAGCCAGTTATTTATGTAATAATGAGGATGTAGTGATTAAGTTTTCAATAACTTCTGAATATCAATTTGTGACTTTAACTAAAAGTAAAAAAAAAAATGTACAGCAGACTCAGTAGTTCCAGATTCACGCAAGACATTTTAATAAGCAAATTATTTGGTTAAATAGCTCAGTACACAGTATGAATATTTTACATTTCAATCATTGTTGATGTTAAATGTTATATATACAAGATTTTAATCTGTAATATATAAGCCAACAACTATATTCTATGCAAAAGATGATGTGATGGCATCCTGAGCGGCCTCTGCAGCTCAGTGATATAAACATGACACCTGGGCGAACGTGCTGCCTTTTCCCACAGCGCTGTCAGAGTGAAAGGCCCAAAATAAGTTTTAAAACCAACGTTCGCCAACAGAAGTGTCTCTCACATGACGGCTCGGACGCTGACAGGAGCACCGACCCGTGGATGAGATGTGACACGTCCATCTCGGTCTGCACAACAGCTGGATGGATTGTTTTTGTTTGTGGCTGTTCTCCGGTACACAGGGTGTAACTTTATCCAGTTGGGTTTCTGGTTATGTGTTTAGGGGCCAATTTCACTGGGCATTGACACCCATAGACTGTATAGACAACAACTTTGCTCCTGTTTGCTTTTGCATTTGTTTTGGTCTGAGATACTGGTCCACAAAAATGCATATATGTTGTCTTTAAAAGGCTCAAACTAAAGCAGGGTAATTAAAAATATTGTTAATGTGTGTTAGTGAAATGCTCCTGGTATCTGTTTAGTCCACTAAGTGTACATTTTGTGAAGCTCAGATGAGGTGAGAATCACTGGAATGCAGCTGAAGACTTCTCCGGTTTCAAAGCTTTAAGTTGGTTGTATCTGACACATTGCAGTGTTTGTCACCTCGTTCACAGCCTCTGTCTGTGGGAGAGTGATTTACTTGTTTGTGAGGCAGCAGCACACTGGTTTAATCTACCACATATTCACTATTTACCCTTTCCATCGCCTCTCTGAAAATATTACAAAATATCATTTGATACATTTCAAATTGTCTCAAGATAACAGGAGCTACATCAGACCAGGTAAGGAGCCGATATTTGATGAAGAATGTGCGACTGAAAGTGCGAAGCAAGGGAAAGAAGGACAAGCTCAACTTGAAGCCAATTCAGAGGAGCAGTTTGTTGATGGGCCAGGAACAATCACCTCCTTTGGGAAATAATCACAACTTGAAAGTGATGAAGTTCAACAATCTTTAATTGTTGGATAATTTACTGTTAAAACTTATTGTGCCACTGGTTTGAATGTCCGTAAATGTCACATTTTTCTACTCATAGAATATTTTCAGGCTGAAGGATTTGAAAACACTTCTTTTTGTGTGTGGAGAATGCTAATTTGTGTCCATTTAGACTCATTAATCCTGTATATGCAACATTTACATTTTTCTGTTTTAAATAATTAGAAGATACATGACGACACATAGAAGTTGTAAAATACCTCAAAAGTGTATTAAGTGTCTTGAGTAGCAAACGCATTAAATTCTGATGTGACAGTGATTTTTAATTTCCATTTAAGATAAAAAAACAAGTATAATTTGATTAAATAGCTCAGTACACAGTATAAATATTTCACGTTTCAATCATTGTTGATTTAAAATGTTATATATACAAGAGCTGCTCCTTATTTCAGCAGCCCACACAGCAGTTACATCACATTTACCCATGATGCTCTCTGTTTCTGGCTGTGATGTGTGTTAGACCTGACATGAGAGCTTTCTCCAGCACTTCCTTCTAATAAAAAGTTGGCTTACTTCAAGTCATGATCCTTGACCTGTTTTCAAAGGAAATTACATGATCGTTGGTTTTTGCACTGGACAGCTTAGTCTTTTTAAAAAAATATATTATATTGTTCCCCACTTTTTTAACATTTAAGTTTATTCACAGGACACAAGCCACTGAAATTTCAATTAAAACTGGAATAATGTGGGTTTTCAAAGTCTTGACACATCAGGTTACTTTCCACTGTTTTGCTTATACCAAATGTCATTGTCTTTGTTGGACAGTGTTAAACAGTATAAGAACCATATCTACACGTTTTTGTTCCAAACATCACAGATTGAGAGTGGGAGTGTCAGTAAAGTGCTTTTAGTTTTCTGTCCTCTGAATCTGAGTGAAGAGCAGATGAGGTGAAAATCCCTGGAATGTTCTGAAAAGCTTTCAAGTTGAAAACATCACATTCCAGTGTTTGTCACCTCATTCACTACAGTCACTGTCAATTACAGCTGCAGGTTTAATGTGGTAAAATCAGCATTGATTCGCTGAAGGTCTCTTTCGTTGTAAATTATAATTGTCAAAGTGCAACTTTGGTGTGATCTTAATGAGTTTTAATGAAAAGTGTAAAGTTCTTGTGCTTTCGTTGTGCTTAGTTAATATGAGCTTATAAGGACTCATGTTATATATCTTGTAACATGGAAGACAATGAATGATCACCCAGAGAAGTGTGAATTGTTCCCCATCTCATTTTGCACTTTTACTAAAGATAGTCACAGAATTTATTTTCATCATTTTATTGAAAAACATAAAGTGCTGCAGAAGGATGACATGAAAGGTCTGAAACACATCACAGCCAGAAACAGAGGGTATCATGGGTAAATGCTGGTAGAGAGTAAGTGATGTAACTGCTGTGTGGGCTGCTGAAATAAGGAGCAGCTCTTGTGTATGTGGGGAATGAAGACTCTGTGTTCACATGCATCCTCTTAGCAGCGAGTTCGTGGTGTGTGCTGCCTCCTGTTGAGCAGATGAGGGAACTTCCAGCTGCAGCCTGGAGGAGGAGATGCTCCTCAGAGTCCCAGCTGAGGCTCCTCTTTGTCCTGACTTGTCTGAGCTGCTGCTCGGCTCTGACCGGCACACTGGAGAGAGGAGAGGGTCTGGAGGGCCGAGCCGAGGGAGCGTCTCTCTTCAGGAGGGACTCGATGGAGAAAGGACTGCTGAACTTTGCCTCACGTGTGATCTGAGCAGCTTCAGGAGAGTGGAGATCTGAGCAGTGCTTCGATGCTCTGTTGCTCATGTCCTCTGTTTCCACTTTGCAGGCCAACTCAGGGAAGAGCTGCAGGATTCCTTTAAAGTGACGACGCACCATCTTTGCTGTGATCTGACCGGGGTCCAGTTTCCAGTAGTTCCTCTTACTGTGGAATGAATCTGGGACCACAGGAATCTGAAAACACAACACAACTGAGTCAATACTTTTCACAGACACGGGTTATTCTTTCATTTGAAAGCATTATTAAAATACTTATAATTGTGGAATAAACACGTACCTTGACAAAACATGAGTGTGTTGACAAACAGACTCTGATGTTGTTCTCAACAGATTTCCTGTCTTCACAGATGAGTGGGGCCAGCCTGTCCATCAACTGCAAAACATCAGGTTGAAGTTTAGATTTGAAGCAACGATTTGTGTTTCACATTACAACATCTACACATAATGATCGATGTTGGTTTCTTACCTGAGTGAAAGTGAGCATCTTGCCTGCAGCACCTTGGAGGACGACAGCGATCTTAGCCAGGTAGGTGGTGCTCTTCCTGAACAAACCTTGCTGATGCAGCTCGGCTCCAAACTTCTGGGTCCTGTTCTCCTGCATCTTCTTGGTTGGAGAGTCTGAGCTCAGAGTTGTGCTGTGAACAGTGTGTCTGAGTGCAGATGTGGACCTGCAGAGGTCAGCCCTGGATATATGTACTGTCTGGACAATAGGACATTAGAGGGTGTGCACCAGAGGTTAATGAGGAGCTTTTCATGTGCAGATGAGCCGTTAGTGCTGGAGGTGGAGCCAGTGATGAGGGAAACCATTTCCAAAACATCATCAGCATATCTGTCTGGATGCTCTGAGAGTTCATCTCTGTTCACAATAATACAATATTAAAGTTATTGTGTTTTTGATGTTTTTCTTTTCATTAATGAAAATAAAATCATTTAAATATTTAATTTAATTTTCCTGTATGAGTTTGGAGCTGGAGGAATTTAGTCCAAATTTGTTTTGAAGCATTGCACAACTAATTAGCTTTTACTTTTGTTATTTATTATATATTTATTAAAACCCAGACAAAAATAAAATATAAAAGGAACTGAAAAACATTTTATAATACAAAAATGTGACACTTTCTGATATTCCAACCGGTGGCATATAAAGCTTTAATATTGATTTGGTTAACCAACAATTAAATATATAAATATTGGCTCCTTACATGGTCTGATAAAGCTCCTATTATTTGTTGGCTATTTTAAATTGATCAAGTAATATTCAAAGTTTTTGTAATATTTTTACCGAGGACGATGTAAAGAATAAATAGTGAATATGTTGTAGATTAAACCAGTGTGCTGCTGCTTCAACTAACAAGTAATTCACTCTCACACAGGCAGAGGCTGTGAATGAGGTGACAAACCCTGGAATGTGACAGATACAACAAACATAATGCTTTTAAACTGGAGAAGTCTTCAGTCACATTCCAGTGATTCTCACCTCACCATCCCTCAGCTAGTAAACACCAGGTGGAATCTAACTTTATTTGACATTTTGTGCCAGGTCAGAAAAGGCAGATTCAATTCATGAGGGTGTGAAATTTTGGACCAAATCAAAATCCTGATCTAGTGAATTGAAATGTGGTTTCTTTAGAAAAAAATTACTGTTTCTAAAGATAAAAGTTGAAATCAAATTGTGAGTCAGATTTGATGCGCAATTGCTTGAAAATTGTCCATATATCAATGTTCCGTCTGTTGTTTCTGTGATTTATTGCCTCAGTCAACTGAATAAGTAGCTCTCCTGCCTACATGATAGTGGTTGTGCATCATTCAATACAAGGTTGACTAGATATATTCTTCATTTTGTCAAAGTGTCCTCTCTCTTGTCTTAAATAGACAAAGTCACCACATTCTGTAAGCACATTTGTTTGCTGTTTTACATGATGTGAGATGTTAACTTAAAACATTTTAATATTCAAAATGGCAAAAAATCTCCTGGTGAATGTCCATCTGGGATTATCTTCTTTTTGCTCTGTTATCTTCTTTTTGCTCTGTTTTGTTCTCCACCACCTTTTTGAGAAAAAAACATGTGGCTCCTCAGCTGCTCCTGAATGCTCCTCTGTTTTCAGCCAGTTGCCATCTTTGTCTGGCATTAACACTGAGCAAGTAGCATTCAGTGGATTGTCAGGACAACAACATGTTGTGCTGTGGCCGTGAATCAAAACGAGACGGACAGGAACCAAAACAGTCAAGTTCATGGTCAGGATTTTAAAAATCACTTCTAAATACACAACTAGCATTGGGCAAAAATACCAAACCCCACAGATCTGATTATGATCACTTTGTATATCTGTTGGTGATCATTTTTTATGTTCATTTAAAATCTGCAGCATGACTTTTAATCTTAAATAGCTCACCGATGCAGCTAAAGATACGACAAAGAGAGAAAGAAACACTTTCTTTGTAAAAAGTTAGAATTTGGTCAGTTTAGTCCTTGAAATTTGAGAAAAGATCTCACACAGTATAAACAACAGTGTCAGTGTTGCAACGCAACGTTGAATCCAGCTGATTTGAAGGCAGTAAATCCACAGTGTATCAGTTAATCCTGCAGATATCAGCATAGTAGATATGACTAAAAACAGAGATTACAAAGCTATTGAACATCCAGATGAGCCACTTGACTGGTTCTGTTCTCATGTACACGACCACACCCAAGGGTTCAGAGCTCATTCTCTTATGATGTAAAGGTCCTCATTAACATGGAATACACACTGTCCCCTTTAATGTCCAACTGAATCTTTAAGGGCTATCTTCAGATCAGTGTTAATAGATCATTTTCAAAGAGGCTGAGAGTCTAAACATTAGAGGTTCAGTGTGTAGAATTTAGTGACATCTAGTGGTGATGTTGCATGTTGCAGCTGAATACCCCTCACCTCACCCTCCAAACATGAAAGAGAACCTGTGGTAGGTGTTTAGTTTGTCCAGTCCGGGCTACTGTAAAAAAATATGGCGGCCTCCGTAGAGAGGACCCGCTCCAGATGTAAATATAAAGTATGTAAATATAAAGGGCCCATTCTAGGGTAAAGAAAACAATTCATACAATTTAGATGAAACGTACTACTGAAAACATACAAGATTATTTTATATTTCTGCCAATAGATCCCTTTCACCTAAATCTTACACACTGGACCTTTAACAACTCCTTTTTAAGTATGTGGATATTGTTATACTCTGTTCTCCCTACTGTCAAGTATTACAACCCATCATATACACAAAGGCTCACAAATATGAATAAAATAGCATTAAGAATTAAAGTGAAAGTACAGGTCTGGTCCATCTGACTGCTAAATCTTTAAATCATTATCATAGCATCAGTGTGTAAGCAGCATGTTAATGTTGTAGCTGCTGCTGGGGAAGCTAATTTCACCTAGTGCTTCCTTTACAGGAACACCAGATAAACTGATGAGATGATTAATTGCAGTGGAAAGACGAAAAGGTTTTGACCTCTCTTCTCTTGGTTGTTTTTTGTCAGCTATCAGATCGTTTATTGAAATGAAACTGTAAGATCAGTGTTCTGACAGAGCTGTTAACTCAAGATATCTGAATGTGACCATGACGCTGCTGTGTGATGTGAGACATCAAAAAGTTTGGAGACCACAGGTTTAATCTTTGACAAAGTGTTGTATTTTAAATAGGATTTATTATCTGCATGAAATCGTAACAGGACTCAGGGCTACTACACCTGTAACCATTTCTCATAACAAAGCAAAAGAGGAAACTAGTTATTTAATTGTCAACCTCAATCTTTATGTCTGCTCTCCACCAATTGTACTTAATACAGAGGTTCTGCAGGTATATTAATAAGTTGTACTTAAGTCTTTTTAAAACCTTTTAAAGTTTATAATGAATTAAATTGAAGATCTATTTCAAGCTATGTCCCAGACATACTTACACTTACCCATAATTTAAGATAAGTGAAGTGCCCTAGTTGGGAATAACCCTCAAAACGTGACATTATCTCTTGAAACTACAGAAGCAGTAGGTATCCATCCAAACCAATTTAAAGATCCATGGTGATGTTTGTAGTTTTATTACAATGAACTACAACAGACATTACAAACTTTGCAAGCCACCAAAACATTTCTCAAATTTCCTAAAAATCCTGTTTAGTTACCATTGAGATAATAATAAAAAAACTTTAAAAAAAAAAAAATCAACCTAAATGTATTAAAGTAGTGTATGTAATTATTTAAAGTTCCAATTATTGAATTTTACACTTTAAGACCCCGCAGGAACCCTGTTAACAGGAAAGCAAAGATTCATATATTACAACTTGAACTTCCTTTAACAAATACTCAGCATTTGTATTGGCAAGGTTTCATTCTTAGCTCAGTTTTTTTAATCCATTATACAATTTTCTGCCTCATTTAAAACTCATGTATGGTAGGTTTAATTATTTTTTCTCATAATCCTTTAAACATGTTTGTATGACATCAACCGTATGAACAGAAGACACAGGACAGAGACTAAATGAAATAAAATGCCATTTTATTGTTCAGCCGTGTCATAACCTCGTCTCCAAAATAAGAACAGCAGGACTACAACTGTTTTTCGTCAACCTAGCTACCCCTTGACAGCACATAAAACTGGGTTTTATTTGACCACCAATGATAGCGTTAAAGACTTTTCTATCAGACATCCAAAGATAGCATACAAAATAGTTGTTAACCTACCAGTGATACTGTATATAAAACACTTCTAGATTTATCCCCAACCCTCCCTCAATTTCACCCATACCCCTCTTTAGAACATTTGTGACACTGACATATTTTATGCTTAAACAAGCACATATTAAGAATGCATAATTCTCCATTTCTGAGATTATAAAAAAAACTACACAATGTTACACTTTAAGTCAGAGTACAATTCAACTGATTATTAGTGTTCTACACATTCGGCCATAAACCAAAGGAACATTGTATAATATCACTATAACTTAACACTACATGTAATATACGTTAAAAAAAATTACAAATGATTAGCAAGAGAAAATGAAGATGGCTAGTGTGAAGGCAAGCTGGGTCAGTACCATAACAGAGAATGAGTAATACAAAAAGAAATAAAAAAATAGAATAAGAAAAATAGAAACAAAAACTGATAAGAATACAGGCAAGGCTAAAACATGTGTTTCAAACTTAAGATCCACCTCATGTGCACTCATCCATATTAGGTAACCTGCTCCAAGACCTCCATTGTGCGATTCCACATCTGATACTTTAACCCTTTCTTTCTTTCTTACCCCTGTTTCAACTTGCTTTAACATTCCCATGGCAACCATCTTCTTTGTTTTCTTGTGTCAGGCACTTTCCAAGACCACTTATTCCTCTCTTTACCTTCAACAACTCTACAGGCCAATCATAATGCTGCTTCAGACAATAGAGGCCAATCACAATGCAGGTTCTATCAGAATACAACTGCAAAAGAACACAGGTCGGAAATATGAAGTCAATGTGCTGCCAGTCAAATAGATACTTGTTTTCACTGTGAACTAGTTATATAAGAGTTTTGTGGAAGTCTGTCTCACCAATTCTACAGGTCAGTGTCAAACCAGGCCAGCTGGTTGCTGTCCATCAGGTCCTGGGAGTGGCCGAGGTCCGGCAGCGGGTCAGTGTGGTGGCCCAGGTCGGGTAGAGTGTCAGCATGGTAGTCGGAGCCCTCCATCATGGGGTCTAGCAGGGTGTCCTGGCCGTAGGCTGATGGGTAGGCCCTGTAGGCTACATCTGAAACAAACAACAACCTTAATAACTGCTGCAAAACATACACATCACACAGACAGTTTTTATTTCAGCTTGTAAAAAATGCTTTGAGAGATAAATCACATTTACAAGAGGCGAGCATGACAGTAGGGAATTCATCAGATATATATATAAAAAAAAGAAGCTATTTACCATCCTGCCTGTAAGCCAGAGGGTCCCCCTGAGCTCCCATATCCAGTCCCAGGTCTCCAGTCTATAAAAAAGGCAAAAGAGTGATGAGTATAATCTGTTAGAAGTCAACATATATGTAGGGGTGAAGGTCTTTGTCTCAGCTTTATTCACCAATTCTATACTGTAGCTACAATACAATTTTGAAATTACTACTGTGGTTACTTCTTCAGTGTGAAGACACTATATAGATGAACAATATCACATGTCCCCATATATATTATTTGATATCTAGATAAACACATCACATTTTAGGTGAAATTGAATGTAGAATTTATTGTGTATACTGAGGCCATGGCATTGCAGATGCAAGGCACCAGTTATCATCCTTCTAGTGATTATTTTTGCAATATGTTGTGCTGCCGGCAAAAGCCTCCAAGAACATCCGAGTCTGGAATTTGTTTTGATAAATTCACTGAACCTTTGTTGCCCTCGACCGCAGACTAACACTATACTCAGAACCTGATATGAGAGATATGTTGTCCCTGGCTGTAGAAGTTTGATTATAAATGATTCTGTGTACCTCATTCCACGCCATAGGCTCAGTTCTGAACAAAGAGCTGGTCAGCTCCACCGACAGACGTTTCTTGTAGTCCTGGGGCTTGTCCTCAGACATGCGGAACAGGACAGCTGCAGCGTAGGTTGCTGAAGGAGAGAATGCACCACAACACAAGTAAAGTAACTCGCTCTGACAATCTGAAATGTGTGTGGTCTGTACATGTGCACGTTTACTCACCAACGCCCTCATTGCGGGAATGCAGCAGCTCAGTAAGCGGTGCAGTGGCTCCTTCAGCTTCAATTGCCTCAGCAGCTTCTTTGTCCTGTGCCAGTTCACACAGAACACCTGCTGCCACACGCTGGATATTCTCCACTGGAGAGTAAAGTAACTGCAAGAGGCAGAAATGTGATTTAGACAAAACAACACATTGTGTGAAAGGAAATAGTTAAAATAATGCAATGACATTTATATGTAGTCGATTTAAGTTTTTTGTTGTCCGTAAGATTTAACATTTGAGGGTTTAGTTTTACCTGGACAAAGAGTGGAATGGTGTTGAGCCCTCTGATGACAATTCTGTTGTGGACGTCCCGGGCCAGGATGTGCAGAGCTCCCGTGCAGCCTTCCACGATTTCCTCCATACGCACACCCTCCTGTAATATGTGAGGAAAAAGGAAGTCAGTTCTGAATGTACAAATAAAGACAATCTGAGGGATTGTTGGCCTGGTTACGTACCACAAACTGCTGCTGGTTGCCTCCCATGCTGGTGCGCCTCTGGGTGTCCTGGTGAGCCCGGACGAGCAGTTGGACCAGGCGGGGGATGGCTCCCTGCTCCCGCAGAGCACTGTGGTTGGCTGGGCACAGAGCAAGGTTCCGGATCAGACCAACTGTGGCCTAGATAGGAGAAAAATGACACATGTTGGTTGAAAATATATCCAATGACGTCAGCATATGCAAAGTTGATTGAACATTATAATTAGTCTGGGGGGAAAAGTGCAGGTGAAGAGAAACGGAGATGGGAACTGACCTTGATTAGTGGCCAATGGGATGGAGGGTGCAGGAGTTTGACCACCACAGGCAAGCCGTAATGAAGGCGCACAGCGTTCTGGGCCATCTCAGCATCCTGGTGGCGGGAGGTCAGGTGGCGAAGGGCACAGACTGCTGGCTCTGTGATGTCCTCCCTGTCGCCAGCCCGAAGCACTGTTCGCACCAGAGCCTCAATTCCTCCAACCTGAAGAGATGAGTTCAATCGGATCATAAGTTATTAAAAAAAAAAAATAACTAGACCAAAATGTTTAATCAAAACACACAATCATCTACATACAGATATTAACAGTAAAACTTACCTGGCAGACCATAAGTTTGTTACTGTAGTTGTTACAGGTCAGGTTGGAGAGGATGCCAGCAGCACATGTCACAACATTGATGTCATCACTGCCCAGCAGCTGGACCAGGGTCCCCAGAAGACCCTCCATTCCCTCCTGATGAGCAGAGGATGGGGCAGCAGGATCAGAAATAAGAAAAGGGAAGATTGCATGCATTCTCAGTCATTTTTCATATTGATTTATTAAAACAAAATAATGGATTTTTGTTACACTATCAGCACATTGATGAATGAGCAGTTGTAAACACTGAACCTGTGCATCATATGTTGTTAGCATTTGTGATCACAGACATTTAACTCATAATGTACCTGTTTAGTGGCAGCATCTGAAAGATTCCTCAAAGTCCAGAGGCAGTTCTGGACCAGACGCTGGCTGGGGTCTGTCAGGTGAAGCCCCAAGGCCTGCATGCCACCTACACACAAAGTCCAAGGGACACAAACAATTACATCGGAGCCATTTTATCACATTCGCAAACAACAAGTACAAAATCTGTAATACATCCTCAGTTTACTGTAAGGAGTAAGGTCACTGTTAAGTATTTGCATTTTATTTCTGTACGTACCAGCCTCGACGATGGCAGGCTTGTTGCTTGAGCAAACAGAGAGCACCTTGAGCACTCTGCTCGTGGTCCACAGCAGTTTCTCATATGTGAATGTTCTCATGATGTTGACCAGGGCTTGGGGGCCACCGCTGGCTAGAATGATCAGCTAAAAAAACAAATCAAGACATGTTTTTGTTTGTATATTTTACAAACAGCCAAGTACTTAAAGCAGACACGTTAGGGACATACAAACCTTGATGAACTTGGCGAATTACAAAATTTAAATGGAATCTTAAAAAAGTGTTCCAATACCTTGCTTTCCTGGTTGCCATATGCCAGAATCTGCAGGCAGTCAGTAGTGATTGCCAGGAACTTGACGTTGGTGTTGGCCAACAGGGCCACCATCTTCTGCAGTCCTCCAGCTAGACGCACCGCCATCTTGGCCCCTTCCTGATGCAACAACAGGTTGTGGAGCGTGGTAATGGCGTAGAACAACACGCTGTCCACTGGCGAGCTGGAAAAATGAATAAAATAATGAGAATGTTAAATCATCTTATAAAACTAGTATACAATCAGTTTCTGTCAAGACTCAGCTCAGCGAATGACAGTCATCAATCACTTTTAGACACCATATACTTGCTTGATGATAAGGCTGCAGTGTTTTTGACGAGACAAAACCTTCCCCCCCCCCAAATCAAGAAGTGTTGAAGATAACAGGCTTGCTCGGTCACAATCAGCTAAGAATGTGAAACGAATACCCAAACACACATGCATGAGTGCAGCAGGGCCGTCACACTCTGGCTGAACTTGGATTTCACATAAAGTGTTGGATTAAAATCAGCTTGAAGTTGAGACATTTGGTCCTCAGAGAAACAGGGGTACTTCTATCTGGTGAGTAGCCCTTCCACATCAGCTTATAGCCATTCTTAAGAAATAGCCTTTTTCAAATCCAAATATAGCACGTCAAAATGTTTCCTAATTTCTTATAGTGCCTTTTAGCTACCTTTTACTGCTGAAATGAGAATGCATGATGTACTTCAATAGCAAAAAAAACTGAACCCTGTCTTTTATTTTTTCACATCAGGATTTCAACAGTGCCAAGTTAAATTTGAGACAAATGATGAAACCTGTAAACAACAAATCAAATACATTGCCATAGTGTCTTCAAGAAATGACTTGCTCATCTGACAATAAAACCACTGTATAGACATCTTTAAATCAATACAGATACTTTGGAGCACTAAGCCACTGCATTTCCTGTACGCCACATCTGCACTAACAATCAAGGAACAACGGACATTTAGGGAAAAAAACACGTATAGGCGCTCTCAAAGCACAACAAAGAAACACAATAAATGTGATGAAATCTTTTGAGTGACATTACGATGTAAACAATTACTACACTTAAAGGGTAAAATTACTACTCAGGTGAGCAATCTAAATTGCATTCAAACTCATGTAGGGATCAGGTAGCAGCTCATACGCTCTCTGCGTTTGAAGTGTAGTAATGTGATTCCAGGTGGAAATTCAAACACACATGCGACATCCAACAAGTCACGACTTGCTAAAAGGATAACTGTTTTGGCTGTGCGTGTCTTGGTTTTCAAAGGTGACTACAAAGAATAAAAGTTTTAAACTAGGTATGCTGTTCTTTGTGAAGTAAGCTGGTCGGTGAAGGAGTTGGTTATTTGAGCATAATGCTGGAGCTTATATCAAAGCATTGATTAATCAACTTATGATTGATTAAAACAAACATCTTAGTAGTTAATAGCTCGTGGGATGTAGTGAATTTAAAGGCTGTTAAATTGTATTAGTGTCGCTTTCTTACAGACAAGGTTTTCAACTATTTTAATCCATTCAATTGAAAGCACATTGACTAGTTCCTGTAATATATTCAGGAGAATTAGTCCCGCTATTTCTCCAGTGTCTTACCCAAGCATCTTGACTAGGGCAGGGATGCCTCCAGACTTGAAGATTGCAAGGAGCCCCTCACGATGGTGAGACAGGTTGTGCAAGGTGCCAGCAGAGCAGCGAGCTGTCTCCACATCACCAGTGTTCTGCATGGCACGGACAACAGCCGATACCATTTGTGGTGAGCGCATCAGGGCATGCCGCGATGCCTCCTTCTTTGACAACTGGTGCACCATTACAGCTGCTTTATTCACAACAACCTAAGACAGAAAATATTTGTTAGGGGTCCATGAGTTACTCGGCAGGCATCACTTTGACATTTTGGATTGTTTGTGTTAATGAGACAATTCACAAATTTCTACACGTACCTGGTCCTCATCGTTGAGCAGTTTAGTAAGCTCTGGGATGGCACGAGTGGCCAGCTCAGCATCATCTTGATAGTTAATGAGGTTGACGACAGCATGTTTCAGCATCTGAGAGGGCTCTGCGAGGCGCTGCACTGCTGTTGGGTGGGCTGCATCCAGCTGGGTGGGTGGGATCTGAATGCCCTCCTCCAAGGTCTCAGGGAACATGGCAGCACGTACACGCTGGGCCCGAGTCATGGCATAACCCTCAATGTCTGAAAATAAGACAACATTATGAAATTACCGAAATTTACCACAGATTCTGTCTTCTGTGCTTATTCCACAGTATCTATGATGCTGCAAATATCATGATATGTATAAGTATCTCAGGTACCTGGGGCCTCAGGAGTGAAGGGTGGGTTGAATTCCCAATCATAGAGACTTGGATCGTCCTCCTCGGCATCAGGGTTCCCCTTGCCACTGAGAGATGGTGCACTGGTGGTAACGCCAGACTGGATTCCTGAATCCAGGTAGGACTGCTGCTGCCACTGGCTCACAGCAATTTTACTGTCCCCCATTGCCATGTCCAACTCCATCAAATCAGCTACAAAATAAAAGCGTGAAACATGAGGAATAATAGATAAAGAGTATTGTATAATTTCATTTCTGACTTTTAGCCAGATGTTTTTTTTTACCCCTAATCTTACAGGATTTAACAATCTCCTAAAATATTAGGAAATTAAAAAAGTCATTGATGAAAGGAGATGTAGGAATGGATCTAATTTATTGATTAATTAAAAAGGTGGTTGTTAGGCAGCAGGGAAATGGAGAGGGACATGAAATCAGAGTGAGAATGAAGTCCCCTCAGAACAGTTTGAACACAACAAAAGAGCAAACGAAAACTTTGCATTCTTCTATAACTTAAAAAAAAAATATGTAAACATTAATTCAACTCACTATCCTTCAAACACGTTTCTTTTATGTAAGGATAAAACTTACACATAAAAGATATCGGATTACAATCACTTGGGGGGGATACTGTGACATGTGCTCACCTGGCTCCCATTTTCCTTTTATTTTCCACAGGGCCTCGAGGCTCACGGCATTTTATTTGCTCACGCACGGTCGTAAAAAAACGATGAAGGCTAATATTTGAGTTGACACCAAACTAATCCACAGGAAAGTAGAAGATCGCGAAGTTTTTCATACTCACACTGGGTAGCCATTGTTCTTGCCTGCCCTCAGCCCGCACAGCAGATATGTCTGTAAAAAAAGAAAAACAAGTCCACAGGAGAAGTGAGAAGAACTCAGACTTGACTTCTTCTTCTTTTTGCCAAAGTGGCGGTTTTCGTTGGTGCGGTGTTTTTTTCCCCTCTCTCTTCCTACGTGGTCCCCGGTAATAAGACGTTCTGCTGCTGCCGCCGCTACCTGAGCCAGCTCCCTCTGCTTGTTTGGCTCCAGCGAACGTAGCCGTGAGGGGGGAAATACCGAAGCCTCCACCTCCAGCCCGAGAGAGAGAGCGGGCAGAGCAGAGCGGTGGGTATTTCCAGGCCCCGCACGAACACAATTCACCATTCAGCAGCAAAGAACATCAAAGGCATATTTCTCCCCCTCCCCCCCATGCCACGGCCAAGTTCCGACCCCGCAGCTTGGGTTTCCAACGAGAGAAACTCTTCCCCTCCGCCCCGCAATCACTTCCATGACTCCTCCTCTCCCGGGTGCCTCGGACTACGAGCCGCCTGTGAAAACCCGAACCAACTCCCTGGCCACAAAGGTTACATCCACCAAGTATTTTTTTTTATGACATATGATTTAACACCGAACAGCGCTAGCACGGGTTAGCCATCTTAGCTAACAGGTTGGCTAGCTTTACCTTGAGAAAAGCTCGCTCAGCTAGCATAACGTGCGTAGCTAACCCCCCCTCCTCTCTCCGCTAGTTAGCTCGCTAGCTAACATAAACAAACACTGTTCAGAGCTTCACCCACCGGATTAAAATCCCCAACACTCGCCCTGTGGTACAGTCGGTATTAGCGGAGGTGGCAGCCAGAAGTCAGCGCATCGTTGGATTCGCGACTTTCAAAAGCAAACCTCACAAATGTTTAATTCTGGGCTGATTAGCCAGGCTAGCCAAGAACGTATGAAAAGTAGATCCAAGCGCCACCGTAGAAAAACCTGCTGTGCTACCAGCCAGATCAGAAAAAACCCCACCGGAGCCCCCCCCTCCCTCGGCAAAGAGGCTTTTCTGTGATAAAACCACACATTACCACGATGCTCGCGTGTTGCACCGTGGCCGCAGGGAACGCGGTGTCCTTACCAGAGTCGAGCGGCTCCTCCGTGGTTCGTGTCGGGGAGATTGTCTCTTTTTCTCTCGGCTGAAAACGAGCTCCGAGCTGCTAGGTGAACCACCCGTGAGAGTCCGAACCACACCCGCCGCTGCGCCGCCGAAGATGTTGCTTCCGCCTGCGCGATCGAACATCAAGATGGCGTGGGGGAGAAAACACAGTATTCTGCCGCACTAGGAAAAAATAGGGCGCCATTTTAAACAAAGTTGTAGCCTCGGAACTATTATTTCTGCTGCTGCATCTGCACATTTACACGTTTTTATCTGAACAGCAGCCGATCGCTTCAGTTGTTTGTGATTTTTCACGAAAAGATGCGGGACACTCGCTGCTCTGATGGTGGTGGTGGTGGTGGTGAGGGGGGGCGAGGTGCATTCATTAGAGAGGAATGTGATTCATGAGCTGCTGAGAAACGAAGGGGTTTCATTAACATGCAGTTTGCACGGGACCACAAACAGAACTATATTCTTTTATTTATCATAGTTAATTAAATCATCATCAGGCAAACGAGAGTGTTGCTTCTCAACCATCTCTAATCTCATCTATTTTCAAAAGCTGCCACAGAGTTTACATTTGAATTAATTTCCAAGTGATCAGCTGCAGGAAGAACACAAATATATAGACTTCAGACTATACCATGTAGTAGGAAATATGATTTTATCATGTTATATATACAACCCATAATTTGATCCCCTAACATATAAATTGTCCATCTTAAAAACGTTGAAAAACATGCCATGGCCACAATAACATGATTCTTGTATAAATGGCATTTGATCGTTTTTATCGTCACATGAACCGATCAATACAACTGTGAGTAACTAAAGTCCAATAACTAATAGAAAGCTGCAGTAAACTCAGATATACTCATGATGCATTTTTGCTGTGTGCATCTATTGATAGGCAAGTTGTTATCTAATTGCAGTGCAGATGCCAGAATAACCAGTCTGATGTGTAACATTCACTTGTACTGCACGTGTGTACTTGAGCATCCACTGTTCTTCAGCCGCATTACACACACACACACACGCGTCACAAATAACTGATAGAAAGGATTAATTTGACTTGTTAATATGGTTTTACTGAAAGAAAATGTATTGATAAGCTCTGATATGGAAACAATCAAACAGAAAATAGTTCTCACGCACAGTATAGTGTTCATGCGCCTCACACATGCAATAGGCCGGAAAAGGTCAAAGTCCATAGTGTGATTAGAGAGCATATTGTTACTGTGCAAGGGGACTTATGATCATTTATTGTACCAGATGAAACATTTTATATTTCATATGAAAGTGTGACCAACACATGCAGAAGGCTAGTAAAAGATATTTGCACAGGTATACAAAAAATCCGACATCAAAGGTGATTTCATTTATTTCAGAACTGCTTTTAGCCAGTAATTGGGACTAACATCAAAGGCTTCGAATTAAATCATTTGACGGTAATCCACTGTTTCCCTCTGTGGTGACGAGAGGAGCACATGTATTTCATTTACATGAGTGATGGTAGAAACAGCATGGAAAAAAGAAAAGACAATTTGCAGAACAAGACAATATAATAAAAGACAATATGCAGAACAACTACTGTATGTCTGCAAATCACACTTATATATACATACATATAGTTAGTTATTGATTCTAAGAGATGGTCCTCTAACTCACATTTATCATACTTGAAGATGTGATATATTGATGCTTCTCTTGCTCAGGGCAGTTTGAGATGAGAACTAGCCAATTCAGCAGCCAGAGTCCACAGAGGATGAACAAAAAAAGGTAACAACTTACAATGCAATCGCCCTGAGGTAAATACTTTCATGGTGAGGCTCATCAATGCAAGTTATGTTTGGTGCTGGTGAGTATGCCCTCACCAACAATGGATGAAAAACATAAAAAACATTTGAAAGAAGTGTTAATTTAATTGAATCAAAACCACAAAGAGTCTCCAAAAAAGATGAGCGGTGACACATCTTCAGGTCAGTTACCCTCATCCAGCCCATCTTGAATAACCATGAACTGGACAACTGAGAATCTTCCCAAACAAAAAACTATTAAAAACACTATTTTAAGTGTTTTCCAAGAAGGTAGTTTTATCCCCTATGGTTTTGCTCGCTTGTCAGCAGAATTATGCAGAAACTACAGAATGGATGTTCATTGAAAACTGAGCTGATTTCAGACATGCACTGAACTCTAGACATTTTCCAGAGATTTTCCAGATGGCTGCAAATGTGAGAGTCCAAGTCAGCTGCTCTGGACGATCTTTGGAGTTTTTCTTGTTGCGTTGAACCCGCCTGACTGGAACAATCTCCTGTTGTGTTCTTGATATGTGAAAGAAAAACTCTGGATAGTGTCTGGACCTAATTGTTTGGACATTTTCTGGAGTTCATGTCTGAAGACGGCTTTGGTGAACGATGGGACATGGGTCCTTTTTTGATGATCTTTAACATACTATTTTTTTTAAACTATTTTTCACTGATTTCCCAGAGAATAATTCATGGATCTTGAGGGGAAACAAATCGGGGATGTTTAGGAGACTTATATCTATGAGTGTTACAACTTTGGTGCAGCTTGCATGAATCTAAGGGGAATGTTGGGCCTGAGGTATGCGCTCCACTGAGTGCCATTCTAGTTTTTACTTTGCTACTTCAGTGTGGTACCCTGCATTAGCATTTTGTTCTGCCTGAGGAAGAAGACAGTGTTCACAACTCATTTTCACCTCAACACCACCTGCTTGCTGTATTTCAACTCTTTTTATCCATCATCTGCAGTCTGCTCTTTGGATACATTTTGCATATCAGACGCTCCAAACGCAAATAACTTCAAAATGTCCTGGTGTTAATTCGGTGTTTTGCATACGGCACTTCAGCAGGTGGATGCTTACCAACAAGGACTCAAACCCAAGTCATGCAGCTGGAGGATCCTCAGCCGCAGCCTGTTTTCATCCATCCGTAATTAGTCCCTTTTTTTTTTTATTTTTTAGAGCGAGTAGAGGAGGAATGAAACCAAGAGAGGCTGGGTGGATGAATCCGAATAAATACACCTTTTTATTTGACTGGTTAACAGATCTGATTATACAAACGCCAACACAGAGCTCTGAAATAACAGGACCAATCAGCGAGACAATGACTGTACATTCTTAATGTGACCCTCCTGTGTTCTGACCCCCTTTTGCCCACCCACAAACCTGCCCCCAGTAACTATGGAACTGAATCACTAGTGCTTCTTTATGTACAAATAAAGCTCAGCTACCCACCCACCCACCTAATCTATTCAGTGCACCATCCGTTATCTACAGGTTTGAGCAGTACATTTACCAAGAGGGGAAGTTTGACCAATCGTAGAGCTGCGTGCCATGATGGACCTTTGGTGCCGTCTACACAGGACGAGTGCTCCAGGGTGAACTTTGATTTTGTGGTATATTTTATTTGTCAGGTTTGGTTTGTGTAGTCCAACAGACATGGCTGCTGTAATAATAGAGTGTGCACTGTTTTTAAGAGGCTGTAGTGTAAGAGCATAGTCATGAAGTTTTTTTTTTTGTTGCCTCTTTGTTGAAATGCAAACAGCCAAAAAATACAGGTCTAGGTTGAAGTAACTTAACTTTCTTAATACGCTTCATTCATTCTCTCTCATTCACTCACACAAGCACACACGCACAAATACTGGTATGTTTGTCCCTTCATCTAAAAAACAAAAAGACTGTTTGCAATTTTGTTACAGGCATATTTTTTAGTTCTCAATCTCTTCCTCTGGCCAAGCGTGACTGCCCCACACACATGATACACACAACCACACAATCATCCCTATAGTACCTAAGTGCAGTTTCTTCAACATGCGCTCTTCAGCAGTTCCTACAGTAAAAACACTAACTGTACCATCACAATAAATGGATGGATAAATTGCTTTCATTCTTGCAATCAATCTTGTCCAGCCCGCCCCTCACTTCTTCCCATCCCAACCTCCACACCACCATCCCATTGGTCCCCCATAGCCATTCACTCTCATGTAACAGACAGTCGTAACAGTAACAAATACTCGCCCTCAGTTTAACAGCCAGGAAGAGAAGAGAAGAGAAGAGAAGAGAAATAGGGAGGGGAAGGAGAATGAGGTGCGTAGGAAGATGCAGGCAGAAGAGAGGGTGAGGTCTTCATCTTGAGGAGAAAGTGAAAGAGGATGGGGGAGAAAAAACCCGATGTGCCCATCCCTCCGAATCCCCTACTTCCCTTCTTCTCCGCCACAACTTTGTAATGGAGAAGGTGCTGAGGCTGGAGGGAGGAAAGACACGGGAGGTGAAGGGTGACTGAGGGGGAGGAGGAGGAGAGCAGGGTGAAACGTGTTAGTCTTCATGTGTCCTGGCCGTCGGTGGCAGGGGTGTCGTTGGCATTGGGTAAGTCTGAGTCCGTCTCCCGGCTGGATATGCGGTCGAGTTCCGCCTGTACGTCGCTCAGGCCCAGCTTGGAACCTGCATCAAGTGTGGGTAGATACAGACGGACATTTAAATTAGTACAACATCTCAGAGGAAAGTAACTCAGAGGCCAAGAAGCTTTTATCCGGTGTATCAGTGAGTCATTACGGCACGATGCAATGAGCACATTGAACACATGGTTAAAATAAGATCTAGGTGAAATGTGAATAATTGATTAAAGTCGATGTTGTGTCATTAGGACAGGGGCTTATTTTTTTTGCTCCCATGTTTTGTCATGAACTACTCAACAGATTTCCACAAAACTTCCAACATGAAAGACCCCATTCAATTTTGGTTCGGATCCAGACAAAGAGACAATGCAGGATTTCTTTTGCACTTAATTTAACACAGTGAGATATGGCGTTTTTTGACATTTTCACCAATTTCCCAGGGATTAATACAAGGACCTTGATCAAACATATTTAGGGAACTGATATCTATGAGTGCGGGAAATTTGGTGCAGGGGAACAGAAAGACTACATGGCAAAATGGAAACATCAGCCTTAGTATCACTTATGTAAATGCAGTAATATACATTTTATTGTCTCATACCTTCTAGAAAGGTGCTGCAAATAGACAAATTCTCATAATCATGTTTTTGTTTTTATTGCACTGAAAATACTTCAGTCATAACTTAACTATAATTTCTCCTCTTATTGCAATGAGAGGAAATTATCTTAATTACCCAGAAATTTTGTCAGTAAGCAGCAAAGTTCTATTCAGGTTTCTATGTTGTATTTCTACATCAGTGTGGAAACTACAGACTGTGTAGATATCAAGTTCAAAACACAACATTTAATAATCGGACCAATTTCAATAGGGCCTTCGCACTGTCGGTCCTCGGGCCACGCTTCAAGCTTTATTTTTTTTCTAAACACTGAGTAATTTAAAAAAAGTTTGTATTATCATGTCTCTAATGCTGCTTTTTGTAGGCTTTTAAATAAAATATGGTAGATATTCAGCCATTTCATAGAAAATGTGTAACGGGTTGTACACATTTTTATAGCCAATATGTTTGAATGCATCATAATTTCCCCCATTACTGCCCAGCCTTATTAACAACCATGTGCAATGCTCAAGACAGATGTTAGTTACAAGAAATGCAATGCAACATGCCAAACGAAAAGAACAATCAATAAATAAAATATAGGGGAGTAAAACGGAGGTGGTGTATGAGAAGGGGAAAGATCAGGGACGAAATGTAGGAATCATTATGGTGATAACTGGCATCTTCTATCACCACTGAAGTGGCAGATCTGGCCACTGAAAGGAGACCAATACAACTGTTATGGATCAACTTGTCATTATCAACATGCCTTTCTGTTTTACAAGACCCTGAGAAACGACTGTAATGTCATTTGCAAACACCTATTAGCAAGAAGGTACAATAAAAACATTTTAAGTTAAAAAGAACCAACAGCTTTTCTGAAAACAAAATGAAGGCACATTTTAATGTAATTAAAAATAACAGTGGGATCATCTCCTGCACCACTACGTTAGTCCTAAGGATAAGTTTCTGACTCAGCTGTGCATTTTCCTCCTTTATCTGTATATTGCATCAGTATATATAAACAAACCAACATCATTTATAGTCCTCAGGCCAGTTCTTGTCCTAGAATTTTGTGATACAGGAGGATTGATCCCAGCTTTGTTCCTTCTCAGGTGCTGGAGAAAGTTGGAGGCTCGGGGTGGGAGGGGATGGGAGAGGGATGAATGGATGCGTCTGAGAATGAAGTGACATACACAAGCAATAACAAATGAGGAGTGTCTCTCTCTCACACACACCTTAACGTGGCCAGCATCCTCTGACTAGTGCACATACACACACACACACATTATGGATGATGTTAATAGTGGAAATCCACAGCATTGACGATGAGTGTAACAAAATTGAGTCACAATGTTAAAAACAGGTTTAGAAATGATGAATGGTGTGTGGACTGTGCGGCTGATCCATGCACTCAGATCATGTATTGAGTCTTCCTCCATGTGGTCATGTGTGTTATGGGAGACAGAGGAGGTGAAAACCAAAAACAAGATGAAGGATGAAGAGTGAAAATGGAATTAAATCCTCAAACCAGGATGAATGATAATAAAAATTATAATAAAAAAGCAGTTTTGCTCTATCCTTTAGAACCAGAGCACTGTAACAGCATGTCCTTAAGTGCATGTGTGTGTTCTCACCTGACTTGCGTACGGTTCCTGGAGTGTTGTTGCCACCACCCGGCGTCCCGGGACCCCCTGTCCCTGCCTTCTTTGTCAGTAGACTGTTAAAGAAGTTGGCCAACACACCCTCACTGGTCTGACCTGCAGGACACAAGAAGCAGAGTTAAAACACACACACATGTATACGGACACACAACAAGTGCAAAATATTGTTGCTACGGAAACTCATTATTAGATTAGTCAAATTTTCTCTTTTATACTTATATATGACCTGTATTGAGGACTTTGTATGTTTTGTGTTTAATCTTATTTGGGTGAGGTTTTCATATAAGCCATTACTGATTTCTACCACATCCGACATGTACATATACATTTACATTTCAATTATGTATTTATGTTGTGTAAAATAAACTAAACAATGACTGAACAGTGGTGATGTATGGTTCTGTGCAGTGACGGAATGGCGAACCTGACTGTGGCATGGTGTTCGCTACGTTGGCCGCTGCCGAGCGATTACTCGTCCTGGGAGAACCGGTGGGTGCTCTGCTCGTAGTATCCTGCAAACGACAGATTATTTCACACATATCAGCACTGGAGGGAGGTTAACTTTATCTTATGAGCCAAAACTAGAATAAAAAGGGACGCTCACCACAGGACGCCCTGCTGTCACCGCCGGCTGTTTGGCGAGCAGCGACTGCAAATTAGAGCACAATACACACACTCACTCCAATTAGTACTTAATTGGCATATCAAGAATCTCAAGTCAGCTCCCACAAGCAGCAAACCAACTGGCATTAACACAACTGAAAGGTTTTCTGACCTGCAGTTTTACCAGGAATACTTGGTCGTCTTCTGCTTGGATTTCCTTTTCGTGTACAATCTGATGAGAGGGGAGGAAAAACAAGTATTTTTCATAGAGTCTTCTTCACGTCCACCTTTTCTTAAAAGCTCTACTAGAGCAAATCAATTAGATTAGATAAATGTGTCATGATCTCTGCAGGTATATTGGGTCAAGGTTACTGCACTGGCTGTACACTGATGTATGATATCATTAGTTTGTGTAAAGGAAGTTTTTCAAGTTACGTTATGTTCAGCGGGAGCCCGTACCTTTCTGACTGGTGGTTTGACTACTACTTCCTCAAAGCTGTCTTCTGATTTTACTGTCTGGAAGTTCTCGTGAAGTATGGCAATCTTTTTCTCATTGTCCCAACCTGATGGACTGGCAGAGGACAGAGAGAGTTACAAACCAAATACAAATGGCTCCGTATACCTTCGACGGACGCACACACACACACAAACACTTACATGAAGACGGCATCTCTTTCCACCACTTGTGCGGGGCTGTGGAAGGGAAAGCCGTAGAGTCTGTGGACCAGATATTTGTAGAGGATGTCCAAGTTCTTCATCTCCTTCACCGACGTGTAAACCAGAGATGCACCGTCTGACACAACGGTCAAGGACATTTTCAACATCGCAATTTCTAATTACGGGAGCTTAAACAAATGGAAGTCAAACTAACGCCACAGTGATAAAAGATCTTTAGTAACCGAAGTACAAGAGAAAAACTGATTCTGGCTTAGACTAAGTGCTGCAATTACAGAGACTAACTAAGGCAGTGTACAACCTTGACTCATTTTAAAACACAATAACCACTGAAAATGTAATAAGGTTTCCACTCAGCATTGACTGATGGAATTATTCTGAAAAACGATTTCAACTGGGTGATCTGTGACCTTTATCAAAATTATCACCTGGTCCAAATTTCTGACCATTTACATAGTCAGCTGCCCCAGTACATAAATACTGTAGTTTAAATCTGTGTGACAGTAATCTTTTTTATGTTTCAGCATTGTATAGCTCACACCAGCCCAAAGAAGCAGCTGTGAGTAAATGTTGATTTGGTGAAGGATACACTGCAGACAAAAACTCCTGACGTGGGACTGGATGAAGTCCAAGTGTTCATCTCTGTAGTCGTGCTCCTTTTCCAAAGTGCTGATAGCGTCACACTGAGGACAGGGAAGGAGGCATCAGAGGTAAATGTGCGACAGTAGATGATTCCTAACAGATACTAATACAGTAGAGGATCATATATTCTCATATTTAAAAAAGGTATAGTATGTTAAAGCAATGTTTATAGTAGTAAATGTGTGTACCTTGGTGCAGACCACCACCACTGGAATGCCCAGGTTGTGTGTGAGTGTGTTGTCTCCTAACGGCAACAGCACACTCTCCTCCTCATCACTCCTCCTCTGCGGGGTACCATCCTCCCCACTGCCGGGCTCTGTGTACTCCTGGAACTGTTTTACAACTTCACACACACAAACGACACAATGAGCGCAATGAACACAAGCAATGTTAAGTAGCATTAACTGACCCGCCAAAGACAAAACCCAAGGGTGTGGTCTTGTAGTTTTAAATTCTTTGATAAATAAGCTGCTTATCTGAGAACTTATTTTTCATAGCTCTTGCAAAAACACACTGTGTTGTACTTGGTTTGATACTTAATCTACCAGTTACTCTGACTGCTGTCAGTATGACTCACGTCTTTGCTCCAGCTCCCGCAGCGTTTCCGGGGCGACCCGGAGTTTGTCGACGTGTTCCCTAGCGACGGCAGCCCACTTCTGGAGAGAGTCGAGGGCGTTCCACGGCCGTGACATGTCAACCGTTATCAGCAGCAACGTGTTGCTGATGGAGTCCACTGGCACGGCTACTCCCTGTAGACCTTTGTGGTAAAGGTCTCCATCTAACACCCAGGCATTACACCTAGTTTGATCTAAACGCGCAGAAAATACATTCAGGTAAATACACAGTTCGGTACCAACCAGTACTCTATTTACTCTGTAATGATGCAAAGAGAATTACACATGGATGTGGTCATTTATTTCATGAACTGCATGGGGTCACTGGTTACCATCAATGTCGTCGTCATGGACACTGAAGTAGAGGTATTCCAGGCCACGCCCTTTCATGAACTCTTCAACCCCCTGTAGTTTTGCAACCAAGGTGGTCTTCCCCGATCCCACCTCACCTAAAAACACATGCACAGAAAATCAGTCAATATCATAGAGTGGATCAATCATGCCTCCCTACTATGATAAAAGAGAATAATAATATTGCAGTTCAGTATTTCAACCATTGAAGATTTCAGTTTATATATTGTAAATGTGCAAAGCATAACATTTTTTGCAAAAGCATGTTAGGTGGCAAACTCACAGTCAACACATCACACCACTTCTGTACAATTTTTCCTGTTCTCTATCATTCTATAAAATGGACTAGTTGCACACTATAAGGTTAATAAATGCAGGGTTAATATATACACCTCGCAAAAGTTAAATTGCACAAAAATTGGGCTAAAATCTAAGGTTATTTTATTTACTGATGAATCTGTATATTTAGGCATGATTTGTTTTATACAGTGAGAGCTTCACAGTTTCCTTAAGCGTAAGGTGAGAATTTAAAATAGATAATTTTGGCTGAACTGTCCAACATATAAAATATATTCAGTTTACTGTCACGTGAGGCAGAGCAGCTGCAACAGGGAAATGTTTGACATCAATGAGCAAAAATGCACATTGCATATATAATCTCTGTCCTTGTGACCATAAACAAAGCATGTAGCCCTCATATATTATGCATCTCCTTGCAGAGTATTGCATTTGCATTTGTCCCAGTATTACTGCTAACCTCAGACAGCACTCCTCTATTACTGTGGAGGCTACAAGGTGCATCCTTTCTTGAGCTGTGTCCCATGAACCCACAGACAGTGTGGACTCTGTGCAGCATGAGCTCAGTGGGATGTTGTCGTGGACTGCATTACAAACTAATGGCACCCGACTCGCCGATTAGCTAGAATGGGTGGCAGGCTGCGGATTATCCCGGGCGGATGTGTAGACATTGTGTGTGTGCAAGTGTGTGTGTGCGCACGAGACAGGGAGGCACCGTCTCTCAGCTTCAATGGCCGCTTGCCCCCCCCTCCTCCTCGTTCAAACAACAGAGCGATGGTTTGTCTCGTCTCCTCAGCATCACCTGCACCTAGCTGTTGCTGCTAGCATGGCTGGATGCTAGAATGACTTGCAGTGCTTCAGAGGGGCCCGACACTCTCAGAAGATGATGCTGATGTAGTGTGTGTTTGTTTGTGTGTGTGTGCTCAAAAAACAAATGCACCTGTCTCCCCCCGCCCTCTGCTAGCCGATGCACCAGCTACCTGTTCGGACACAAAAGCAGCATCAGCCCGGGGGAGCATGCTAGCTCAGCTACCGAGGAGTGTTCAAGCCCAGCAGGGTGACACGATCACCGGCTGACGATGCCTACTAGCTAACCCCGCACAGTCACTCACACACAGACACACACACAGACAGACAGATACCCACCCATGACCAGGACATTTTTCCCAGACGGTAGCTTCGATCTTGAATGGGTTGACACCTCACTCAGGATGGTGGACCTGCGGACAGAGGAGCCCCGTTACAAACACGACCTGCCCGTTCGTTCATTAACAGACAAAACAAACAACCGGGTGGCAGCAGCTAACGAGGCTAGTGCCGCCGCCGCCGCTGCTGTGTCACCGGAGCCGAGGCAGTGTGGTGCTGATGCTAAGCTACAGCCCCGCTAGCGCGCTAGCTGTCAAACCCATCCTCATCCCCGCAGCACAATAGACCCTCTGCGGCTACACACTGCCCCGCCGCTCCGCGCACAACCGACCCGCTGTATTCAAAACAAATCCCGCATCGCCCACCAGAGATCCTGTCCGTCATCCTCCTCCGGGTTGGAGCTCTCCAGTGAGCTCTTGGGTCCGGCTGAGGTGGAGGATAATAACGCACTCCTCCCTGACGTCGCCATCTTCGCAGGGCTTGGAAACAGCGAGTCGGAGCGCCCGGATGTAGCAGCCGTGGTGCTAGCCTAGCAGAGCCTGGTGCACAGAGCGACCCACAGAGAGCACGCCGCGGCCGGGGCGTGGTCCGACGTCCCGCACAAAGCCGGACTCACTGCTCCATGAGCTCATCCGCACAGGGACGGATCACACCTCACCACGCATCATCATTATGCCATGTTTACTATACATTAACTGGATACTTATGTAGTAGATTTATGAGGTACAATGTTGCCAAATTACTATGTTTGTGTTTTTTTTTTTTACTCAGTGGCGGTTTCAGGGTTTCTCCAGATCAGGGGCCATGAAGGGGCCCCAATTCACACAGAGGGGCCAAAATACATGTTCAACATCCATGCACAGATTCTGATTCAGGAAGGTGCACATTCAAAGGGATAGTTCACCGGGAAATGAAAATTCACTCATTATCTACTCACCGTTGAACACGGTTCCAGAGGAGGATAACAACTAAACTAAAAACATGGTGTAAATGACGCTATTTCGAGTCGAATTTGAATGTCGGGGCTTACAGACACTTGAATGACACCTCAGGAGCAGTATGGAGGCTTTTCTTTTCTGTTTTTTTTTTTACGTTTGAAGAAGTATTGGATTGGGCAGCAATGCTGTTTACACCTGAAACTCCAAAAGTGTTTTGTGGACTCAAACACTTTACCCATCCCTCCATCGTCATAGTGGTGAGTAGATAATTAGTTAATTTTCATTTTTCGGTGGGTGAACTATCCCTTTAGGGTTATTCCTTGTTTACTTCTGTTTGCTCTGTAGCTTTGAGCAAATCTGCAGAATTTGGTGGAAGCCTTTCATCTTGGACTTGTTCCAGTTCTCGTAGAGCCGACACTTGCAGTCACCACTGACGTGCACGGTGAAGACGGTCTTGAAGGAACGCAGGCCCGGGCGAGTGATGTCGTATCCCACAACTCAGACCATGATCACAGGAGGTGTCTCCACAATGGTCACAGCCTCCACCACTTTCTTCTTGTTCACTTTTGATCCAGGTTGGTCGATACACGCATTGAATGTATTTTTGAAAATTGTTCCTCATTCAAGCACATTGTGTTCTTCAAAAAAAAGTAAAAGAGTAAAATAATAATTTTTAACAAATTGTCACATTTATTATTAGTAAGTGACTAGGTTTTAAAGATCACTGACAGGACAGGCGCACATCCGGGGCCAGTCAGATTTCAGCTGGGGCTAGTGCCCCCATGAATACCCCCCTGGCCCCATCCCTGGGTCCGCCTATGTGTGTTGAATGTAGCTATTCAGGACACATCATTTGCATATTCAATGTTGTTACCTATTTCCTGTAATTTTGTGCCACTTTGTTGTTTGAGGCAATTCTCCCTCACATTTCCTCAGAAATTATGTATCACATTTAAAGTCCTTTATATGTGGACATAAACAAAAACAAACATCAGTCCATGATGTGTGTGCAGGCTGCAGGGGGGATTAATGTATAAGAATATATGTATTGTGAGTGATATCCTATATAATAGTGAGTCTGCCAAAGCTTAGGCTATTATAATATATTTGGCTTCATGCTTGTCCTGGTCCATTTATCTGAAGAAATTATCAGGATAAAAGGACTTTTAAAAAAGCCCCTGAAATCTGCTTTCTACAAAAAGAAATCTTCTTTAATACGCTGCCTGCCAAATCAATGATTTTATTTGTGAATAACATGGCACTGGGCCCTAAGCCTGGGATTGAGATAAAGCTGTAAAACCGTGTAAGAATTAGATGCACTTCAAATGAACTAGCCTTTTATATGCATAAGCTACATGAGACGTTGAGAGCCAGAGAAATTTAAAACAGGTTGAACAAAATAATAAAATATCAGAATTTTAAAAAGTTAAATTCCCCTCTCTCTCCTGTAATTCCAAATATCTACGGATAATTCATACCATCCAAGCTAACTGTATAACAAACCCATGATTAAAACACTGTGGCCGATAAGAATAAAAACAAAGATAAGTCATGATTAAACACTACACTCAAAATCAAATCAACTTAACAAAGTGGAATGATTACACATTGCCATTTCTTTAGTTTTTGATGATGATAATGACGACTTTTATTATTCAGAGTCAAGGTCCAGATACACAACATTAAAACATGTACAAAAGCCACCCACCCCCCACACAATTTATTTTATTACTATATACATATCAATATTAATCTCTGGCATAAAGACAAATATACCAATGCCTCCAGAGTTGGAATTAGTAGCGCATAGAGCTAAACCTAATATTTGATAAAAAACCAAGATGGTTTAATTTGGATTTCAGATGGATGGGTCGAGATCGATCAAGAGGGATGGATGGATGGATGGATAGATAGATAGATAGATAGATAGATAGATAGATAGATAGATAGATAGATAGAATAAAATAAGATAAATTCATATGAAGCTGTGAATCTATTGGACACAGCGTGAACCTTGAATCTTGGGTCTCAGATGTACGGCCATCGCTTATTATAAAACCGCTGAGACGAACCAATCAAAGCCGAGGTGCGGAGGGGGGGGGGGGGGGGGGATTACTCCTTCTTCATCTTCACGCACGCGCCAGTTCACCGTGACAGCCGCGAGATGGCGCAGACGCACCGCGCCATTACGCACGGTCCCTGTGGCCGAGGCGCGCTCTCCGGTGGAGCCAGCGGGATGACAAACTCCAGTTAAGTGGCGCACCGTCCTCCTCCTCCCCGCCTTTCACCCGGAGTCAACCCAGGAGCACGGAGCGCATCCTCCGCGCTCGGACCCCGCGGGAATTAGAAAAGCAGCCCCGCGCGCTCTGACAGCCGCACAACCCCGGCCGAGCTCTGCGGTGTGAGAGAGGGAGGGAGAGAGAGAGACTACACGCAGACACAGAGAGTGAGGAGAGGGAGATGGGTACGGAGGCGCGCAGTTACCCGTGATTGTCCAGTGAACGGCGGTGAAGTTGCTCGGCTCCGCTCGGATCTTTTCCCCTCCAGGTCGTTGAGGTGAGTTTTTTCTCCCTGCAGGGGATGAGCGCAGCCCGGGTGCAGGTGCATGTCTCACCCCGGTGCATGTGGGCTCCTCCAGATATTAGATCTTTTTTTTGGTCTTGTAAATGCTATATGATGGCATCAGATGCTTGTAGCCTGCAGCTGGAGTATAAAAGGTGTAACTATAAGCAGCTGCTTGTGTGTTAGTAACTGGGTGAATTAGAGGACATCAAACTAGAAAATATTCATTTTATTACCAGGCAGACACATGTGATTGTACAGTAATCCACAGGGACTTGTCAGATTCTTTATTGGGGGAAAGAACTCTTAGAAAGCCTCTGCTTTAATTTGATTCTGCTGGAGCTCTATAAGACAAGATAAGCTTTATTAGAGGAGGAGATCCGCTTTATTCTATGTCCTTCTCTCCCCCCCTCTCTCTCCCCTCTGCCACACTTGCTTGTCTTTCCCTCACTCCATCCCTCTAATCCTTCCCCCTCTCTCCCTCTATCACAACCTCTGTTTCCCCCCACCACTCTCACTTGTCTCCCTCTCTGCCAGCTCTAATAACACTGAGTTCACACAGCACCAGGCTGCTTCACTTCTGATACTCCTCTCTTGTCTCTTCTCAGACCTGCAGCCGCCTCTTATGCGATGTGGCCGGCTGAGCACGTTGCCGTCACCTGTCATGATTTGATTCGTGTTCTATATGTCTCATTGCATGATATGCCACTTAGTTCTCCACCTTATACGGGGGCCTGCATGTGCTGTGGCTGCAGGGCAGTGTTACTCCAGCACCTTTTCTGATAATCAATATGTGAGCAAGCAGTTACAGTGTACAGTGTCATGGACCTTCCTGTGGCTGAATCATTAATGTCACATCTGTCACAGTCCACACTGGTGCACATGTGAAGGTTGAAGGACACACATTTGCATACACAAACACACACGCGCGTACGGGAGTCAAGGATCATGGCCACTGAGCCCTGAGCCCTGATTGATTGTCACAGAGTGAAGAATAAAAGCTGACAGTGAGGAGCCTTGAAATGATTTCAGGACGTCTCACGCTGCCCAGCAATCAATCAGCGCTATTTTGGTTTTTGTTTGGAGGCATTATTTAGATTTACACACCAATTTCACAAGCACGGGCCGCTTTGTTGCAAAGCATTGAGCCACCCAACCAGCAATTTGCACTCTTCTGTTTGCGATTGTTGCTGCTTTCCACAATAGTTCAGAGAGACACTACTTGTCATAGTTCTTGGTAAATGTTTGAAATACGCAAATAATCTAAAAGTTTGGAAATGTGTCCACACTGGGAAAAAACCCACAAATCTTAGCCACAATTGAGACGCAAATGTCCCTATCACAATGCATTTGAGTAGGACTACGGTAGAGAAACCAGTTGCAACTTTTGCAAAACCACATTTTGTGACACGGTGTGATATGAAAATTCATTGTCACCCCTGGCAATGTGCAGCGCCTGTGACAGCTGATGCTCTCCTGTGTTGTGAAGGCAGATTCTGCACCCTGTTCTGCTACAGTACAGTGGCTGTGTCTTCCACATCCCCCATCACTATCAATGTCATCTTCTGTCAACCGGAACAGACAGGCATCTGCTGCTTCCCACACACACTCTGTCTTCTCTGTCTCACGCACACACACACACACATAAACACAAACACACAAATGACATGCGGTAATGTGCCACCACCGCCATGCCAAACACAACTAACTTCCTACCACCCACACACAGGTCCCTGTCACACACCTGCCCCGTGGCTCTGTCCGCATACATTTGTCTGTATACAGGCCATTCATGGTGCTCAGCTAAAAATAATTATCACAAGCCAACACACACTCGTGGGACATGAATTATGGAGGACGGAGAGCGAGAGAGAAAAAGAAAGAAAGAAAGAAAGAAAGAAAGAAAGAAAGAAAGAGGGAGAGAGATAAAGAGAGAGATTCAGGTCAGAGTCAGACCCAATTCCAAGAGCATTGCTCCCTAAGGATGATACTACTAGACCGCTGCATTAATATTCAGTTTGTACCATCTAGCACATGAGACCTGCGGTTATCCTTTAGTTTGGTCTAACTGGACCCCAGGCTACCCAGAGAGTGCTTCATGTACATTATGGACTGGGAAAATACTTCCATGCATTTTGAGATGAATTATACATGCAACGCAATGTTCTTAACAGTACAGCCGGGTTTCATTGTCAACTTGATCTAGCTTTACAGAATAATGCCTCTGATTAAAGAGCACATGCTGGGAAGGTATATTAGTGAGTGTACAACTGCAGCTCAACAGTGAAAGGAATAATTTGACATTAAGATAAATAATTATATCATTTTAAACATTTTATCATTTAGCACAAGATAAATGCTCAAATGTTAATTAGTGAGTGTTCGAGGTGCCGCTGGGCTGATTCAGTTTCCTTTGGGCAGAGCCTGGTTTGCTCTTTCCAACTGATTCCCTGTACTAATTGCTTAGCTAACGGTCTGTTGGCTGTTGGCCTCAAATTTAGCAAAAGTGAGAGTGATAGTCATCTTCCAAATTGGCAAGAGAGCGAATAAGCGAATTTCCTGATACATCGCAAACTATTCCTTTAATGGCCCTGCACATCAGGGAAGGCGTTTCCAGCACTTGTGCATTGGTGATTAGTTCTGGGACGTGGGTGGTTTTATGTTTGGAATTACTTGAGGCGACAAGACCCATATGCTACTGAGAACTACAAAGTTATTTAAACAGGTGCAATGTAGCTGAAAGGAACGTGAGGGAGACGTCAATCAAGCTGAATCTGCACATGTCCCTTGAGAAAGAGTCTAATCAGTAAAAAAAAACAGAAAACAACTATAGGGCCTTTAAAATCAAGATGGTTATCCATTGTTACCTATGAAGTAATATTGCCACAACTTGCCCTATGTATATTAGTGTACAGCCAACTTATTCCCTTGCTTTAAGCTGACATATCAAGCAGTTACACTGGGAGTAATCGCCCGGACTCTGTGCAGTTGGAATACGAGAACACTCACCTTGAACAAATGATAAACAGCAGATACCTTTCGGCTGCATTGAGTTAATGGGTCATTTTCCTGCAAGTGAAAAACGACGGTGTCGCAGTGATTAGATGCTTGACAGTTTTCTATTTCGGGACTGCGAACCCTATACACCCTGTGGAAACCTGAGGAGAAATCAGGAGAAGCCTTTGTTGGTTACTCAGCCTATACAGAGCATAATGTGCATGTGTGTGTCAATCTGTATGTTCATACATACACAGAAATGCACTAACATGTGTGCGTACATAATTGTGGATGTTCCTGTTCATACTGACAGGATGTGTGTGCATTGTTGTGTATTTGGGGACCTTGTCTGATATTCTGTAGCTGACCTTGAACAGTGTGAGCGCTGCCTGCTTAGTCAGGACTACTGCGTCTGCTCATCTATCTATCTATCTATCTATCTATCTATCTATCGTTCTATCTATCGTTCTATCTATCTATCGTTCTATCTATCTATCGTTCTATCGTTCTATCTATCGCTCTATCTATTGTTCTATCTATCTATCGTTCTATCGTTCTATAGATATACAGACTAATCCCTTCTTCTCTTCTCTCTCCATCTCTTTTTCCTCAGTGTGTGATTGTGTGTCCAGCATGAGTAACATCTATGAGTCTGCAGAGGCCACGCTGGGCTTCATCAGCTCTCCGTGCCTGGCTAAAGTGGAGCTCAGAGTGGCCTGCCGGGGGATCTCGGACCGCGATGCCCTCTCCAAACCCGACCCCTGCGTGGTGCTGAAGATGCAGTCGCACGGGCAGTGGTTTGAGGTACGGCAATGGGACGGGATGTAAATGGGTCTCCAGTTCAGAAATAAGACTGTTTTACAATTACAAGACGAAGGTTTAATGGCGACATCAGCAAGACGTGTCCTTGTGAACACCTTGTGAACACCAGTTAAACCATTGAAACATTCTTAAGCCATTAGACATTCTGACGCCCTGTGATAGATCGGCCTGTGCCGGCTGTAACCTGCCTCTGCCCCAGTGACCCTAAAAGTGTTCAATCTAAATGATGGATGGAAGAGAATCTGAACGAGAACTCTAGACTCTAACGGGGGCTTGCTGTCGAAGGCAGCTCATTACATTGATTGACATTGATAGATTTCTAGATTTCATCGATTCCTAAGCTGGTGTCACTTTTATAGCCTACAAATTGGCTTTTCATAAACCGGCAGTTGACATTTGATTTCTGTGTGGGCACAACTGATTCTTAGTAACTGATAAAATAAGTAATTTTCTTTTGGCTTCCACTACAGAGTTTTCAAGATGATTTTCATTTTATTGTGACATTTTTCACACTCTACACCACTTCTCCACGACCTGCTGTACCAGTCGGGTAGAAGAACTATTTTCACCTGCCTTTAGATTCTGTTTCGCACGGCTCCTTATGAATTCCTCCGCACGCTCTTGAAATTGTCCTTCTACCTGAAATAGTTCAAACACATCATTGAATTCATGCTCGACTACATTATTATTTCTAATCAAGGACGCCGAGCTGCGGAGCTGTGATTGCGTCGCTAACCCTCTCGCAGCAAATTACAGGTTGCGTTCGGTTCTTATGAATTATGAATGCTCATTGTCACGGACGGCAGACGAAATCAGACAGTGTTTTGTGCAAACTTTTGTTGACTGTTGCACCGACTGGACGAAATGGGAAGTGCTCACCTCAGCTTTTCAACACAAGTGGCCTGCCCCAATCGTTTAGGTACTGAAAGTAATGAGAGCACCAAGATACTCTCTCTGGAATCATGGCATTTTTAGGAAATTGTTTCAAATTCATACAATCGTCCTGGAATAAATTGTTCAGCTGGAAAAATTGAGTTCCTCTCTTTTTACTTCCAAGACCCAGCTGCTTTTTCAGGGACGATAGTTACAACCTCCTATACACGACAAATCTCATTCCCACTGAAGCCTCAGCTGGGGCAGTAACACACGAGTAACACGAGCTGAAATATCAGAACGCAGCGTGAGGGAATGAGAAATACATTTTAAGGAAGAATTTGATTTCCCTCGGCCCCTATTTCTTTTTCCTCTATCTGGGGGGGGGGAAGACAGACATATGCTGAGAGCCCTGTCGTCCTTTTAAATATGTAGATACACGCCCGCGCACGCACAGCCTCACACACTCGCTGCTGCAGTGACCCACTATTACAGCCGAGCAAAGAGACGCACGTCACTTATATATACACTCTGTAATACACACGCACACACACACAAACATTAAGAAAGTAGTGCAGTATTATTCTGCATTTGGAGACTTCACAAAAGGCTACTTTGCACAGCTTACTCTCTCTCTGTGTGTGTGTGTGTGTGTGTGTGTGTGTGTGTGTGTGTGTGTGTGTGTGTGTGTGTGTGTGTGTGTGTGTGTGTGTGTGTGTGTGTGTGTGTGTGTGTGTGTGTGTGCGTGTGTGTGCGTGTGTGTGCGTGTGTCTGTGACAGTGTGTTTAAATGAGTGTGTGAATTACGATAAGCCCCTTTGTGGGAGTGTGGGACTGGACAAATGATATCACTGCCCATCAGATACAGAGACTCTTAATTGGATAATGCTTTTGAGGGAATGTTCAAGCCGCTGGTAAATGTGTGTGTGTGTGTGTATGTGTGAGTGCTCGTGTGTGTGTGCATGTTTGTTGATGTGTACATGATTCTTTTTTCTCTAATCAGACGCCAGCCAATTGCGGTAAGTGTCAGAAAAAGGCCAAATCTGTGAGGGTACGTCAAGTCGAGTGGTGTGTGAGTGTGTGTGTGTGTGTGACTGTGTGTGTGTGACTGTGTGTGTGTGTGACTGTGTGTGCGCGTGTCAAGGGGTTATCAACTGTAAAAGGGACACAGTCGCTGCTGTTGGTGTTGAGATACACTTTTGTTAGCCTTTCCATTCCTTTCTGCATCAGCCACTTAGAGAGAAGAAAATGCGAGATCAATGTTACAACTACAGTCGCTTCTGTGTTTGGTCAAAAAGCTTCTGTGATTGTTTTTGAGCTATCAAGAATAATCTATAATCCCAGTTCTCAAATTGACAAGTGTAAACAATGTGATAATGGCCACTTGATAATGGTAATTGCCGCGTTGCTGAAAAGTCTGCAGAGCTCCCAAATCGATTCGGACTGGCAGTTTGTTGTATGTCGAATGAAATCTTCATTCTTCAGTTCACTTTGGAAAGACTTTCAAAGCGAAATATCAAGTGAAACTGCGAACATTGAAATAGCAAAGTTTTCTGAATCACTGTCAAGGCCAGACCCTGACTATACAACAAATATACAAAATTAACATTAAAAATATTCTGTTCCGTTTGTTGGTTGGATTTTTGTTTGTAAGCAAGAGTACACAAAAGCAGCTGAACCCGAAGGATGCAGTATGGGGTCAGGAAATAAACCATATACTTTTAGTGTGGATCAGTATCAGGGAGTGCATACAGGAAATGTTTTTGTAATAATAGGAAATAAGGAAACAATGAGTCAACAAATAGATGCTCATATAAAATATACCATCGTTTATTCTATTCTTAATTAGACTATAAAATGAATAAAACCGACACATATATACATTAAAGTCTGGATTGGGACTACAGTAGCCTCAATGCTTAATGGGTCTTAATGGGGCTTCATTTTTAATTAGCTTTTCCACTTATGAGTAATACTTTTTTAAATTTACTAAATCTTGTTGTGGAAAAAACTTTGCCAAACAGCCCTGAGATGTATATGTAATACACATTGTGATGTGTATTATTGACACCAGATGGTCAGTAAATCCAGGCAAAACAGTTCATAAGATTGGTTGCGTATAGTTATTTGCAAGAAACACAAATATCTCCTCTCTCAGAGCTCCAAGTTAAGCTGTTTGTGTGCCCATGCTCTACCTGCCTTTGGGCTCGTGTGCGTTTGCAGGTGGACCGTACAGAGGTGATCCGCAGCAGCAGCGGCCCCGTCTTCTCCAAGATCTTTCTGGTGGATTACTACTTCGAGGAGGTGCAGAGGCTCCGCTTTGAACTCCATGACATCAGCTCCGGCAACAACGGCCTCCGTGATGCTGACTTCCTGGGATCCATGGAGTGCACCTTAGGACAGGTCAGTGCCGTACAGAGGCTCTCTGCTTTTACCGCCTCCCTCTTCCATTCAATAAAACAGAGATCCGCTCGAGGTCAGGTTTACATGACTGAATATGAAATGGCATGTTAAGCACTTCACTGCACAAGCCAAGTGGTGCGTGTGCGTTTCCAGTTTTCACTTTGTGTGGGTTGCACCTGTGAACACATGTAAGAGTGAGATCACCATACGAAGAAGTGTGTATGATGTGAGCATATACACGTACAGGTGAATGCATGACAGGAGTGCATTTATGTGCATCGGTGAGTCTGTGTGCAGGCAGCTGATTGTATTGAACCAGTATATCACTACAGTTTACAAGTGTAGAGCATGGCAATCTGTGTCAGACCTATATGCATGCACGAATACAGCCTGTGCGCTTTGAGTTTAAGATGTAATCAATTATATAGTTCACTGAGCTTACAACAAATGTATTAAATACTTGTACTTTTATCTGGGTGAGAAAGCGACTCTGGGCTAAACTGATGAAATCCTTGGCTTCTTTCATCTGCATTCACAATGTGTTTTCTTTGTCCTTGAGTCCTTAGTTACACCAAACTCTGTGGGTGCAATAGACTGTGCTTTCAAAGCACTTATATGTGCATATATGCTAATACATATGGCCCTGTAGCACACTTAATGGCATTGCAGTACCTCGTAATGGTGAAGTAATGTAGTCGCAGTCAATATTTAAAGATTTGCTTCACTTAAATATCCAATGTTTCGCCTTTAAATGAACTGGAATTGCAGTTGCACCAATTAACAAGTGATTTGATTTTAGGAAATTACCTTCTAATGTCATTGAATGGAAGAGAATCGTGGTCCAATAGCTTTCTCGTCCTCGTCTGCCACGGAGCGGAATTAATGTTTGTTTCCACTAGAATCCCCTTCTCATTGTCAGCGACGCTATCAGCAACACAAAGCTGGTGGATTAATGATAGTTGGGGAGAAGTGAGATAATTGACATGGAAGAGGATTTTTGGAGGCGAGAGCCAGCGAGGTTTGCTGAAGTGGGAATAAAAGCGGCCAACGCACCAGAAGAGGATTTCTGAAAGAATCAGTAACACATCTGTTCATAGAAATCAGTTCAGTGAAATTTGAGACAGAGAGCAGAATATTTTGTGCAAAGATGTTCCACACTAAAATGTTACATAATACACTTTTTGGTGTTCGGATCTTTCCTCTACGTACAAAGGCAAACCCGCCATAACAGAAATGTAGCCAGAAGGAGGCCTTGACACAGAGGGTTGTCACTGGGGCATTAAGTTGCTATAATCAATATTTTTTATAGAGACAACATGACTACTTTGATGGGAAAAGTGTGACGAACACGCAGAGAGTGACTCTATTGCCCGACTCTGCAGTTCACCTCAGGTCTGGAGTCCTTCAGCTCAGCTTTTAGAATTTTCCCTTCCTGCACAGTACTGTTCCTGTGCACTCTCACTGCTCTTGTCAGCATTGTTTCGTAAAGCAGCAGGCAGCAGTTCCAATGACCCTGCGCGATACATGCCCAGCAACAAACAGGAGACGGACAAAGTGAAGTAGAAATAACCGCATTTCTCAGAGAAAGAGCCAGACGTTTACTCAAAAGGTGGTGGAGACCAAAACGGAGCATAAATATGAGACAAAAATTTGCTAGGTGAACATGAAGATGAGTCCAAATGAATTACATCAGCGTTGTATTGGATAGCAGCAGGAAGCAGCTCCAAATAACACAGGAGACAAAGTTAAGTAGAAATCTGAGCTTTTCTTAGAGAAAGAGACATTTACTTTAAGAGTTGGTGGAAAACGGAGAGTAAATACTCAGGTGGACATAAACATGACTGTAAATGAAGGATAGTATTGCCCTGTGTAAGATGGAATCACAAGTTGCTTATACATTTTTCATATCCATTTAAACATAACCACAAGGTGATACTTAGTCAGTGTTATTACCTCCCCCGAGGAGGTTGAGTTTTTGTCCACGTTTGTTCGGTAGTGAGCAGGATTATGAAAAAAGTACAAGATGTATTACCACGAAATTTGGTGGAAGCATGTGCTCTGGGCCAGGAAAGAACTCATTAAATCTTGTTGTGGATCCAGGATTTCTTTTTTTTCACTTTCTTTAACATTACGAGGGAGCTTTTTCTTCTTTTTTTTTACATCATAACCAATTTGCCAGGGTATCATTCCTGGATATTAATTTAAAATATTTAGGGGGCTGACATCTATGAGTAAGTGAAATTTGGTGGAGTTAAGGGGACTGTCGGACCTTGGCACAGGGTATTGAGCACCTTTGTAGTGTTGCTTCTACTTCCGCCAAGTAGATACAAAAAAAAAAGAAGAAAACTGTTATTGCAGGTTTAAGTAAAGCTCTTGCAATTAGATTTGATTCTCAGTTCACAGTCACATACTGTACATGTGTTCCCTCAAAATAAAACACAAACTGCTTGTCGAAGTGTTGATGTTCGCAGCGTTGTGTATCACTTTTGCCTTCTGGGTGTTAACAACAACTCAAATGTCTCCCTGTAATTAGAAAGCGTTGCTAACACTAAAGATTTCACGGAGAGAAACACGTTGCTCTGCAGCCTCCAGGTGCTTTTACCTTATTGTTTTGTTTGGTCTGTTTGTGTGGGTGACTCCCAGTGGAGATCATAGCCCTCTTATCCCTTTTACAGCACCTGGTCGGTAAATAAAAAAGGAGAGAGTAGCATATTTCACTGGCAGATTAAGCCACGGATAGAGCAGCAGAGAAAATTACATTTGACAGATAGTGTGAAAGGTGACTCTGCCATCCTGCATTTATTATGTCCACTGGATGTGTAAGTGGGAAAACGTTAACATGAAGGGCTGGGTAACACCAGGACGACACTAAGAGCTGAACATGAGCATGTGTGAGCCTCTTTCCATGTTTCTGTTCCCTCCAGATCGTCTCACAGAGGAAACTGACCAAAGCTCTACTGAAACAGGGAAACACTTCGGGAAAGTCGTCTATAACAGTAAGACATTCAGTAGCAAGGAGCACACCACAACGACGTGTGATTTAAAGGTTTGGATGGAATTTGATGTATTGGCTGCGGAGGAAACATAAATGGACTTTAAGGAAAGGAGGTTGATTGGCTGGTCTGGGAGGATGCACTGGTGAACGAGCGGAGGGAGACTCAGCGCAGGGGTTCCTTCTCAGACGTCTTTCTACCTGAGAATATTACGTGCCCTCTCAGACAGTACCAGAATGAGACATGCAAGAGGTATGCACCAAACTGAGGGGATGAGAGAGGGATGGGGTTGGAGGATGAAGAAATGAGGACTGGGATGAGGGAAGGAGGATGAATGGATGAGGGAAGGGAGTAGGAAGGATATGTGAGTAGGGATGAGGGAAGGAGGATGGAGGAGATGTGAGTAGGGATGCGGGAAGGAGGATGAAGGTGTGGGTAGGGCTGGAGGAAGAAGGAATAATGGATATGGGTAAGGATGAGTGAAGGATGATGAAGGGATGAGGGATGAGGGAAGGAGGATAGGGGGATGCTGGAAGGAGGGAAGAGAGTATGAAGGAACGTGGGTAAGGATGAGGGAAGGATAATGAAGGGATGAGGGAAGGGGGGGATGAAGGGATGTTAACTAGTAAATTTCATCTGTTTCCAGAGGCAGCCGACCCACTCACACTTGCAAATCACACGTGCACCACCTCCTGCACTTACACATTCACTAATTAATTTCATAGTGTTGCATGTTCAATCTGTTCTGTTCCTCATTTCTCATTTTCTCTCACCTCTCTCTTCTTCCTCTGTGTCTGCCTCTCTCTCTCTCCCTCTGCCTCCCCGTCCTCCTCCTCCTCCTCCTCCTCGTCTCATTCTTTCTCCCCCCCCCCCCTCTGTAAAGGTGACAGCGGAGGAGTTGTCTGGTAACGACGATTACGTGGAACTCTCCTTCAGCGCTCGTAAGCTCGACGACAAGGTGCGTGTGCAACCGTTTGAAAACAATCGAAAAGTTCTGGTTGTTCCTCACGTTTGAGAGGAATTAATATGTAGAGGTGTGACTGTGTGTGTGTCTGTGTGCGTGTGTGTGTGTGTGTTTGTAGGTCTGTGTAAGTGAGTCTGTGACTGTACAATACACAGAAGTACAATCTGGCATTAGAGGAGGCCTGCTGAGATAGGTGGGCACCCCCCTCCCACAATAACACCCTATCTCACCCTTTCTGCCACACACATGCAGACACACACACACACACACACGCACACACACACATAGATAACTATATTAATTTTCAGCTTCCACACACACACACGGCCACGGATGACTAATCCAAACAAGTTGTGCCTTAGGGGAAAGATGGAAGAAAGCAGAGGAGGGGCAGATAAATTGGAGAGGACAGGAAAGAGACGGGTGGAAGCTAAAAGGAAGAAAGGAGGGGAAAAGGGGTGAACTAATGATTCCGTTAGTGCATTAATGATTTATGACGATCAGAGGCAGATCTGAGGCGATGCCTTACATGCATGTCTCCTCTCTGAAGGATTTCTTCAGCAAGTCGGACCCCTTCCTGGAGATCTTTAGGGTGAATGACGATGGCACTGAGTCGCTCGTGCACAGAACTGAGGTAATTACAAGCACAGGCAAACATTTTAATGTTGTTGACAACTTCCGATCTGTGATTAGCATTTACTGTGCTTGGTGTGCAGACAGTCATGAACAACCTGAGCCCGGTTTGGAAATCCTTCAAAGTTTCCTTGAACACGCTCTGCAGCGGCGACCACGACAGGGAGCTAAAGGTGAGTCAAACTATTTTCTTAGCAAGTCAGGATAATGACAACATAATTTTATTTAACTGTAAGAATTATACGTGATAATCTGAGTACAGCAAAGAAAAACATGGCCACCGCTCGCTTCATTATTCAAGTTCCACCGGTGACAAACAATACAGATTTAGAGGGGCCGAGGGCAAACAGCACCCGAGGGCCTGCAAGTGTTCCACCGCAAGATGTTCTGCTTTTTGCCCAGCATACAAATGATGAGATTTACACCCACAGGTATTCACAACACAACCGAACTGTGTGAGAAAATCACCAAGTGGCCCCAGTCCTCGAAACAAGTCCGGTTCAGCTCATGTGCTTTTTTTTACTGATGTCACTGGTGTTATTTAAAGAGCCAGACGGGTATGACAGAGCTCAATGGTCGGACCAAGACTCTCACCTTTACTTGCCAGAGTAGATCTCTATCTGTGTGTGTGTGTGTGTGTGTGTGTGTGTGTGTGTGTGTGTGTGTGTGTGTGTGTGTGTGTGTGTGTGTGTGTGTGTGTGTGTGTGTGTGTGTGTGTGTGTGTGTGTGTGTGTGTGTGTGTGTGTGTGCGAATGTGCGAAAGTGGTGGTCACACATCAGCTGTGAGCAGTTATTCTTTCCATGAATAAACATGAGCTCGTTCATTAAATATTCAGAGGCGTCTTAACTCCGCATGGCTCCTGACAGCAGGAGAAAGGGCTCACACACACACACACACACACACATACATGCACGCCATTAGCTATGGTTTCCAGGGCTACCTGTTTGAAGCATCGGAGCTATAGTGAGAAACGTCAGGGCAGAGATTTCCATTCAGACCCCTTCTTCCTTTCACCTGCCTCTTAACTGACCAATGCATAAATGCATACACCCATCTCTGCAGTGCCTGGCTATCTCTCTCTACTCTTTGTGTTTATTTACCTCTCTACTTTTCCCTCTATTCCTCCATATCTCTCTCTCTCTCTCTCTCTCTCTCTCTCTCTCTCTCTCTCTCTTTCTCCATACAACAGTTAGTATTCAGTGAATGGAACGGAGGCTCTTTATTTTTTCATCACACTCTCGCACGGCTCTCAGCAACTTCAAATGGAAGCAGGGCTGCGAAGAGCAAGCGTTCGATCCCTCACCCATAAAAACTACTGTCAATAAAACAGAAATGATTCACAACTGATCTCACTCACACACACACACACACACACACACACACACACACACACACACACACACACACACACACACACACACACACACACACACACACACACACACACACAAACACACACACACATATACAACTCTTCAGGTCAAGGCACTTGAAAGCTGAAGTGGCAGGAGAAGGAAATAAAGGGATTACTGCAGCCCCGTGTTTTTCAGTCAAGTGTTGCTGGATTGTTTCTGATTACTTGTCGTGGAGGTGACTTTAGGCGAGAAGGTCACAAAGCACTACAGCAAAATGACTCATTCGTAGTAATTATATCTGAGTTAAAAGTAGAAGCCTTTGTGTGTGTGTGTGTGTGTGTGTGTGTGTGTGTGTGTGTGTGTGTGTGTGTGTGTGTGTGTGTGTGTGTGTGTGTGTGTGTGTGTGTGTGTGTGTGTGTGTGTGTGTGTGTGTTAACATCGACCAGCTTTATTGAATATTATTGATCGTACTCTGGTTGACGGCCCAGATATTGGGGCCCTATATCTCACTCTGAGATTGTAGGATTGTTTCTTTGTCATGTGCTGGGACTTGGCCCACTGACCCTCGCGTTTCACCAGTGATTGGGCCCATTTATCTTGTCTTGTAGGTCCTTTGAGAGAAACAAACTATTACGCCTTAACACACACACACACCCACACACACACACACAAAGCTGTCTCTTAAGCCGCGTCCCTCTCAGCATCCTCAGATTAATATTTCACCACTCCTTTGCCCCCCCACCAACACCGCCTTATCAATCATTCAGCATGGCATTTCCCTGCATGCCTGTAAGTCCGTATGTGTGTGTGTGCATTTGGCTGACAGGGAGGCAGTTGCGCTCTAACTGAAAGAATGTGTGTGTGTCTCTTTGTGGCTGTTCCAGTGCACAGTTTGGGACTGGGACTCTAATGGGAAACATGACTTTATCGGGGAGTATCAGACCACGTTTAAGGAGATGAGGGCGGAGCAGGAGGGAAAGCAGGTAAGCGTGTAAACACAGAGTCACGTCAAGCCACATGGTTGAAACGCAATCCACACACTGACTCCTCAGCACAGATTTATTGAGAAGGGCCCTCAGTAGAGAGCGTACCTCCGCCAAGGTCCAACAGTCGCCTTTAATTCAATCAAGCCACACCGAATCATACGCACTCGATCAGTCCTCTCAGGATGCTTGATTGTTTTCCGTAAAGATCCATGAATTATTCCCTGGTATTTTGGTGTAAATGTCAAACAACGCCCTATCTCGCAATGATTAAATGAAATAACGATTCCTGGATCAGCACCAAAATTCTAGGAGCTCTTCCCTTTCAACAAGTTTCTAAGAGTCCGTCTTAGAAACTTACTTCCAACTTAGTCCGTCTTAGTTTTACTGCCAACTCACTGACCCAGTGTGATAAACATCTCAATCAATGAACCATTGTATAAGCACACAATGAAGTCAGTCCCAGAGAGAGGTGCTATATGGACAAAACCAAAAATACATCCATACAATGTCACATGAGAAAAAGCCCTAGAAACATTCCTGCTGAAAATTTCCACCCATACAAAATGCACCATGTTATATCAACATATTCTGATATGCAATGCATGTATGTTAGGGTCAAAGTCTATGGACAGATATTAACAAGAAGCTTTAGAATAAGTACATCGTATTTTAGAAGAAATGTTTTATTTCATATATAGCTTTCTCTACATTGTTCATATTGGAGATACATTCTGCTCTGGAGTCAGTGTGCAGGCATTTCCATTCACCTTGTGCCTTTAATACATATATAATTGTGATATTTTCATACTCACCACACCCACAGTCACAACATTAACATAATCAATGTGTGTTTTTGCCAAAAGCTTCAATGGGAGTGCATCAACCCTAAATACCAGATGAAGAAGAAGAATTACAGAAACTCTGGTGTTGTCATGCTCAACCACTGTAAGGTAAAGTGACCCAATATCGGTCAGGTAACTTTGAACTTTCTGCAGACTCTCCCTTTTTGTGTTTTCGGAGTCTGCAACGGTTATTTTCAAAATGAATAATCTCTCAATTCATTTATATTATAATAGCTGATTATTGTTTAGTGTGCAAAATGGCACATAATAATGAAAAATGCCCATCACACATGCATGTTTAACAATCCAAAATCTAAAAAATCTTAAATTTACAATTATTTAAACAGCAAAAAATTGTAAACATTCACGTTTGAAAAGCTAGATCTAGGCAGCATTTGGCATTATTCAGTTTTCAAATTACTCCGTGGGAAAAGAAAGACAATCTATCCTTTCTCATCCGGTGAATTTTCATCACATCAAATTTCAATATTTCTCCCTGACAGATCATCAAAATGTATTCCTTCCTGGATTACATCATGGGCGGCTGTCAAATTCAGTTCACAGTGAGTTTTGTCTCATATAACATCTTTAATATTCACATGCAGCAGCATGTCATTGTCTATCCTTGCTCAGTCGTGCGATGTGAGCGTATACTGTACGTGTGTGTGTGTGTGTTTCTGTCGCAGGTGGCAATAGACTTCACAGCATCCAATGGGGATCCCAGAAACAGCTGCTCCCTTCACTACATCCACCCCTACCAGCCCAACGAGTACCTCAAAGCTCTGGTGGCTGTGGGGGAGATCTGCCAAGACTATGACAGGTAGACAGCACTCCATCAATCATCATTTAGCTAATACGCTGACACACACACACACACTTTCAAGTACATAAACACACAATATTTTCCCTCTGAGGACCAACACCTTTGATGAATAAAGGGTTTTCGATGTGCATTAAAGTGTTTTCGTCCATTATTTGTCTTTTCCTCTCCACCACATTAGTGAATCATTTGTCTCGTTCTTTCTCCAGTGATAAGATGTTCCCAGCGTTCGGCTTCGGAGCTCTGATACCACCTGAGTTCAAGGTAGGACACTGGGGATGTGTTGGTGTATGTGTGTGTGTGTGTTTGCAGCAGCAGAGGGCTGTTACTCTGGCTAGTTTAAAAATCGGGAGCTCTTTTAGAGGCACTGTTTGCTTTTGATCATCGTGAGAGGAGAACGCATCTGTCAACCTGTAAATTGGACTGAGCATGTTGTGCTGAGTGGTTGGTTGGCCGGGTTTGTTAAAAAAGCCCCCGTGTTCTTTCTGCTTCACGTGAAGGTTTCACACGATTTCGCCGTGAACTTCGATGAGGACAATCCTGAATGTGCTGGTGAGCTCACACACACACACACACACACACACACACACACACACACACACACACACACACACACACACACACACACACACACACACACACACACACACACACACACACACACGTACAAACATGCCCACCATGCACACTAATATGTCACAGGACAGAAAAAGTCCTACGGTATGGATGCCGCACGTTTCTCATCTCAGACGCTGTCAGTCCCATATTTCTCCCTCTGTATCTGTCTCCATCCTCTGTTTCTTCCAAACTCACACAGACACACACACACACACACTTTTATACACACACACACACATAAATGAAGCTGGGAGATTTGTCACTATGCTGCAGGAAGCATTTCAGGCTCTACGATACAGAGGAAAACCAACACTAATCTGTATGTGTGAAATGGGCTCCTGCGCTCCTCTTCCCCACATCGCCGCGTTCCCGTCGCGATGCAGTGTGTGTCTGCCGTCTCGTGTTTGTGTGGACTACAAGTTGCCTCGTCACCTCGATCGCACGCGTAGAATCTGATTTGCTTTAGCAGACACTTTTGCAAGAACAAGAACTTTGACTCCGCGAGGTTAGAGCAGGGTAATACACAGGTAAACAGACAGGGAGACAAATAAAACAAGCAGCGGGTGAACCTGCTACGTGTGTTGCAGGGATCCAAGGCGTCGTGGAGGCCTACCAGAATTGCCTCCCCAAGATCCAGCTGTACGGGCCCACCAACATCGCCCCAATCATCCAGAAAGTGGCCTCGTCTGCCTCCGAGGAGATGCACACCAAAGAGGCCATGGTGAGAGAGGGAATGAGAAAGATAACAGGAGAAAGTTTGGGGCATTTTGTTCTTGTTGTTGTGACAGTTGGTGTTTGCACAGGTCAAAGAAAGTGGGACGAAGGAAAGAGGAAAAGACAAAAAAAGCACATCAGAGGTAGGGGTGAAATGCTAGAAGAGAAAGAAGAGGAAAAAAGAGAGGGAACTGAAAATAGGGATGGAAATGGGGGCTGATATTAATTTAATTCAAGTCATAGGTTTTAGAGCAGCCTTCATGTCTCCCACCTGTCTCAGGGTCTCTAGCGGATTAGAATGAGTTGTATTCAAATTAGTTCCCCAACAAGAAGTCACTTTTAAAAAATGAAATTCAGCGAACATCCATTCTTCACCTCCTCACATCCTCCCCTCTCCTCACCCCCATCCCCGCAGGAATACTTCATCCTGCTGATCCTGACAGACGGCGTCATCACCGACATGGCGGACACGCGGGAGGCCATCGTGCACGCCTCCCACCTGCCCATGTCCGTCATCATCGTCGGCGTCGGCAACGCGGACTTCACGGACATGCAGATACTGGACGGGGACGACGGCATCCTGCGCTCACCCAAGGGCGAGCCAGTGCTCCGCGACATCGTCCAGTTCGTCCCGTTCAAGGACTTCAAACACGTGGGTGGAGAAAAGGGGTGGAGGGTGTGTGGAGGGGTGGAAGTCTTGAATGTATAAATCACAGAGCGTTGATGGGGCTAATTCCCGGGGGGTTACATTTCGACATGTCCAAATTGGGGACCACAGAATTAAGTATTCAACAGAATGTAATTTTGTAAAATAGCTGTTCTTTTTCAGCTGTTTTTGTACTTTGTGTAGCTCCTTCCTTACATCCAGCAACTATAATGGATTCCTGACTGTTTACCTTAATCCTTGCAGCTTTCTAAAGCTGAATAACAACATTTAAGAGCATAAGAAATGTGAGGAGGATCCATGGAGGCTTATAAGAAGATTTTAAACCAGGGAAATAATGACATTGGGCAGACCCTGAAGTTTCCGATGCAAATTTTATATCAAAACTTTCACAGGATTTTTCAAACCTGCTGCTAAAGGGATTAGATGTAATTGTTGAAAAAAGAAGTAACACAAGCCTCCTCTTACAAATGAGAAATGTCACTCAGTAGAGAGCATTCACCAAGGCCCGACAGGTCCCTTTATAAAACCACATTTAAATTCACTAGATCCACAGTTTTATTTGGATCTGCAGCAAATTTCACGCGCTCGTAAATATCAGTCCCCTAAATGTGCCTCTTTTTTACATCAAGATCCATGAATCATTCTCAGAGAAATCAATGAAAATGGAAAAAATACTGGATCTGCCCACTGATCCAGATCCAAACCAAAGGTCTTCCCTGACTGATGTGTATTATAATGCTGACTAACAGACAAACAAACACAGACAAAAATACAACCTCCTTAATATAGGCAATAGAAAAAGTAGAAGTAGTAAAAGAGGTAATGAGTTTTGTACCAGTAGCTTATGGTGGCTGTTCAGCTGTTTAACAAATGCTACAGCTTTAAATTTAAATCTAATCCAAATACCACTGCAATCAACCAACTAATACTGTTTACCGCCTACATTAGTCATGTGATGTCAAATAGATATTATCATAAACTGCTGTGACTCTGCTGGAGGCGGACTAGCAGAAGCATTTAATGCAATGAATCCATTTCAACATGGGCTCTTTGTGTGTGTGTGTGTGTGTGTGTGTGTGTGTGTGTGTGTGTGTGTGTGTGTGTGTGTGTGTGTGTGTGTGTGTGTGTGTGTGTGTGTGTGTGTGTGTGTGTGTGTGTGTGTGTGTGCTCTTGTACAGCTTCTTTGTGAGGACCAGTTTGAGTTTACGACCTATGGAGTGTGGACATTTTGGGAAAGTGAGGACATTTTGGCAGGTCCTCACTTTGTGACCCCCTTTTAATGGACTTTTTGGGGGTTAAGACTTGGTTTTAGGGTTAGGGTTAGGCATTTAGTTTGGATGGTTAGGGTTAGGGTAAGGGGCTAGGGAATGCATTATGCCAATGAGTGTCCTCACTAAGACAGTTGTACAAACGTGTGTGTGTGTGGTACACTTGCACTGGGAGGGCTGGTAAGAAGTGCCGTGTTCAGGGGTTGACAAGTGTGAGCGTGTTGGCATATTAAGCTCGGTGTGCTTGTCAACACACACATCAGCTCTCTACACACACATGGCAAACGTGTGTGTCTCACATGTGCGTGTGCCTCTGGTGGCATTAATCTCGCCTGGCTTTGACAGAGTCTGTTTGGCTGGGACTGTTATGGTGAGTTTGGTCTCCGACAGATTGAGAAATCATCCCAGATAAACAGAAGGAGAGAGAGGGAGAGACCTCAGCAAACGCAGGGAGGAGTAGAAACTGCCCAAAAGTACATAAAGAGAGAGGCAGAGAGGAGAAGTGAAGAATAAATCTGGAGGGACAGAGGGGAGGAAGCAATAGAGAGAGGAAGACGGGCCCGGTGGTGGTGGAGGGAGGTCAACAGGAGACCGGAGCTAAAGACAAAAGGGAGAGAGGGAGTGTGTGACAGAGGTGGAGAGGTGATTTTCTGCTCTGTCGTTTCTTTTCAGAAGGGATTAGCAGGACGGAGCTGCTGTGTGACAGGCAGAGCGGGGGGATAACAGGTAGATAGGAGCGGAGGAGAGGGAGCGGGAGGAAGGGTGGAAATGAGAGGAGGAGAGCGGCGGAGGGCTGGGTGGTGGGTGCACTTTGATGATGCATTGTCTCGGGCAATTATGTGAGACAGAGTATGACAGACTCTCAGATTTGGATGTGTGTGTGGTAGCATGTGTGTGCATGAAGACGAGTGGCTGATGTGTGTGTGTGTGTGCATAGTTATGTGTGTGTGTTCATGTTTCTTTAGTTTTAAGTTATCACAGACCGTTGTCAGTGCACCAAAACTAGAGTTGCATTTTAATTAGTTTTTAAAAAATCCATAAAACAACTACAGTGGCGCTCAGTGGAGGACATACCTCCACCAAGGCCCTTAAATCCAATGAAACTGCACCAAATTACACACACTCATAGATATCAGTCCCCTAAATCTGCCAGATTTTTATTTTTCATCAACATCCATGAATTAAATCAACTCACACAGCATTAACTACACAGATGTATAATGTACATTACTCACCTGCATTTGGAAGTGTTAAGAATGTGCCTTCATACATTGTTTAATTCATCCTTAGATAGAATGTGATGTATTTATTTTCTGTAACATCCGGTGACAAGTGTCTCGTAGCCAAGCGATGGAAGCAGAGGACAAAAAGGTGAAAGCAGGGATGTTTGGAGGTTGTCAAATCAGCTTGTCTGATCACATCAGTCTCACTGGTCTGGACCTTTGACAGCATCCGGCTCAACAGCAAATTCTGGTGTCCAAGAGCTATCCACGCATGGCCAGTGATGTGTATGTGTGTGTGTGTGTGTGTGTGTGTGTGTGTGTGTGTGTGTGTTTCTGTGTGTTTCTGTGTGTTTCTGTGTGTTTCTGTGTGTGTTTGTGTGTGTGTTTGTGACCCCGCTCCTCATCCTTCTCTGTCTATATCTGTATTTCCAGGCCTCCCCAGCTGCCCTGGCTAAGAGTGTTTTGGCAGAAGTCCCCAACCAGGTGGTGGATTACTACAACGCGAAAGGCATCACACCCAAGTGTATGTCAGACTATGAGTCCACAAGAACGTTCAGCCCCTGACAATGGACTGTATGCATACATACACCTAAATACCCATATACAGTATACTGTATATCATATATACATAGAAATATACATTTATTTACTGTATAGTACATATACACATGCAAAAGCACAAGTACACATACACATATGAACAAGCACACACAGGCGTACTACATACTACATACAGTAGTCTAGCTCAGAGAATTAGATTGTTCTGGTGAAATAATTTGAACTACTCCATTGATGACTGTTGCATGTGTGGCCATGGCATCACCTGGGAAATTATTACTCTCTACTGTATATCTGAAAGATCTTTATAGAAATAAGAGCAGTCTTCTGAGCCAGCATGCAGACTCAACCCATAGCCCGCCCAAAGAAATGACACTCTTACCTTATTCAGATAACTAGCAAGTACATATAGACCAAAAGATCTGTGAGTAGATGAACCAAAGTGTGTGACTGCATAGCCCTAAAAGCTTAGAATTAGCATTGCAAATCTTATTATGGGAATGGTAGCGTCCCTGTTAGTGTACTGCATAAATGCATGCATAATTTAGCTCCTGCTAATATCCTGTCTGCAGTACCCGCTTGCTAGTTATGAAATAAAGTATCTCTGTCATTCCAGTGACATTCAAGCTCGTCTTGGGTGTTTCGGGTTCTTTTCTACAGATCTGTTTGACATTTTGCTAAATGGAAATGAACAACTGAATAATTGTAATAATTTCTTAATAACCTTCTTACATTGTAAAGAGTTATGGGAGGGTAGACAAGCGTGTGTGATAGACACTTATCTGTGAGAAAAAACTTTTCTTCTGTATTCTGCATGTTGATTATAATAAAGACGTTGGTTTTCTCACTTGGGTGTGTTCTGGTTCTTATGTGTGAGTGTGTCACCAATCTGCAATGCACACACACACAAATATCACTTTGTCCACACTCTCTCTCTCTTTCTCTCTCTCTCTCTCTCTCTCTCTCTCTCTCTCTCTCTCTCTCTCTCTCTCGCTGTCCCTCACACAGACATTAAAATGCAAGAATAAATTATTGCACTAATCTTCATATAGTTAATTAGGTCGAACCAAAGTTGGGCCGTCCTGAGAGTTCACTCCATACGTGGCTCAGCCTCTGACGGTCAGATCAGTATTCAGCACATGAACCTCCTGAAGTCCTTATCCCCAATCTGCTTCCTCAATCAGAGCCCACACACTTCACAAGAGTTACTGAAAAACACTGAGGGGGTCAATTTTAGAACGGTTATGAAAACTCTTCTCTTCTCCTCTCAAATCTAATATCATTCTCTTTACCATTTTATATTATTACCACTACCACTACTACTACTACTACTACTAATAATAATAATAATAATATAAAACTGTTGTTTTGATTCAGGAGACCTAAATCAGTGTGACTTTCTTTACTTAATTCTGGCTGAATTAACATTTATTCACTTTTACAAATTTATATGTGTTTACGATGTTATGGAATGGAAAATAAAACAACACCATTTCATTGACAAATGGACAAACCACTTGGTGGATGAAGAGCACGTCATGTGACTGAAAGCTCCCGACAAGTGATCATAAGGTGATTTTTTTTATTTTCGTCAACTGATGTTTCCAAGGTTAAGAGTGACCTTTAATACTTAGCGTTCATTATCGTAGATTGTAGAGTAGCTTATGGTAAGCCGCCATTAATGTTAATCTTTTGGTAAATATGTAAACGTAATATTTTGTTTCAATGCTTTGTTGATGTTAAAATTAAAAGATACAATATTTTCATAATAATAATAGTGGTGGTGCGGAACGGAACCTTTGGCTTGTGCCTCTGTGCTGCGGAACTGTTTTGCTCATGTACCGGAAGCATCCAGGGTGACATTTAGAACAGGACGAAAACGAAGGCATGGCTGTGCTGAGGTTGTGAGAGCCGGTGTCCTCTCGCCTATTGCTTCGCTGTGATTCTGATGTCAACGTGTGAGGACTGCAGAGCGTGATGGCGGCGTGGAGCTGCCGGTTTCTTCTCCAGCGGGGAACTCGTCTCGTTTCTCTCCGAACAGCGGCTGAAAGGTGGCTAATGCTAACAGGCTAGTAGCGTCTATGTAGCTGGAGTGAGCTCGAGCATGTAGCTCACACAGACCAGGCTGCTGGGATCAACTAGCTGCTGCGTCCTTCAGTTTAATTCAGTGTCGTCTTTGTTATTTTTTTTTATCTGAGCATCTTATTTAACTATTGTTGACATTGAAATTGTAACGTCATATGTGTAGCTAGAGCTAGTTTACTATTCTCTGCTTGACCTCGTAGTAGCTCATAGAGATCACAAGTAATATCTTTCATGTTTTCTACGTGTGTTTCATTGTTTGTCAATGTTATAGCAACATAAGGATGTTAAATGTTTTACATTAAATAATGTTAAAGGTGCATGCTGTTATTGAGGATGACAGCTGATGAACACTCTACAGTCCCATTCAGTGCTGCAACTGAGTCATGTGTTGATAATGTATTAATATCTGTCTACAAGCAGATCTGGGCAGATGAACATGACTAAAGTCCAACAGGGTTCATTCTGCTCTTTTAATTGGTCATGAAAGCAGGACATCTCTACCTGCTTCCTACTCGTCAGTCCCTGTGCTGACTCCAGGAGACTGAGATGTATTGCTGTGGTCAATACAGTAGCCGTAAATTAAGATCAATTAAAATAATGTTTAGCCTGAATATTTAAGAATTGCATTAAATTGCAAAATTGCTGAAAGGAAAATAGGAATATTAGTAAAAACAGTTTTAAATTTAACTCTAAACAATTTAACTCTCTATCGAATTGATCAATCTTTCAAATCATTGTGCAACATTACCCAGCCCGCCTCTCAAATGTGAGTCTATGCTGCTTTAGTCTTACCGTAAATATAATCTGTTTAACATAATCAGAGGAATTAAGCATCATCACCTTGGAATGTTTCTGAGATTTACTGTCTAGGTGATAAATCGGATTAAAACTTTAGTTGACAAGGAGAAATAATCGTTAGTCACAGCCCTAAAATAAGTTTAATACAAACTTTTAATTATGCAGTGTGGTGCTCTCAAATTGATTGGACTCAGTCGTGTGTGCGTGTCTGGATATAAGCGATCGTATTGCTTGCAAATTACCTGATAACTTGATTTGTCTTTTCTGTCGCAGTCCTCTCCAGACTGTGTCTTGTATCAGGACAGTAAAGACCACAACATGGTTTGAGGAACACCTCACAGAGGACAACCAGGAGTACATGAGGAAGAGTGTTGCAGAGGAATACAAAAGACAGACGGCTGAAAAGCTGAACCCACTCAAAGACGAGCCCTGGCAGCAGCACCAATGGACAGAGGGTCAGTGTAACACTCACTGACAGCTGTGTATACTGCGTCTTGCTGTTGACGGGCACTAAAGCTGTCTTTTCATCTGCTCCTCTTCCCAGGGAGTCGACGAGTTGGGTTGGTGGCCGCGAAGTTGGGGATGGCTCCTATCTGGACGAAAACAGGAGAAAGACATGTAGTCACGATGCTACAGGTGACACACAGACACGCGCACCTGTCGTGTTTTCTTTTGAGCCGTAGCTTTTGCATCAAAATAGCTGCAGGCATTCCTCTGGAAAAAAACGTGTTATGTTTGTCCTCCATAGTGAAATAACCAACAGTGCAGTAAAAGCAGTGAAATTAATTGGATTGCTCTGTAGAGTGTGAAGGAAGAATAACAAACATGGAGCACGTTTGAACCCGCAGGCTTTGCTCGCATCGTACATTTGAAATACCACAGTGTTCCTCAACAAGCCACTGCTCTCGTGCAACAAGGTGTTAACAGGAGATATTTGAAGCCAAGTTTATTCGGATCACGTTTTCATCTCATTTACTAGTCTGTCAGCAAAGTAAATTAAAAGCGAACCGTGGCTGTGTGCGTTCACTCTACTCTTTATTGATCATGACATAATCTAGTCTGTAGCATAACAAACTCCTTTTTCAATTTCGGAAAAAATGTCAGTCAGACATTTTCAGTTTAAATTATTAATGTCAAACTCAAGGCCTCACAGAGTCTCATCAACTTCTGCTGATTCACTTTTGAGGCATATAGTCCCTTTTTTCTTTGAAGCCGAGACAGCAACTGTCTGTCTGAAAGTTAGAATATTTAAATTACTTTTCAGGATTTACGGAACACTTTGGTTGTATCTGAAGCGAAACTGAAGGTTTGTCATAATTCAGCGAATAAGTACAAGACAGGGTAGATTGTTGTTGGTGTGTCACAGGGGATTTATTGTTGTTCTCTTGAGTTACCCTGTGGACTGATATTAAAATGTTTTACATGAGGAACTTAATTATATTTACTTATTGCTCTACTCTATTATAACTTCTCAAGAGGTGAAACCTTAAATGCAATACTGTTCATCTTTCTGATCGTTAAATCCAGAAATCCTTTTTGTTTCAGGTGATGGACTGTCATGTTTTGAATTTTTTGTCCAAAGAAGAATATGACGGACACACAGCCGCTCTCATTGTAGGAGGGAAAAACGCATCACCGTTCCATGTAAGAAAATGACGTTAAAATGATTTGAAAAGTTTTTATCTCGGCTATGAACTCGGATGTGTTGACATTATCTGATTTAAGCTCCGAGCTACTACCTGCTTTTATTTGGGACAGTTTTTTAGGCTTAGCAGACTTTAAATCACCTATAATATATGTTTTATAATACAGCTTATCAAAAGACTGTGTGAAAAATGTGTCAGCCATATTTATCAATGAACCAGATCATTATCATTTAAATTGGCAGCTCTGTTTGGCTTTACAGAACTCCCGGCTCATTGTTCAATTGTCCTTCCCTGTTCACTTTATGATTCACTGCCACTGCTCTCATAGAAAAAACTCTGAAATCCCACTGCACACAACCTTTTCACCACCAAACTGCAGACATACAAAATGAGCCACTAGAAAACTCCACTTTATCGGATGCAGCACCAGTAGATTTAATTGTTTCTACATTCATCTATATTTAATTTGTTAAAATAAAGTTTTATCTTTTCTATTAAATGTTTCACTTGAAACCTGGAAGTGATGAAAACTACATTGAAATTAAAACATTACCTCACTCGGTTGTTTCAAACTTTCATAAAGCCTCTTTCTTTGATTGCAAAAGTTTGGAAGTGTTGAATTCGCACTGAATCGTAACATTTGAGAATTCATCATACCACACTCTGTGCTCAGAATATTAACAGGGCAGCCACAACTCGTCAGCTGGTGCCGAACACTTGATCACTTCAAAATGTCTTATGCATGAAGGATGCGTGCTGTGCATAGATGATTGATGATTTCCACAAAATGCTGCCTAGTCATTCTGTACACACCTCGCACATCTCAGCTCATCTCAGTTCTGGCTACAGTTCCTTTATTGAGGGAAAAAAATCAAATGTGCAAATGTTACTGAATTTCTGTCATTTCCCTGCAGAAATGAGCTCATGTCAGGCCTCTCAGTGCAAAGACCTTTTTATTAATACAGATCCATAATTCAGGAAATTATACTCGCCCACTCAGCACCAGTAACTACGTTTCATCTTAGGTGTCATATTAAATGGGATACAATAGATTTCATAGCTGCTATTTCCCATATTGACTTCATTCAAAAACTATCTGTCACGATAATAATAAACCCCCGAAGGTCTCATTCTGGCTTCAGATGCTTATCAGAAGTGACACACTGAAAAGTGAGGCGACCGTGAGCATTTCGAATCCTCGGATCACTCTGAACCTCCTCCAAAAAATGAAGACTGTGTTTAAAGAGGTGTTTTTTAACAAAATCGCCTCTTTAGTATGTATGAGGAGATATGTTCCTCTTCAGATTTCACATTCGTCTTTCTGAGATGGAAAAAGAACAAGGATTGAATCAAAGTGTAATTTATTCATTGAGTCATGATAGATGCTTGACGGATCGGAGTCAAGGTTTCCCTTTTCGATGGTGAAGTTGTTTTGAATCTCTCACTCAGCTGTATTAACCCTCAGTCAGAGGCAGAGATGGTCAGAGTGAGGAGCTTTGGCAGACTGATATTCAGTCAGCAGAAGGGAAGAAGGAGACTTTCGAGGGACTTTGGGCCTGAGATGAGAGCGAGCCGCGTTAAAGCAAATGTCAGAGACGCTCACTGCCAAGCGTGCGCGCGTACGTCTGTGAGCGTGTGTTCCACTCGCTCATAGCCTGTCACTGTGTCGTATGGTTGATTTTCAAAGGTCAAAGTCCAGCTGCTGCTCAGTGCTTCTACTTCTTATATCACTTTCCCTCCTTTGAGATTTATTTGTTTCCATCATTTTGTCTGACAGAGAACTGAAGCAGAAATGGAGATGTTCAGGAAAGCAGGAGTGCCCCCAAAACAGAAAGTGGTCACCTTTAAAGTCACAGACAACGCCCTCATCAAGCCAGGTATACACGTCACACTTTAGAATCTACGACAAATAGGTTACGTTTTAGTGTTTTTGTTACGCAAAACTACTGAACAGATTTACATGAAACTTTGTGGAGGGGTTGAAGACTGATGTCTATTATTTTGTGCAATTTGTGTAGATCCTAATAATAATCTGGATCTATTTAATTTGAATGTGCTTTCATAATGGGATTATTAGTATTATTATTGTTATTATTATTATCTGGCTTTTGCGGAGGTATGCACTATTGAGTGCCCCTCTAATTGTCCCTATTTTATTTTCATACACATTTTGCTATAAACTCTTGTGTTGTGTGTTCAGGCACTCCTCTGTATGCAGCACATTTCCGTCCAGGCCAGTACGTGGACGTCACAGCCAAATCGTAAGTTCTGCTCTGCCAGCGATCCCTCCTCTGTCGTTGGCTTCTTTTCCTACTGCGTGCCCAAGAAAGATCCGTTTTTATAACATTATCCTCTGAGGCCACTAGTCAACATATTTGAATGCCACCTGCAAATTCGATTTTTCTTGTGTTTGTGTGTAGCATTGGTAAAGGTTTTCAAGGTGTGATGAAGCGATGGGGCTTCAAGGGTCAGCCAGCAACCCACGGCCAAACCAAAACTCACCGTAGACCTGGAGCTTCTGGACCTGGAGGGGTAAGACACACATGCACACACACATACTTACTGTGTAAGAAGCTCATCCACGGACTAGACATGAACAGATTGCTTCCCATAATGCAGTAATGTAATGTGTGTGTGTTCGTTCTTCATCTAGGATCCAGCCAAAGTTTTCAAAGGGAAGAAGATGCCCGGCCGAATGGGGAACATCTTCATCACAGCTTATGGACTGAAGGTACAAACACCCACAAGGACACATGCAGAGTTGTGGCTTAGAACTTTTGTGCCCTTGACACATAATTCATGTCAATATCATCTCTTCCTCCTCCCCTCCATCCCTCTCTCTTCAGATATGGAGGGTCAATACCAAGTACAATGTGCTATATGTTAACGGCTCCGTCCCCGGCCACAGAAACTGCTTACTGAAGGTAAAAAAAAAAAATCACACACACACACACACACACACACACACACACACAGAAGTCGAAAGTCAACCTCAGCGTGCTCAGTTTCTTGACAGAGACCAGTGACCTTGCACCTGTTAAACACCGTCACACCTGCAAGACGGTGTGATCCATCTTCAATGACACTGTGCTGGATCAGCAATGTGTGTGTTTCTCTGTGTGGCAATGAAAACACGCACTTTAATGATGTTAGCAACATCCACAGCATCCATCTCCACACTCAGCATGTTGTGCTCATCTCGTGTGTGTGCGCAGATACACACAACCTATTATTTGTTTTGCCGACAAGCGATAATGAATACAAATGTGCGTTGCATTTCACCCGGCTCAGCTGTCTTGCGCGCACACACACACACACACACACACACACACACATACACACACACACACACACACACACACACACACACACTTTACTCCCCTAAAGAGGTCACATGCAGGTTTATAATGTTTGTTTATTACAGTTGTTTTTTATTATTCTGTACAGCAGTAATGTCCCTTCTGCTGATGAGGAAAAGCTATGTGTTATTTATTCAATTTATGACAGAGGCTGCAACTAATAACAATTTATATTATGGATTAATGTGTTGATTGTTTTTGTGGTAAATCAATTAATTATTTAGCCCGGTAACAGGAACAGGAGCGTCTGCATGACCAGGGAGGATGGCAAGCAGAGAATAAATTTGATTAATGTGGTAACACTAAACAAACACTAAACTTTTTCTTCCAATAAAATGGCTTGTTTTAGTGGCTCAGTGTTGTTAATCATTGCCTCTGCCAATATTTTAGGGCTTCCTGTGTAGAATGCGGACTCTGTCTTCTGTTCGCCGTAAAACAGTTTACAGTCCGACAAGTTTCTTTTATCACACGTCAAACATTTCTTCAAACAAAACACAAACAGCGATTCTTTTTCGAGGTGTTTTAGGTCCAGGCGACAATTAAAAAGGCGATGCGCCATTACCTCTTTTGCTCTCCACATGGACTGTTTCCCCGCTGGCAGCGAAAACCTGCTCAAACATGATCGCTCACACTAGAAACGGAAACCAGAAGACTTCCGCCTCCAAAATCGTGTCCCCCGCCTACAGATTCTACATATTCACACTCAGAATCTGTTAATAAAGGTTATGTGAAAAGCTGTTTGTCAGCTCGGCACAGCTTGCCAGTCGTGGAATGGGTGTGAATGTCAGATTGTCAGTTTTGGAAAGTTGCAGAAATTGTTGGACACAGCGCTGCATGAATTATCTTCTTCCTCCTAAAAGGGGACATGACAAAGTTTGAGAACTTTTCATTTTGGTCCCAAAACAACTGTAGGAAATTGGGGCAAATACCCGTGACACATTTTCCAGCCTCGAAGGTGACATTTCCCAAAGAGAGAAAACGCAGGAAGACAATAAACCCTCACACTTAAGCACCTGTAAAATGCATTTTTACTGACACTGACTATTAAAGTGATTACATTTGCTTTACTCTTTCAGCTCTAATTAAGACAATTGTGTGCTCATTGCTTTTACTCTAAGTGTGTGCGTTTGTGTGTTTGTGTGTTTTCAGATCAGAGACACGATACTGCCAAACAGGAGCTCCACTCTGCTCAACCCTCCTTTCCCCACCTACTTCACCGAAGAGGCTGAACTTGAAGAAGACCTGTACGATGAGAACTTGTTCATTCACACAGACCCGTCATTAGCACTGACCTGACCGACACAACACACACATTTCACATCCACACCTTCACTTGTAAACTGTATCTGAATCCTGTAGTAAAAAGCAATTCCTTTGGATGTCGTGATCCCGCTCTTATTTGTGTGTGTTTTTCATATAACAGTACCAGGCCTTTCTGTTTGATCCGAACAGTTATTATGGTCCCTTTCTCCGAAACCATGGTAACTGTAGGACTGATGATGTCACTTGAGGATCCCCAAGCAGAGAGAGAAAGAAATAGGAAGGGTGAAAAAAAAAAAAAAAAAAGCAATGAAACAAAACAAGAGAGAAGCAGATATGGTGGAGACATTGTGCAATATCTGTGCAGGACTTGGGATGGGAAGAGGAGGAGGAGGATGGGGGGGGGGATAAGCTGGATACAATGAATTGCAGAGTGAAAAGAGTGAGGGGAATGCAGACAGGAGGGGAAAGGGTATATGTAGGTGGGGGAATGAATGGGATTGACAGCACGGAAGCGAAATACAAAAGGGAGTGTGAAGCAGGAGGGAAAGGTAGTGATGAGCCGCTGAAGGTGAGGAGGGCAGAGAGGGAGAGGCTGACAAAGGTTGACATTTGTGCATAAGAGGATAAATGAGGATATTAATGTTGCAGCAGGAACCGCTGGGCGCTTAAGTCTGTGTGTGTGCGTTTGGGGATTGGCAGTATTTAAATGAGAGAACCTCAAGCTGTTGCGGTGGGGCTGACAAATCCCCCCCTCCCACACCGCGCATGTGGACCACTCCCAATAAATAAATAGTGATCTCCAAAGTGTTTCCACTCTTCATCCTCTTCATCCTGCCTGTTATCCAGTCCCTCTCTTCTCTGTGTCTGCTTTGAAACTGACAGCAGCAGAAACAGGGCTCTTGTTTGAAACACTGAGGCATCACAGGAAACCCTTCAACAACACACACACACACACACACACACACACACACACACAACGCATCAGTGCCTTTTCCCTAATTGAAACAACCGGTTTACTCGGGGAAAGGGCAACATACACTCGTTGGCTGTCATTTGGATGGAGAGATGTAAGGTGGTGATGATGCAGTTTGTGGCAAACCACGTCCCGCTCCACCCAACATGCCACAGCTCGTATCTTTAGGTCCACGAGGCAGCAGCAGCAGGTTCTTTTGAAATGGTAATGATATCGTTTCAAAGTGCTGCTCTGTGGAGCCTGCACACCATCAGGCTCTTGTGGGGGTGGACGGGAGGAGAAGCAGGGAGGGGATGTCGGGTGAGGAAGGGAGCCTTTGCCTGTTAAAGCAGCAGAGCAGAAAAAGGAAGGACGGTGAGCCTCAGCCTTGTTTCTGTTCTCCTCTGACTTTCATAAGACTCGCACTCCAGCTGAGGACCGGGTGTGCTGGACCGTAAACTCACTGTGTGCATGTACTGTGTGCTCACATGGGAGAGCAACCCAGGAGGTAAGCCCGTTTTCACCATGGTAATCCAGCTGAATGGATTGAAGTAAAGCATGCATGCATGTTTTAATACGGTTTTTAAACAACAGCATGGCCTGGTTTACCACATCAAAGGGCTTTCTATAACTAATCCCAGGGTCATAAGGTCAAATGTCATCCTCAAAGTGGCACTAGAGGAAATGTCAGGGGATCCTTACAAACAGGCTTTGTGGAGACACACTCCCTGAATATTGCTTTGAAATGAATTCTAATCAGCTGGGGCTGCAACTGTAAACTGTAAATAAAGATGGACGACGCAACTCTGCTTCCTCCCACTTTCCACAAACGAAGCTAAAATATCCAAGGTATGAACGCCGCCATCTTGCGCACTCGGACCCGGTGACAGTGCAGTAGCGTTCAGGTAAAAAGACGTGGTAGCGAGGTCCCACCAATACACGGGCTCAACCAATCATGAGTCTCAGCTGTCAATCATTATGTTTCATCCTGTCTTTAGAGCATCAAATAACTGATTAAAAACAAACTTAGTGTAGAAATGAACACTTGGACAAACATCGGTGTGATAAGAACTTCCTAAAATGATAGAAACCTTTTTTGAGAAACTACTTTATTTTGTAGCTTCCATGTCCCATCTGTTAACGTGGAGATGGGATTTATGATCTATACTATATCAAGCCACCAGATGAAGATTGAGAAACTTTAGCTTCACTTTTCTACGGTCTATGGTTGCAACTAACAATTATTCTGATTGGTGATTAATCTAATTATTTTTCTAATTAACTAATCAATCAAAAGTTGTCCACAGACCAAGCTGACATATTTTGTCTCCAATGTCTTTCTGACCAAAAGATGCAGATGAGTTGTGGAGCAGAGGACATGGCCAACATGAAGTTAACGCTCAGTGGAAAACAAACAAGTTTGCAAATCTTGATATTTAAGTGCCGTCGCAAAACCCCACCCACCCCTTATTCTTAATTTTCAAACTATGTTAGTATCTATGCATTTAAATTTGAATCTAAATGTTTTGCGGGAAATTACTGGTGTGTGTGTGTGTGAGTGAAGGTCGGCCTGCGATTGTGACGCCGATCTGACATGATGGATCTATTGCTCTACTTCTGCTGGCTCAACACATGAGAGATCGGATATCCATTAGTAAAGAGGACGCACACAAACACACACATACACATGCCCAGCCTCGATTACTTTGCACATACACACACACACACACACATGCTTTTATAGCCTCCTAAGCAAGCTACATCCAAGTCGGGTCAGCACTTATGTTGCCACTTCCTTGCACAAAAAGTGTTGGATTAACCTGCGCATGAACAAACGCACACACATTAAGAACGTGTGTGTGTGTGTGTGTGGTGCTGTGTGCCTAGCAATATGAATTATTGAGTGTGTTATTTGAGGGACAGCTGGCTGTTGAACACATTAACTCCCTCAGTCAAACAGCCAGTTAGGAGTCAGGAGTGAGTCACTAATCGGGGGAGAAGAGGGAAATGAGATAATGAGAAATCAATTTCGCACATTAGCTGTTTGTTATGAGGCTTAACACAATCACAGTCTGCACTCGTAGGTGTCCGAGTGACATTTGAGGTCTATTACCGCACATTTTTCTGACAGTAAGAAAACTGGATCAGTGACTCAAATTCTTTAATTACGTACATGCATTTATTCAAGCGTTCACAGCTTTATGGAGAGGAAGTCATTATTCAATATTGATGTCAGTGTTTATTGAGTTTACCGTGATTTAGTTGAATAACAGGCCTTTTATAAAGGCTAAGTGTGCAAAGAAGAACCCTGCTAGTTATCTCACCACTGCACCACTGTCACCACACATCCCCCTAAGCCTCTCTGCCGGTGGTCCCGCTGTGCAGAGCCCCTCCCAAATGTGCTCACCTGCGTCGCATGAGAGAAAGAGTGTGTGAGTGTGTGAGTGTGTGTGTGTGTGTGTGTGTGTGTGTGTGTGTGTGTGTGTGTGTGTGTGTGTGTGTGTGTGTGTGTGTGTGTGTGTGATGCCTCCCACCCATGTTGGTAAATTTGGGTTCCTTCCTTCCAGCACCACTGGGTGAGGGCAGGGTGTAGCCTTTAGGTCCCCACCTTCCTCTCCACAGGTGGTCTCATCCTGCCTTCAGCTATGTTGTGTATGTGTGTGGGAGTGTGTGGGTGTGTGTGGGTGTGTGAGTGTGTGTGTCCAGGTATTGCTCATGTTGTGGGGACTTAAATCCGATGACAGTCACATTAAGGAGACTTGTCTTCTTTATGGAGACAAAAGCAAGTCCCCATAACGTAAATCATTGAATTTGAAGGTAAAGGTTTAGGTCTACGTTAGGTTTAGGTTAGGGAAAAGCAAGTAGTGGAAAAGGAAATGAATGTAAGTTAATGTAATGTCCTCTGAAGTCACAGAGACATGACTTTGTATGTGTATGTGTGTGTGTGTGTGTGTGTGTGTGTGTGTGTGTGTGTGTATGTGCATATTTACCCATACGAAGTAGTCTCATTTCCTTCCAATTTTTCTTTCAGTCTTACTCCTCAATGACATCCTTCTGTGGATCTGAGTCGCCATAGAAACAAGGACCAATTGAGGAACAGAGAAGTTGTAGGGAAAAAGAAGAAAGGAAACACACACACACACACACACACACACACACACACACACACACACACAGGGGTTCACCGCACCATTACATGCTCTCAATGTCTGCAATGGTCCTTTAACTTTCACGGTGCAGGCCTGCACTTTAAAAGCTCGCATTATTTTGTGGGGCTTAAATGAGCCGTGTTGTGACTGTGAGGTAAATGTCAGTGGTTTTCAGCCGGAAACCTTCGCCACAAGAATGTGACCACGGGACGTCGAGTAAATCAATATGGAAACCAAGGGAGAGGGACTGAAGGAGGGAAGTAAAGAGAGAGTGGGGCGGGGGGGGGGGGGGGGGGGGGGGGCGATGGAGGGAAATGAAGGGGGAAGTGGAGACTGAGTTAACTTAGCCTTCCTGTGTGACCTTTGACACTTGGAGAGCAATCTGTAACGTTATCTGTGTGAGGGTGTGTGCACGTGCATTAATGGACACGTTTGGTGAAATTGTTCTATTTTCGTCACTGTCAATAAATCCCATCAAAGGACAATCGATACTCTCTGACTTCCCTCCCTGTCTGAGGCTGAGACTAATATCCTCAAGGATTAATCAGAAATATATTCAAATTTAGCAAAGGTCAAATAATGTGGAATTAGTTATGGATTAATAACTCGTGCAGGGACCGTTCTTAACCTGCCTGTTTTTAATGGGCTGTTTGTTTGGCCTGTGCCAGACTTCATTATTGTTATTCCTGAGTCCTCCTCAAACAGTTCTACAACGTACTGTCACTTTTTTATTGTTTATGTGCTGGATGTCGTGTGCAGAGTTTTTTATAAACAGTCAACAGTGCAGAGTGAAGTTAGAAAACGTTGTGTTCATCCTACCTGGTTTATCTGCAGTGAAGATTTTAACGCCAATATTTTTTATAAAAATGAAACCGAATTTGCTTTATTACTGTTCACGTGTATGGTTTATATGTAAGTTTGAATGATTTACTGTACTGCTGTTGTTGCCAACCACTGCTGGGCTTTTTCTAAGAACATATATGAAATGTTAACTAGGTACACAGACTGAGGCCACCTCGTCCCCGATGACTGCTACAGAGCACTGGTTGCTGTTTGTTCAATTTCTATTAAAATTGAATGTATCACATGTCCAAAATCGCACATAACTATGCATTGCACTTTCTCGAGGAATTTATAAAACATGTGTGACAAGTGTGACATTGATGAGATGAACAGTTTGTTAGATATGCGCCACACACACAGACTCAGTAAGCAGATTGTGGTTGTACAGTATTTTTATTTGTTGGCATTTCGAGACATATGCTGCAGCCGCAGGGGTGAACTGAAAATGAAACTCAAGCAAATCCTGATAAATCAAACCTAAACTGTCTGCGTGGTGAGAAACCTTTAAGTTTAACAGGGAGAATACATCTTCTGGTGATTCATGTGCAATGAGCCTTTTATGCACACATCACCCACACATGCACACAAAATGAAGACATTTCTCAGTCCTGAATATGAAAGTCATTCAGCGAGCAGCGCACACAAAAGCGTCCGCACAAAGAGAGAAGGAGAAAGAGAGGGAGGGTCTCCTCATAAAGTGGAGAGTGAAATACATTTAAAATCATATAAAAAGCAATAAGAGAAGCACATACGCATCTACACTCTATTGTCCCAACTTAAATATGTATCTATTGATGGTGAATAATATAAGACTGCAGATTAATATAACAACTTTCACATTATGCTGGCAGATGAAATCACCTTTTCTTTGCTGGTGAAATCAAACACGTGTTGGATCAAAGCTTTGTCAAAAATCAAAAAAAATCAAATTGAGTTTTGTGTGGGGGGAAAAAAACCCACATTATTCACTTCATTGCGTGGGTATTCCACAAATCCTAAAAGCCTTGATCTTCATCTGTGAGGGGGCATCTCTGGAGACCTGTGTGTGTGTGTGTGTGTGTGTGTGCGTGTGCGTGTGTGTGTGTGGCTGTGTTTGTGTGTGTGGGCACATTACAGACAGAGGGAGGGGCAGAGAGGAAGCTTGATAGAGGGAATTGCATCTGTTTTGGGTCAGCAAAAATACTTCAAAAATTGAAGAGGCAGTGATGGAGTTGCCAGTCAAGTAGTTTAAACACATGCACAACACAAACACACACATACACACATGCACGTCTCTCTATAGTTGGGAGGACACTCATTGACATAATGCATTCTCTAGGCCCTCAACCTAAACTTAACCTTCACAACTAAATACCTAACCCTAACCTAAACCTAACCCTAAAACCAAGTCTTAACCCTCAAAAAGCCAATTTCATTTGTGAGGACCAACCAAAATGTCCTCAAGATGAGGGTATTGAACCAAAATGGCCCTCATAACTATACATAGACATGCGCGCACACACACATACGCCATCATGTCTCCATGACTTCATAGGAGATTACATTCATTTACTCTGACCTCAACCATAGCTACTACTTGCCCTTATCCCACCTTTTATCTAACCTTAACCTTAAAACACACCTTCACCTTAAAATGTAATGTTTTACTCTATGGAGACTCTTTGTCCCCATAAGAAGACAAATCCACATAATCTGTAAATCGACCACACACCCACCCACCCACCCACACACACACACACACACACACACACACACACACACACACACACACACACACACACATACACTCACACTCATTGGCATAATGCATCACAACTAAATGCCTTACCCTTACCCTTATCGTTATCCTAATCTAAACCCTTATCTTAAAATCAAGTCTTACACCTCAAACAGCCTTTTGAAAGTGTCTTGGAAAGTGAGGATGGTCCAAAATGTTCTCACAAATGTGTTGGCTCAAAATGGTGCACACAGATACACAGATACACAGCACATTTTTTTCACTATCCCCTTGGGAGACACTCATCGCCCACTCATTGCCTTTTAACCAAAACTTAACCATCATAACTAAATGCCTTATACCCAGCTGTAAAATCCTCAAACTGCAGCCTCCACCCAAGACGACCAAAGTTTTTGTCCCAGTGCTGTAAGCAGACATATCATTAACTCATCAGATCACATAGTCTCAAACACACGTACACTATCCCAGTGCTCATCTCCTCCCCTGCATATCTTTAAATACGCCTGAGATCACTGCAGATCATCCAGATACCTACAAGATAATATTATCAGTGATCACAGCATCGTGTTGAATCAGCTCCCTCGGTGCACACTGGGTGAATTCTAATGAAGATGCAGATCAGCGGTTTCAAAAGTGCCTGCTGGTCTTATCTGTTTTTACAGTAGCAGTGCATGAAGCTGCCGCTGCTGTGGAGCAACGCTGCCCCTCAGTGGCTCAAACAGGGGCTGCACACACACACACACACACACACACACACACACACACACACACACACACACACACACACACATACACGCACACACACACAGACACACGCACACACACGCACACACGCGCACACACGCACACACACACACACGCGCGCACACACACACACACACACACACACACACACACACACACACACACACACACATACACGCACACACACACAGACACACACAGAAGTGAGGCAGGCTGAAGAGGAGGTTGTGCAAGGTGATGTCTCAGAGGAATCAAGTAGAAGAAGTTGTGTTATTGCCTTTGTTTCTGCTCACAAACTGCGGATTAAGTTTCTGTGAGCAAAACAAAAGACTGGACTGAAGAGAGGAACAACAGATCTCTGTACGAACAAAACCCTGCGGGTTGGATAATGGGTTGTAATAGTTTTACAGCCAGACGTCAAGGTATTAAATGTGTTTCGCAAATGTCTTTTTAACTCACTCTTTATTTTCAGATATTTCATGTCTTGTCTGTGAGACAGAGCACGAGGGGTTATTATTCTGAAGCTGTTTATGTTCAGGGAGACTTTAATGCGTCTAAATCTGATTTAGATCTACGACAATTGACGTCTCTATAGGACAAAACCTGCTTTAAAAAAAACTCCTGCACTTCCTCCCACTATCCAGAACTGAAGCCAAAACGTCCCACCTATGAATGCAGCCATCTTGTTCATTTGGAGTCTGCGCCGTACCGAGGTCCCGTCCATGCATTTGCTCAACCAATCACAAGTCAGTCTCAGTTTTAAATAATGATGTTTCACCCTCCTTTTATAGCATCACATGACTAATTAAAACCAAACTTACCAGAAAAAAACAAACACTTATGATAAGAACTACCCTAAAATGACAGAAACCATCTTTGAGAAAACGTGTTTGACGTGTTCTTGGCCATTGTTCTATTTGCTCAACATGTAGGAGGCGGGGTTTATGGCCTACACTGCAGCCAGCCACCAGGTGGCGATCGAGACGCTTTTGGCTTCACCTTTGGGAGCAGTCATGTCGTCCATCTTGATATAGAGTCTGTGTTCCTACTTCATATTGACTGATACCAGATCAGAGCAGAGAAAACAGTATCATATTGTCAATTTTATCTTTAAGATTTATGTTAAAGATAAAATATATATAAATAAACTGTTGACTCACAGTTTTATGTTCTTTTATGTACCAATAGAGGAACTCATTCATGCTCTAGTGGGACCGATAACCATATTTACAGTTCTGAGTACAACTTTTTTCTTATTTGTAGTCATTCAGTTTCAGAGTCACTCCAAAATAAAACTTTAATCACATTACAACTTTCCACGCCCTTGAGGGACAAAATGCTGGGACGCTAAAAAAAAACACAGCTTAAAAAGGAGCTGACAAGTGAGGACACACTGAGGACACACACAGCGAGCAGCGTGCAGGTGGAGCGGGACAGGAGAGCTCTTCAGAGGCGCTGAGTGTCAGATGCTGCACTTGAAAACAGTCAGTTAATCTCTCCACGTCAACACGGCCGCTCTCTGATGAATGAGACTAGCGGGGAAGGATACGTTTTCACCTTCACCCCTTCCATCTGGAGCGAGGATGCAGAGAAGCCGTGAACCGCCGCAGTGGAGGTCACCTTGTGGGAAGTTCATATAGAATTTATCATTTGAATTTGCTCAGAGAAAACAGTGGTGTTGGCTGAGAGGGATCATGTCAACACTGTCGAGGAGGAGCAGCCTCACACGTCCTGAACAGTAAAGAGGATGGAAGCTGTGCCTTCGTATTATAAATAATAAAGTAACAATATGAGAAGAAGGAGCTGGAGAAACTCGCAGCATATAAATGCACTCAAAGAGAATAGCAGCTCCTCTCCACTCTCTACCTGAATTAGAACAACACTTTAGTCAATATCTTTCGCTAAGTGTGTTTCATCTGCCACATATTAAAGAACGACTCAAGTTAAACTGCTTGTTGTTTTGTTTTTTCTAGAATCTAGAATTGTTCTTATCTTTCTGGTTTTATGACAGAACCTAATTGTGATGTGAAAACTGCTTTTCTGCTGAACACACCAGAAAATGATGTAATATTATGATGTATGAATTTACATAAACGTTACAAGATAAAAACAACATTTTTAACCAGTGTTCTCATGTTGTGTCTTATTTTCCTAATCCTTAATCTTTAAATAATTTAAATGTAACATAAACTCATCCATCCCTCCATCTGTGGGGGCAATGGGGGGGAGGGGGGGCAGGAGTCAATCCTTTTTATAATGATATTCTCAGTTGTATTTTGTCTGTGTTGCTGTTTAATGCCTTTATAAATTCTTGCAAATAATGAATTAAAAGAGCAATAATATCTGAGACAACTACAGCTGACTAACAGCCACACTGTGAAAACAACAAATAAATATATTGAACAAATAATATTTAAAGCATTTGCTTCAACTATAACTTTATGAAGTTTCATTACACGGAAGCCAGGATGGGCCAGGCAAGTTAAAAAACGGGGTCTACAGAGCAACACTGCAGGGGTTTTAACCAAGATTGGGGTCTACCAATAATTTCTGCAGGGGTTCGTGTCTACATGTTCAACCTCCTCTCATCTGCTTCGAGGGAAACTCAACATCCTGAAGGTGAGTGTTGGGATCGGTATAGAAATCCTGGCTCTCCGGTCATTTTACTTAATAACTGTTAATGACGAGTGACAAATTGAATGTCTACATGTGGAATATTTTGGTTCTTTGTATTTAGTTTGAAAACGTTAAATTTTTGTAATCATAAAAGATAAATGATCAGAACTTATTATTTATAAAAATTCAAATATCTGGTGCGGGAAGTCGCAAATAAGAAATTTAGACTTTTCCTTGCCTTTTCAGTTTTGCAGTCCAGTCACTTGGAACAACCCACATTAGCTGCCATGCTAATTTATCTTTCCAAGCAGACCTACAAAAGAAACACACGTCTTGTGCTGCACCTCAACCAACTCTACTCTATAGCAGGTCAGCAACACCATATGAAAAAAAAAGACTTACCTGATAGTGTCATTACTGCAGATGCTAGTGTGGTTCTCTCTCTCTCTATTTAAAGCTGCTATACTTCAACACTTGATCTGCAGTTTCCCGTAAGTATGTTCACTTTGTTTCCTTGTTTACCTCCAACACACCTCTTCAGAGCAGAGGCCGAGAAAAAGACACGACTCCTTTGCTTCGCTATCGATCAAAACAATCAATGACAGGATATTTTGATTTATTCTTTCAGTTTTTTTACTTTGAAAAGGAAATGGTGGCTAATGTCTGCAGACTGTCCATAGATATTGCTGTTTAACTGATATAATAGTCAGTTCACTGATTGTTTGACTAATCACTACTCGAGTCACTGATGTGATGTTTTAGCATTTAACTTTATCCATTAAATCTCACTTAGGATCCATAGAGTAGCCACTAATGCACTGTATTTATACGGCACTTTTCTTGTCTTATCGATCACTCAAAGTGCATTACAGTTTACATCACATTCATTTCTATATCACACTCACTGCCGGAACAGACGTCAGGGGCAATTTAGGATTCAGTGGCATGCGGACTGGAGGAGCCGGGGATCAAACCACCCTCTGTTTACTGGACGACCCGCTGTACCTTCTAAGCCACAGTATCCCCTTTTCAGTTTCATGGTCTCTAAACTAGATATGGCAAAAAATGTGAAGACACACATAATTGTGGTTGATACTGACACATGTAAACAGAAATGATCCATGATGATGAATTATCCGGAAATATAGTCTTACTTATAGAGTATTTGCTTCTTTAACATATTATTCAACAAATAATGTTAAAACTGGAAACTAAATGAAGAGCCAGGATTACGAGGGCCTTTATTACGCCTTTCACGTTGCAGTTCTTGCTGTATCCATAAGAGGGAGACATAGTCCCTCGTATTTTTTAACACACAACGACAATCCTCATCTTCTATTCCTGTTGCATCAGCGTCTCTCTGTTTGCTTTGCTCTTCTTTCCCTCTCTCTCCGTCTGTAGAGCACAATGCTGCACATTTTGTCGTTCATCTTTTTTTTATTGAGGATTAGAAACATGAAAAACATACCAAAAAGCCTTTGAAAACACGTGATAATCGTACACACTGAATAGCAAAAGATTCGTAAAAACAGTTGAAAACACTAAGGCTACTGTTGTAAACTTCTATGAAACCTTTACAAACACTATCTTCAGCAGTCGTTGGCACCGTTCTAGGAGAGATGTAGTGGATGGTTTTTTTTGTGTTTGTGCGAGCGGTAACCTGAGCTTTGAGACGTTTAATTATTTACACAAAGGTGTGAACGTGTGGCTGCAGAGACTACACAGTGATTTATTTGATGCGTTTTGGTGCATCTGTGTCTGAGTTGGAGTGAGTGTGGTGTATACAGCGTGATCCCAGTTCTAGTTTTCTGGCTCCATGGAGCAGGTGCTGTGCTCATCGTCCGGGTATAAACTTAGGGAGTCAGAGTACAAAGATGGATGACGGATGGATGGATAATTCACCTATAAATCACTAATAAAAGGGTTAGAGTCATGATGGACAGATCAGTGAAGAGATTAGATCATGAGAGACGTTTTGTGCGTTTGAGTTTATGGACGCCAAGGCCTGGTCAGGAGAGCGGTGGCAGGGATCGGGTGCTGACCGGGCTGTACTTCACCCTGCCTGATGGTGATGGAGAAGGCTGGGTAAGATGAGGCGAGGATGGAGACGGACGAATATGTCCGCTGTGGTGCTCTCTCCCAGTCCCCGAGTGCTCCGAGTCGGGACCGTGAGATCGACCTCTGGGCCTGCGCATCTGGGGCGGGGTGGAGGCAGATGTGGGCATGCATTTGTACTGGGAGGGAGAGTGGTGGGAGGATGGGTGGCAGCTGGGGGAAGAGTAGCACTCGGGTGCAGAGTGACGAGAGCATGGCGGGTAGTGAGCGGTGGAGAGGTGACGGCCAGGCGAGGAGTGCCTCACAGACAAGGGCTCATGGTTGATGGGTGGATGCTCCTTGGTGTGTTTGGGTGATTTGGATGACTTCGACACCTTGGGCGACTTGGGCTTCTTGAGCGATTTGGGCGATTTGGGGATGTGGTGAAAAGTGGAGTAAGAGTTGGCACTGTGAGAGGGAGGGGCGTGGCTGGGGGAGTCGGTGTCTCCATTGTTGGCGACCTTGTAGAGGAAGACGTCGTACTGAAGGGGCGAGCTGGTCTCTGAGTGGCGCTTGGCCTCTTTGGGCAGGAGCACTTCCAGGCCGATAGTGACTCCATCCTGATGTGGAAAGTGGCAGGTAGAGAGAGATGCAACAATGCAGGGAGAGTCACAAAATAATGAAATGAAGCTATACAGGCATGGATGGATTATGAGACAATGGGCCCCTGGGCACAGACACGGAAGGTGAAAACTGATTTATATGCCACTTGGGGGCAGAGGAAACCAGCTGTGAACACTAACATTATTAAGTAATGGAGCAAACTGTTTACAAATTATACAACCGGCAGATATGAGTAACCTTAGCATTCATGTGGATTCATGTTTCTGGCTGCTTCATGAACCTTTGTCAAATAATAACTTTGTTTTTGGGTCTCCACCAAATCCTGAGGGAAATATGTGACTTTTATGCAGCTAATTTCTTTAACTGCTATTCTGCCATTTGATGCTGGGTAATGCACGATGGGTTTTTATGGTTTCCTGCTGTGGCATAAAAACAATGCTATGAGAGTGATGTAAAGGCTGGAAAACCAAAGCTGCTATGAAGCTATGTGGAGCTCAGGAGGGCTGCAGAGTTGTCTGATAATTCTCTGTGGATTCATAAGTTCTCATTTGATAAAATGACTGTTAATGATAAAACATGTTTTTTACAACAACTTAAACCTACAACCAACTTTAGACATGAGAAAACTCTCAGGGAAACTATCGTAAAAAACATATATTTTGTTGTTTTAAGATAACTTTTATGAAGCAGGGAGCTGGTAACTGCACACAGATGGAAAAACATGCTCGTGTGCCCCAACTTTAACCACTTGAATGAAATTAATGACTGTTGTTCTCCTCTATCTTTGATCGATTGGTTAATTTCTCTGCTGTACCTATTACTGCACTTTGTCTGTTTGTGCTTATTTTTATCTTATTATCTCTCCCGCTGAAATTATTTGATTCTATTTTTACTTTGATTGGTCTCTGTGGTCAAAATGAACTATATCCTTCCCTATACTATTGTTGGAATCAGCTCATTGTTGCCTAAATGTAAAGCTGCAATAGGATTTTAAATCAGAATTCGTATTAGCTGACAGCCAATACAAATTCAAGCCCATGTAGTAATCCATCCATGGATGCAGGAGCGTAAAAATACAGATGATGGTACAAATGATCAACACTGGACATGAAGAAATAAAATAATGTACAAAATTAAACAATGTAACATAATAGTGTGGTTTCGGGAAATTTGTGCAACAAAACAGTAGATTTCTACAAAGGAGAATCGACAGAGGAACTCAAAGCACTGAATAAACAATAGCTAATTTAACTTTAATTTTCATTCCTTGTTAAGAAGTAAATCTAGATTCTGTAAATGACGAATTAAAATTCAGTGATCTGTGATGTTTTTCTCTCACTAAAATATTCGATGTGGGTAAGAATGCTGCTTGAAATTTTGATTTAAAACCTCTTGTGGTAGTTTGTATTCATCCTGGAGAGCTGTCCGTGGTGCTGAACGGGCACAAAGAAAACCATTGTGTGTGTGTGTGTGGTGTTAATCTGCGAGCTGTGGCACAAAAGCAGGGTCAGCCATGCATTCGGTTATTATTAGGATGGGAGCAGTGGGGCAGTAGTTAGCTTCATCATGAGCAGACATGCAGAGAGAAGAGAGTGAGAAAGAGAGAGAATAGAGGGAAAGTGGAGCTCACAGCAAAACACAGGGACAAGCTGGATAAAATTAAAAAGATTTATTCCAACCACTGTGAACTATAATCCTCCATGTATACCCAAAAAAGTACAAAAGAACCTCAAGTACATTAAAGTATTAGAAATCACATTGAAAACCAAGACACAGTGTGTGTAATATATGTATATAGATTCAAATATCAACTCCAAGCAATTACTTTGACCTCATGTAGTCTAGACATATCCACCTATTAGCAAACATGAATATTTTTCGCAAATACAAGTTCACTTGATTTCCACATACTTCTTTTTTGCAAATATTTTACGTTTTCAGACACTTTCCGTTGAGAACACCAATGCATGCGGGCAGAGCGAGACAGTAAGGCGGGCTGAGGCGAGGGGGCGGGGTTAAGGAAACAGGAGAGGAGGAGGAGGATGAAGGAGCGAGAGTTCATTGGTCAAAGACCAAGGCAGAGCATCAGCAGAGAGGAGAGTCAGTAGTTGGTCCAAGCCAGAGATTTTAGACCAGCAGTAAGAGGCAGGTAGAGAAAAGAAAGGAGGCAGCGGCGCCACTATGTGGTCAGTGATGGCATGACAGCCTTGTAAACAGGACTATTGTGCTTTTCAAGTTGTGTCCTTTAATTCGTGTTGTGCTTTACTTTTGACATGAGGCCTGATTAAAACTGTATAAAAACACTTTGCAAGGTGTAAACAATGTTAGCCTAAAATCATCTTTTGTTGTTTGTGTGCACATTAAATATTTTTGTCGGATTCTTCAGCAGCACATTTTGTCAGATGGTGTTTACTTTAAACCAGATTGTTCTGGAGACTGTTTACCTCGGCGTTCTCCTCTGTGTTGTTGGGAGTGTGGTCGTGGTCGTGAGCGACGGAGGTCGGGCGATTGTTCTCATGCTTGGGGGAATGAGAGTTGAGGATGTTCATAGAGCCCTCTTCCTTGGGCTGCGGGGACTTCCCTGGGTCGTCCTTCTTCTGGGGGTCATCCTGTGGGGAGAGTTACGTACTCATTATGCACACCGTGATACACACTAGCACACAGAGGACATAGCACACATAACGAGTTCTGCAACCACAAAGTGCATGGATTCATTTGAGTGTGGATGTGTTAGCACCTGACTAGACTAAACCTTCAAATACAGCCAACAAACGGCATCTTTTCCTCCCTGAGAAACAAAGGCTCCAATGGGTGGATCCTTCCAGGCCAAACCTATCCCAGGATTCACAGCGCTTAGTTGACAAAGGTAATGTCGCCGGCAAGTGACGAGGTATCCAATTCTTGAGTACCTTGAGTATCACACTTCAACTCAACCTAACAGCTATGAGTACACAACATTAAAACTTTCTTGTCGTGTTCAACTTCAGCTCTGTTGCTAGGCAACATCAATAAGGACGTGATGAGCTCGTGACACAGATCACGTAAAGCTTCTGAAGACAAGACAAGTCTAATTTCGGCATTCGCGGTCTTCTTTTCCCAAAACACCTCCTTCATGGGCAGGATAAGGCCTCGTCACCCGAATGATACAGCCCTTGAATTGAGACACGGCCAGTGCAGAGTTATAAGTGATAAGCACATTGCAGGATTATTGACGATAGAATCTTCAAAGAATTCAGAAAAATTAATAAAAGCCCCATTTTAAAGTGGAAACTGAAAAGAAGCAGAACAGGAAAGCAGAATCCTATGCCTGTCACACAGAGAGCGTCAGTCCTGTTTGATGTGATCCTCTTGAACACATACGGGTCACTGTGTGAACTGATACTCAGTCTTTATGCAGAGACCTTTATCTAATCAACTAATCATATCTCTGGCTTCTTAAAAAGATACCAATCAGCCGCCCAAGAAGAGTTGAATCGAGGGCAATCGGACTCGGTCATAGTCAATCGGCTCTCTGACATTTAAAAGACTGCATTGCAGACCGTGTGCCTGCAGGGGCTTTTTAGCCTCTAGACCTGACATTTAGAGCATCCGGACGTCACAGAAACTCATCTGTAACAACCGTGCTGAAATGCCAGCAGATATCTGAGAGCAGTGGTTTATATTAACATTAAAAAAAAAAAAAGTCACAATTTGTTCACTCAAGCTAGTCCAGTCCAGTGTGGGTAATGGACTGAGAATGTGTGTGGGGTTTTGCAAAATCTTTCGATCTGTGTTTTGTGTGAAATGAACTAAATGCAGCAGTTAACAGTGTTTCTGTGACTGCAACAACTGTTGTGTCTGTGTACATCTGCATGTGTCAGCTTGTCAATGTTAGAGCTATCGACTGACTGGCATGTCACAGACATCTGAAGGTCATGGGCACAGCAGGCGGCAAGTAGGCCACCATCGATCCGCCACACTGGCCACAGCTGGACACAACTAACCAAACATACTTTAACACCAGAGACAGCAAGTTCCAAAAACTCAAGGTCATGCATGTAAAAATTGCTTTGAATAACTTTTAACGCAATTTGTTGTTAATCTCGTATTAAGATCTTCCTCTATCAACACTACTTTCCATTGATTATTGAGTTTAAGAGTTTGACCATGCGTCAGTAAACTGTATTGGGTCAGTAACCCAGCAGGCGAGTGTGATTGATGAATGCCAAACAGGGGCACGCGTTAATCTGCCTGCGCACACAAACCCCCACATTCAGAAACATGGAAATTAATACATCAATGCATACACATTTATATTCACAGACACGCACGCACACACACACACATGCTGCTACAGAATGCAGTTGACTATATCAGCTCTACATGTGCAACCTATGGAGGAGGACTGGGTGGAATAGAGTGAGGCCTGCGGCACGGGGACCCTAAAATGGCTGTTCAAACAAAATGAAGGCTCCTCATTGAGCCTCCTAATTTGGGAAACAAATTATTCACACAGCGCAGACTATATAACAACTCAGAACTACTGGTTGCAGGAAGCAGGGGGTGATTAATCATTTCAACTGCAGCGTACGCGGAGCACAGCCGATGCACGATCAGATGCAGGAGGAGGAAGTGAGGTTTTTGAAGATCTGGCATCTATAGATGTTGCTCAAGCTGAAAGCGAAGCCGGGGAGGGGAAACTTCTGCAGGCAATGTGGACATTTCTGCTCTGCTCTTACCTGAATGTGGTTATAAGGGTTTCTGGGTGTATACTCCCAGGTATAGCTGGTTGGTGGTGGCCTCTAAAGGGCATTAGTGAGTGTGAAAAGCATTAAACACACACTTATGCTGTACATACACAACTGCAGGTGAAAACCAATTTCTGATTCAACAAGGGATCAAATGGGGGTTTGGTGTGTGCATACCACAACAAGCTTCAGTTATTTGTGTTTTCATGCCATGCATACACAGACAGAGGATGACCGCAGACAGATACATAGATCAAATCACTAGTGAAGCTTGCACACAGGAGCAAACATAAAGAGGAAGAGGGGACAACAGATGGAGAAAATGAAATTATAGGCAAACAGATAAAGAAAAAGAGAGAAAACATCCAACAGAATAGAAGAAGAGTTGGAAGGAGAGAGAGAGGAGAGTAAACATGAGGAGAGCTGGGGCATACCTGACAGATAATGTTGTCATAGTACGCCAGGTTGTGAGTGTGAGCTTGGGGAGCGGGCGGAGGGGTGTCGCACAGTTTCCTTACATTTGGCTGCGAGCCGTCGGCCGTCGTGGAAACCGAGAGGCCGTCCGTCTGCGGCTCGCTGCTCTGCGGCCGGTACTTACTGCAGGAGGGCACAGAGAAAGAGAGCTTTTCTTATTGCACTTCGATGTTTCCAGGTCCAGATATTACCTACATTGCTCATGCACAGCGTGCAGCTGGTATTAAAGCCTCTGGTAGACACTTTATCCATAAACGTATATCAACAATGTAAATAATTCAGTGGATACAAGAGAAGAGCAACAGATAAACTCTAAATATCACTTTGTGGCTGGTGAATATAAAATCAAATTTGATCTGATTAGAGGGATTGTTCTCACTGATGTCAACATGCTTTATTAGATTGTTTTACAGGAATTAGACACTGACATAGTAAAGTCACCTCTCAACTAAATGCCTAACCCTAACCCTAAAACCAAGTCTTAACCCTCAAACCGTCCATTGAAAAAGGGAGGACAGGTCAAAATGTCCTCACAAAGGTAGAAGTACACACACACACCTGCGTTTGCGAAGGCGCCTGTTCTCGTTCTTGAGGCGGTGCAGCCTCTTGGCAAAGAATACGATGATCATGAAGAGGAGGAGGAGCACAAAGGAGGACACGCCCACCACCGCGCAAATCACCTGAAACTCTGTGACCGCCCAATCACAGCGCGTGCCTTTGTTCCAGATGTAGTCCTGTACGTTACACCTGGACAGAAGGGGGCAGAAACAGAAACATGAGAAACAAAGTTCATTTTTAACACAGTATCTTGTGTTCTTCCTATTTTGTTGACCTGCTGTATGAAAAAAGCCAACAGGTTTATCATGAGTGTTAACGCTTAACTGGCCTATTTATCATATTTATAGCAACAGCATGTTATCCAGAGTGAAGAGGGTACTCGGAGCTGATGACATGGTGCACTGAGGTCTGTCCAGCAAAGCAGGGATTCGGCCGAGTCCTTAATGAGATCAGAGGATCAGGGTGTGTGTGTTAGTGTGTGTCTGTGTGTGTGTGTGTGTGTGTGTGTGTGCGTCTGTACCTCATCCATATTCGTCCTTTTTTTCTGTGTAATTCCATGCTGGTGTTAGACTGCGTATCCAGCATATGTATGTGTGTATGTGTGTGTGTGTGTGTATGCCATTACTCAGCAGGTATGATAAGCTGAGCTACAGTTTACCTCTCAGCTCAGGGTGGGACAGATGGTGCTATCAAGGTGTGGTTTACTGTATGTGCACGAGAAGCATGCGTGCATCTCCATTTAATGTGTGTGTGTGTGTGTGTGTGTGTGTGTGTGTGTGTGTGTGTGTGTGTGTGTGTGTGTGTGTGTGTGTGTGTGTGTGTGTGTGTGTGTGTGTGTGTGTGTGTGTGTGTTGCTCCTCCCTGACCTCACTGCATTGCCATCTTTCTCATACTTTCTATGAGTCTGTACTTTGTGTGTCTACATCATCTTTCAGCAGACTGCTAACACACACACACACACACACACACACACACACACACACACACACACACACACACACACACACACACTTTACCCCCTGCCTCCAATACTGAGCTTATCCTCCAGCGACCCTGCTGTGATCTTGACAAACCCTCATGACACATTAAACCAGCCTTCTGTCTTTGTGCATGTGTGTGTGTGTGGTGTAATTGTGTGTGTGCTTGTCTGAAATGTCCTAAATCTTTTCTTTGTGTTGGACAGAGAACATTTTGAAACCGATCCCAACAACACAAATTAAATGGGAGGAAATCTGAGCTGCCAACAATCCTCCCAAATACTCAAATAATGTGCGAATGCATGTGCACCACTTCTCCTCTAAATGTCACTGAATCTTTTTAAATGCTAATGAAAAGCCTTTCTGTTATTAAACACTTTCTGGTGCAAACAACCTTACAGTTTACCCAGAAACAACCAAAACAGCCAGTGCAGTTTACCTGTTTGTTTTTCTTACCTGCAGAAAGCCCCCATTCCTGCCACCACGGTGCACACCCCTCCATTGAAGCATAAATTGGTTTCAGTGTCACACTGAGACACACACACCCCTGGTCCAGAGCGGACAAAGCCCAGCCTGCAGCCGTCAGTCCCCATGGCACCACCCACGCCGACCTCATCGTCCTTATCTGGCCCTGGCATTGGAGGAACAGGTGAGGAGGGCCCACTCTCTACTTTAGGCTTCACATAGTCAGGGACAGCAGGAGAACCAGAAAGGCGCGGATTCTCATCCTCCATGTCGGCTGGGGGTGAAGGCGTGGGCTCGGGCTCCGGGGTCGTATCCAATGCTGAGAGGTCATCGTCAGGTGCAAGGTAGTCGTAAAAGTCAGACAGCGTCCATGCGGTGGGGTCCGCCCCTTTCTGCTTCTGGGGTTTGGGGACTTTTGCCAAATCCAAAGCGTCAGAGGGCACAACATCCGGCGCCGGGCTGTGGAACGCCACGGTGATGACGTCATCGGTCAGGGGGTTTCCAGGCTGGTCTGGACCTGCACCACCGGCAGTGAGCTCCTCCACGACAGGTGGGTCCTCCTCTACGAAGTCTAGGTGGACGTGTTTGCGAGAATGGTGATGTTTGGTGGAGCTGAGAGGGAGTTTGGCCCCGAGACCTGCTCCGATCAGGTGGTCTCTCTCCGCCGAGTCATCACTCAGCATCATCCTGGTGTTCAAGGCCTCCTTGTTGAGAGATGATTGGTTGTGGTGATGATGGCGCCTGGTCAGCGAATGCCTCCCTGTCAATCCGACACAATGAAAGGTTATCAGATAGCCCAGTGGTTTAGTTTGGGATTTCCACTCACAAGTGACAGTTTAAACAAAAACAGCAAAGATGAGATTCTCTCTACAAAGGAGGTTAGGTTTTACCCCCTGTCTGTTTGTCTGTGAGCAACATTACACAAAAACAATTGAACAGATTTCAATGAATGAATGGTTTTACATAAACAGCTCTTTTTTTAACTTCGAAAATGACATTAAAACAAAAGCCACTCGCATGTATCACGGATTTTCATTAAAAAATCCCAGTCTCAAAGCCTAAGTCGAGACAACAGTGATGTCACCGACATGGTTTATTTGCTCAGCATAAACAAAGCTCCTCCACTGAAGACACAACACACTGCTGTTTCACTGGCTGCGTCCTCTTTAATGTGACAGGTAAACTGTCTTTGATGTGTAAAAATCAATCCAGTGCCCCTTTAGCATAATCTTATTGTCACACACTGCATCGATGACGCAGCGGCTGGGGAGTTTTTCACGTATTTTTGGTGATTTCATCTAAATATAGAGGTCAAAGTCATAAAAAGAAAGCTTGTACAAACACATTTAAAGCTTCTCTCCTGAACCGGAGCCGATCCCATGGTGTCGTCTCTGTTTAGTTTTATGAAGATTGTGGCCCAAGGATGAGGGATGAATAATTTAAAAGGATCCCTACAGTATTCTGCAGAAAGCGCCTTCAGGCTGCAGCAGGCCAGGAGAATACTGTAAAGTCACACTCTCCTTTTACAAAACAATTTAAAAAAAAGCACAACATTCGAAAACAAACTGATTTAAGTGTGTCTTAAGAGATTGTCCTAAGTGATTAATTGAGAAAGAAATCAGAACAAGAGCCGAGGACTGACGTGTAATCAGACTGTGGAGATGCAGGATTAGGCACAACCAGTGATTGACTAATGTGCTCTGGTGACCGAGACAGGGCGAGGATTAGATTAGGATTTAGAGCTATAGGTTAGAGGCCGACTGGTCAGGCACTTCGCCTCAACTTGGCAATCTGCAGAGGAAGATGGAAACACGCAGTCAAAGAAGCAGACAAGGAAACAAAGAGATAAAGAGATATAACCACACAGGGATTCTTCAAAACCTCTCAACATGCAGCAGGTGACCTCTGTGCCATTACAAATCCACGCTGTGCAGTCAAACGTTTATATCAACCAGACTTTATTGTATTTTATCTTTTAGTTTTTTCCCCGGTGGCTGCTTTATATTAGGCGAGTTTTATCTTCTCACCTAACTCTTTGCAAATTTGTGCGTCCCCCAAAAATGTAGATCTACATCTTTTTCTAGGGGAAACTAAAGGGAACAAGACAGAGAGGCAGACCCCAGTGGGGAATATTTTTCTTGCACTTGAGGTACCGTTTCCACAGCTGACTGATTTAAAAAAAAAAAGAAAAGAATTCCACGTCTTCGTACTTTTCCATTGGCCTGGTACATCGGCACAAACTGCCAAACTCGTCCAGATACTTGGCCGGACGGCTTCTGTCCCACTGCCACCCTGGAATTGCTGCGTCCGTCCAATGAGATCGCTGCTTCCTGTGTCTGCCACTTCATTCAGAGCTAATACAAAAACCATCTGAACGTGCCTGGAGTCACAAGGACTAGTGGTGGCTGAGGAACCATGAGATTCACCTCTCTTACAAACACACACACACACACTTACACACACACACATGCTGCTGTTGCCATGGTGAGATGTAAAGAGGTGCCATGTTGAAAGGAGGAGTGGGGTGAGGGAGTTGCAGTGGAAACAGAGAATCCAGTGTTAGCTCTCTCTCTCTCTCTCTTGTTTTCCAATCAATCAGCCAGCGAGTCAGTTTGTGTTGTATGCCAACTCCATCTGTGGGAAAAAACCGAGCTGGAATGGGCTGGAATGCTTCACAGTTTGTGTAAAGAGATAGACACGCCGCACCCGTTACAACTGATTACAACTGAATCAAATTTCATTTATAGGTCCAATCTGCCAATTTGTTCCCTGTCGAGACTTAGATGCCGCATCCTGTCAGCAGCTGGCAGCAGCCTCATAGCGATTACAAGAGCAAGAAGAGAGCATGAAAAGATTACAAGAGCAACACGAGCAAATTGAAGGTAGGAGCACCCGCTTAGCTGTTTGACTTCCGTCTGAGAAAGGGGCGCGATTTGTGCCCGTTGCTGTCACTGAGCTCCTCACCTCTGGCATTATGCTGAGCGTGTCGCCATGGTAACACGTTTCTACCTGAGGTCACTGTGACTGGCTAGATTCCCAGCAGCAGTGGCCTTATCAGCAGCAGGCAGAGGGAATTATGGGTAGGTGTCCTATTGTTGGATGGAGACACAACTACCATATTCATATAAATAAACCTGTTCGCAGACTCTGACAACTACGAGCACCATATCCACAGTCTGGCCCCTGTTAAATTAATTGGATGCACTTATTTCTTTTTTAATAAAACTTTGAGAGAATGTTGCACTGCATGTGTCCAGGTGATCACTTATTTGGTATTTGCATTATTTGGTCAACCTGCAACCCTCCTGTGTGCATCTTAGCTTTTAAAACCATAAATAGTTTCATCTCCCCCCTTCTGTGTGCGTGCATGTGAAAGTCAGGGAGACGCTGATGATCTGATCCATTGTGACATATCATGAGCTTTCTAGGGCTACAGGGCAGATGGACCTCACAGTGTGTGTTCATTCAGACCGTGGACAAACACACACAGTAACATGGCGGAGCACCCAGGAGTCTGGATTTGATCCACACTGTCTTACATGGCCTTCACTGATAACCTGTTTGCATGTGTGCATGCATAATCAAAAGAATAATAATCAGCAATTTCCATAATGTCGATTGATTGATTCTTTTAAGCAAAATGACTAAATTCAAAGTTTACAGTTTCTCAAATGTGCTCTTCCTTTTTTATTTACTTGTCTTATAAGGGTCATAGATTGAGGCTAAAATGATCAGTTTTTGTTTTAGAGAAGCGTTGATTCAGCTGTATGAGTATTTCGGAGGAGACTGTATTGCCTTATTCAGAGAGATGCTCCTGTGATTCAGCCTATACCTGCATTGATATAAATGGGGAGGACAGAGTAGCCTGATAGGAACACCTGCCTGTATAAATGAATGTAATTTAATAATAGTAATACACTTTATTTGTATAGCAGCTTTAAAATAATAATTATACAATGTTTTATCTCATCTTTTTTTTACTCTTTTCTCGTGTGTATATTGTATTTGTGCTCTAACGCTGTGCGATTGTTTGCCTTCAATTATTCATTTTTCACTTGTGAAGCGACTAAGTTTTGAAAGGTGCTATAAACTTAAATCTTATATTTTTATTATTCATATAATTTGTTTTGTACAGGACAGGTTAGAAACACCCCAATCTGTCCCAGCAGGACATCATCATGCAGGCTGGCTTCACCGCAGGGCTGCATGTGTTCCTAACAAACTGCCAACATGGGACGAGATGAAGAATCACAACGTCCCTATAATGAGGCTGATCACAGAGATGTCACGTGGTGTGTGAACATGACAGACAGTGTTTACTGGTCAATATGTCACAGTGTTAACGCCCGGTTACACATCGAGGGCGCGAGATGCGGCGAGAGACGCGGGTGGGGGGGGGACCCCGGCGACCCTGCGCGTGCACGAGCCAGCCACCCTGTTGCTGGGCAGCGGCGGCGTTCATTTCATTTCTATTTATCTCAGACAGACAGACACACGGACAGACAGACGGAGGCAGGGACACGTTATTGTTCCCACACTGCAGCACCGTCTGCAGGGGTGGACAGTAAGTGATCAGGCCGGAGGATGGAGGGCTTGTTGCGGGCTCCGGTTGTCTTGGGCTTCCCCTGGATGTCTGGGGGAATTCAGACCCCCCCACCCCCCCCACCCCCCCACCCCTGCAGACAGACCCACGGTACATGGCCCTAATCCCGTCTTTGTCTGGGCCACGCACCGCCACTGCTGCAGCACTGACCTGACAAATGTCTCCCCGATCACCCACAGACCCACAGTGCTTCTCTTCTCTGCAGCATCACAGCTGTTAACACTGAGAACAAGACTTTTTACATTGAACAGCTACAGGCTTGTGACCGGGCGTGAGATCGGATCAGACCGTGCAGTGGCAGGATCAATGGTTCAAGTGTCATTAATAATCAATATAGCAGCCCCTTAACATGAGAACATCTCAGCTCACACCCATGGATCTGTGTGCACAGGTTAGTAGTTCATAGAATACCTTTTTTCTCTGCAAGAAAACCCAATGACATCATGGGTGTCAAAAGGCAAATGACTGCATTTAAACTGCGATGCATTTAAAAAGATCAGTGTATTAATCTAAACTGAATAAGAAGATCAGAAAACCAAAGCCCCGCAGGTTCATATCTACAGATTAAAATAATCCCAGTGCTCCCAATAGATCATTTTATTTCACATCAACCACTGATGTCCATGTTTTAAATGGCAGCTGCTGTCATTTGTCATTTTACACATTAAAGCCAATGCAGGTGTGATCTGATTCATGCACGTGCGCGCCTGCATGCAACAAATGCACACACTCTCTCACACACGCGCGCACACGCACAGGGTGGGACACCGGTACAGTGCAGCGGACTCACCGTGTGCAGACAGGGGGGCGATGACCAGGGAGATGGTCATCAGCACCTGCCAGGCCCCCACACCTCCGTCCCCGCGCGGCATCACGGAGCCTGTTCCCGGTGACCGATCCACTGACGCGCACTCTGGCTCCCGCTCGTCGCTCTGCAGACGGTGGACAGCTCGATAATCCTGCGCGGCGGCTCGTGCAAAGTTCAGATCTTGCCGGTTGTCGCCATGTCTCCGGTGAACGTGTGTCCTCCCTGCTCAGCTGCAGCGTCTGTGTGTGTATGAGTGAACCGCTTATCGGCTCGGGTTCGGTTCCATTGTGCCCACCTCCTCCACACCGTCAGCGCGCGCTTGTCGCTCCGGGTCCGTCGGCGGCACCGGGAGGAGTTGTAGTAGTGATGCGCGCGGCCGACAGCGGGTCTGCAGAGCGGGTTTTAATGAACCGGCTCCGGTCTGTCGGTGCCTGCTGCCTGCGTGCGATCTGGCGTTAAGCCTTTTCCCTTTGGCTTCATGGGCGATGAGCGGCACAGCACAGCACGGCACGGTGCGACGTGGTATGGCACGGCACTGCGCGCGCACTGTGCGCTTGGGTGTCAAAGTGCCAACACACACACGCAAAGGGAAAGAGAGAGAGAGAGAGAGAGGGACACACAGACACACACCAGAGTTCAGCCTCAGTGTGATGGAGCTTGTGTAGACTGGAGGATTTAAGCAGCTTCTGTTGTCACTAGAAGTCAATATGCTCCATTTTACACCATTGCTAATGAGAGTGTGTGTGTGAACATTATGTCCAAGTCTCTCTCTGTCTCTCTCTGGGTGGTGTTAACATGTCAGGGAGTTGTTTGGGTGCATGTTGCTTTTGGCCACAGAGGTGTGAGTGTGTGTGTGTGAGTGTGTGTGTTACCTATTCAGGACCTTTACAGCATACACTGATCTTGTCAGGCCCTCATGAGGACCGAAGCCTGGTCCTAATGAGGCAAGACCTAATGTCTGAGGTCCTGGTGAAGGTTAGTGGTATAAGAGGTAAATTGTGGTTAGGTTATGGTTGGGGTTAGGCACTAATTGATCATGATGAGGTTTTGGTAAGGCTGTCCTAACTAAGTTCTAACAAAGGCAACCGCACAAACCTTTGTGTCTGTGTGTGTGTGGGGGGTACAATGAACAGATGCCATTGTCTGGAGCCTATATCACAATATAACAGTAAGAGGATTATCCACACCCACCATGCATCTGAAAGCAGACACGTTGCCCCCCCCCCACCATTTCATACATTCTCTCCTAAAGCATCATTTCTATTTTCTCGCTTTATCCTTCCAAGCCCCCCCCCCCCCCCCAGCGTTTCTCACGTCGCCTTTGCACCACTACCTTTTACTATCTGCTCCTCTATCACCACACATAGTTTAGCAGAACTGCCACCAAGTTCATGTGCCATATGCAAACACACTTCTCTGTGACACTAATCCACTTTCCTGTTTGCCTCTCTTTTCCATTACTAACAGCAAACAAAAGTGGCCCGTGGAGGGCTGACTTAACCATTCTCCTCCTTAACGGGATTAAGTCAAATACATTATGAAATGATTTAGACCAAATACTGTGTTCCTAAAGCAAATAGATTGCTGCTTCGCCCGTCGAACTGGTAATGAATTGATCCCGGCTCCTGTTGTGTGCAGCGTCCTGCTGCTCCCCATCAATTATCCTTCAAACACACACACAAACTCAAACCGAGTTCATTCCTCACAGCCCCCCCACTCAGTGACAGAAGAGTGGGATTTTTGTGCAAGAAGGAGCTGGCAAAGTGTGAGAGGAATAGATAGAGAAAAGGACAGCAGCAAGGGGGGAAGAGAGAGACTGTGTGTGTGTGTGTGTGTGTGTCTGTGTGTGAGATGAAGAGGATGGATAGATATGGCTAAGCATTGAAGAGAGGGAGCTAGAGAGTGGTGGAGATAGAGAAATATAAAAATGTTCACTGATGCACTGCCAAACAGAGCAGAACGAAATTGCTTTTGCACCCCCCACCCCCCATACACACACACACTTCTGCCATGATAAATACACACAAACATGCACATCCTGTCTTTCAACTCTCACTCTTCCAGTAATGATTTAATTAGTCGCAGTAGACGACGTTACTTCTCAGATTATTTGGTGCAGGATGAACAGATGGACCTTACTGGGAAACAGAATGGAGGAATAAAGCACACCTAAGTCCACGCCAAAGCTCTGTGCGTGTGCTGGTGCACGATGTACTCCGGCCACGTCGGTTTTTCCATCCTGTGTTCCCGTGTTGAACAGTGAGGGGTGGACAGGATGTCCAAATGCCCTCAAGTGCATACTGTGTGTGAATGTGTGCACAATGTTGCAACACTCCAGGGAGAAGAAGAGGCAGCTTATTAAACTACAAATATGCCCATAAAGCGCTCAATATGGCAGTGGTTCCCAACATATGGGTCATTGCTCTCATAAGAGGCCACAGAACAAGCCCCAGGAGGTCGGAGATTCTCAGCATTAACATATCTGGTTAAACTTTTTCTTGTGAGTTTCACTTTTCCAGGTCTAAAATATTCAAACAAGATAAAGAAGGGATCAAAAAATCACTCTTGGCTGTTAAAATACTTGTGAAAAAAGCTTAATGTGTAAAATGCAAACTTCAGTTAGTGCTCAGAGATGAAGGATGAAGTTACCATCTTCAATTACTATAACATTAAAATAAAAGTATTATTATATGCATCTAATTATTCAATGGCTATTTACTATTTTGACATATGAGGGACAAGATGTCTTGGGGACAGATATTTAAAGGGATAGTTCCCCTAAAAAAAAATCTATTCACCATTATGCCAATGGAGGGGTGGGTGAAGTGTTTGGGTCCACAAAACACTTCTAGAGTTTCAGGGCTAAACAGTGCTGCAGTCAAATCCAATACAATTAAAGAAACTGGCGATCGATTGTTCAAACGGAAAAAAACAGGAGAAAAAAAGGAAAAGGCCTCCATACTGCTCCTGTGGTGTCATCCAAGTGTCCGTTAGCCCCGACATTCAAGTTCGACTCGAAATGCCGTCGTTTACACCATGTTTTTATCTTAATATCCTCGGATATCCTCCTCTGGAGCAGTGTTCGCACATGGATCACAGAGGACATCTTAATATATTTGCTATAAACATGTGGTGAAACATCATGATTGACAGGTGAGACAGACTCTTGATTGGCCGAGCGTGTGAACTGACAGGACCTGACCAGACCAGACTCTGGCTCCAAAGGGACGAGATAGCAATATTTGTATCAGGGCTATTTTGGCCTCATTTCTGGGGGGGTGGGAGGAAGTGGTGTCGTGTCGTCCATCTTTATATACAGTCTATGATCCCAAGTATTCCAAACTTAAAGTACAGGATACTGTGTGTACCTCCCAAAGTTTGATATAGACATGTTTAACTGTTTAGTGGTATTTTCCACTGTTTGGTAATGCACATTTTTTATATCTTGAACTATCTACACTGACATAATCAAACACACCAACAATGAACCAGTTGGACGAGGACAGACAAAATAAAAACGTCATATAAAACAACTTTATTGAGTTGAGTTCAATCTGCAGATTTCTCAACTCTGACATCAGAGCACAAATATTTCAATATTTATAAACGTGTGACCGCTGAGCATTTACAGACTTCACTTTTAAGCAGTTGATGCTGAACGTTTATGCCAGTGTTACATTTTTATGTGTGTGTTTGTGTGTCCTGATTGAAGGAGGACGGATGGTTGTGTGTGTGTGTGTCTTGTTTCCTTGTTCTTTCAGCTGTGCGTGGAAGCTGGAGGCCCGGGCTGAGCTGGTGTGATCCCATCAGGCTGTGAGGATGGGTCTGAGGAAGACGTTTAGAACCAGTCATCACACAGAATCAGACCAAAGTAGCGCCAGCATCAGAAACACATAACAGTAAAGAATACTCACACATGCCATTGGGTGCTCCAGGGTGTCGGGGGGCCATGGGCTGGGGATTGCCTCCACTGGGCATCATCCTGTTGGGCACGGCCTGGCCTAAGGACGATAGGACTAAAATGTTTAACACAATAAAGTTTGGACTAAGACCATGTGCATTTTACTGAGTGAAAATGTGTAGGTAGGTTTGCTGTGTCCTGAAAGAGTTAACCTCAATTGTGGGTGTGTCAATTCTTAAAAGGTGGGATTTTTATAGTGTGTGTGTGAGTATATTTGTGTGTGTCCTGACCTGAATTCTGCATTGTGAATCCCGGCTGCCCCTGCTGCCCCTGCTGCCCCTGCTGCCCCTGCTGCTCCCTCTGCTGGCGGACCTTCATCTCCGCCTGTTTGAGCTGCTCCGTGTGGAAAGTCTGTCTCTCTGAGAGAAGCTGCTGCCGCTGCTGCTCCAGCTGCATTACACACATACACACAAACACAAGAATTAGTGATATCATGTAGATATGCTTCTGAACATAAACCCAAGAGAAGAGCGAGAAAATCTTAAGAGGGGGTTTAAGTAAAGTTTCATCGTCTTCGTTTTGCCACCATAGAGGACGTTATATTCACTCACAGCCTCTTTCTCTCGGTCCATGATGGTCTCCAGCTCCTCAAAGTGTCTCAGCTTGATCTCCAGCTTCTTCATCTGAGTCTCCACCAGAAGCGCCACTAGGGACTTGATCTTCCGCTCTTCCACTGCTGCCAAGTGCTGTGAATACGGGAAGAAAAAGATGAAGTTAGAACGAAAATTAAACAAGTAATGTGTGAGGGGCCGATAGATGTTTTCTGGTGATGTGATATGCCCTCAAATAGCCATATTCCGTATACATCATCATGCTGAAAACGCCTCGAGGCAGATGAATATCTGAAATTTCTCCCTCTCACAAAACAGCTATTTCTGTTTTGGTTTAATTCGATCATGAGATTAATCTCAGTCTCTAATCCAGCAGCTAAACTTTATATCCTGCATGTATTCTATGTCAATTACATGTGCAAAGCCAGGTCTTGAAGAGATCCCTAAGATGGTGTCGGTTTGGGTTGCTAGGAGACCTCTGACACAGCTGGAAAAAAGAGGCTCCATATAAAATGACAGCCATTGCTTCCTCTCTAGGCTCTTGTGATTGGTCAATGGTGAAGCGGGAGGACGGGCTTTACCTTTGCCTTTGTGGCAGCCGAGGCCAGAGCAGCCGCTGCTGCCGTGGCAACGTTGCCCTCCACCAGCTCCAGCTCCATCACTCTCCTCCCCTCGTCCCCGTCCACCTCTCGCCGCCCTACACTCTCGTCGTCATCTCCCCTTCCTGGATCATGGAGAGAACGTCATTAATATCACCAGTCATACACACATGCAGTATATACACAGTAGAAACGTTGTACATGTTTCATACCATCTGTCTCCTCGGCAAGTATATTTTCTGCATTTTCCCTTTTGACTGCATCTCCCTCCACTATTGCCACACTGAGCTCCACATTCCCATCCGTCCTTCCAGCAACCTGAAACAGCGCACACACAAAAATCCATAAGCTATGAAAATCACCAGCAGATTCAATAAAAATTTGTCCAAGCTCTTACTATTGTATTACCTGGTGGCAAGTGGAGTTTGACTCCATTTTCTCTGCATCCATTAATTCTAACATACAGAAGAAGACAATCAAAAATGCATTATAGACTGTATGAAAACAAATTCAATTGAGTGCGAGCGACTGTGTGTCAATGTATTTAAGTGTTACCTGTTTTTTCAGACTGATTGGATATTTCAGAGATCTTATCCGCTGAGTCCTCCTGCACTCGGGAAAACTCCTCTGCAGACAAAATGTTGAATTACTCCACACATACAGTAAATGATCTCAGAACGATACCATTAACCTAGATTCCACTCTTATTAACACTCCTCCCCATGTCTCTCACCCAGTGCCGCCTTAGCTGCAGACGATGCCACCCGCGGGTCCACCACAGATGCCAGGAAGGCCACAGTGCTCATAACGGGGTTCTCCGATTGGCTGAAAGGCACGGGTTGGAACGCCAGTGGACCCAGAGAGACTGAGGAGTCTTCTAGATAAGGGTCTTCTATCGGCAGACGGAGAAAGTGGAGTATACACTCGTCCTGCGTTCTGGATCCCACATGCTCGGATACTTTGTTCCAGTCATCTCTGTAAACCTCTAAGGCCTGAGAGAGACACGGGAGACGGGTGAAGAAAAGAAGACAGGAAGAGGCTGAGGAAACTATCACAAAACGTCAGGGCCAAACAGAAACATTCTCTCAAATCAAAAATCTACTTTTTCACATATGGGAACCACTAAGTCATGTGTTAGATCCATGATAGAAAGCAATAAGCACAAGTAATTGTCTTACCTCTAATAGCAAGAGTGTCTCTTGCTCTGTCCATTCCCTTCCTGCATTCGTTCCTTTGGTCTGAGAAAGATGAAACAATAATGATTAAAATAGTGACTAGTAATATGAATGGAAAACAAAAAGCATATTTGTATTGTTACAGTGTGAGACCTTAGGGTGTTTCTTGGTGTAGATGTCGCTGCGCAGACCAAAGTTCTGACAGTCTGTCGGCTTCTCTTTGCTCTTTTCTGGGAAAAACAACATATGCTGCGAGGCTGTCACCTGCAAGAGTGAGAAGCAGAGTTCATCAGGAAACATTTAATATCTTCTTCATCCGTGTAATGCTCTTGTCATGTGCTATACATGTACAATACCTGCAGGGGTTTGTGTTGTAGGGGGGCCAGCCCGGACGGTGTGTCAGCCAGTACGTTGAAATGAGGCGTGGGAGGGGGTCCCATGGGGAGGGGTCTGCTCTCTGCATCCACTTGGTAGTTAATCAAACCCCACTGCTCCAAAAACGCATGAACCCTGAAAACATGGAACCAAATGAGCTTTCTCTCCATTTATTTTACTAAAATGCAGCTGAGAAACTGCCTCCCCTTTGACTTTAACCCCATTAACTACACCTCTTTCATTCCCAACATTAATAGATGTAATTTGCTAACAGTTCTACACAACTACATGCCCACACACCTAATTTCGGAGATGCAGCAAACACCCACACACTATTTTATACCTCATGACAGCACAGACGTCTCCAGTGAGGTTGCGTCTACAGGACGTTGAACTGAGATATTCCTGGGGGTTGAGCCGGTACGTGTCGATCATGAAGTTGCGGTACGCCAAGTAACTGCATAATACAGGGAGGATCAAGCTGTTGGTGAGGCATTCTACATCGTCTATGTTGTTGATGATATCTGAAAGTCAGCGGTACTCACATTTCTGGAGATTTGGACTTGTTCTTTCCGTTAAAGAATTCAGGGAGAGCCCGTTTCTCTATTAAATGAATGCTGGAAAGAGTTGTTTTGGGTTAGATTGTTCTCTAATGTTAGGCATGTATTAGCGTTTAGATTAGAGTACACATCAATGTGTCTGTATACGTTTGTTTACCTGTTGTTATTGAACCAAGATGTGTAGCTTGGTACTATTATGTGATGGGTTTGTTCTGTGATATTTTCTTCTCCCTCTGATAACCGCGGCACCTCTCCTCGTCCCTCTTCTTCCTCCTGTGTACACACACATACAATGTAAGCACGTTTATAATTCTGACACACAAATACTAAATTATCCAAAACCTGCAGTTATAAAGATTCTGATAAAAAAAAAATTGATATTTACCCTTCCTGGAAAATCATCCTCTTGTTCATCTGAAAGAGAAGCAGTGAAGGAATGATGACAATAATCAAGGTGCATACACAGTAAGAGCATTGTATATACTAAAATACTTAAAAAAAATATATATACTACATCCTTTGGGAACAGTTAACATAAGACATGCAATCTTACCCAGGTCCGCCATGGTGCCTCCTTTTACAGGAGTGTTCTCACTGTCTTTCTTCAGGTTGACTAAACAAACAGGGAAAGACATTTTTAAAAAACAGAGAAGATGTGTAATTCATCAGAACACCTTTACAAGAAACTTCACTCAAACCTAATATTTTTTTAAGAGCATTATGGTCTTTGAGTGATTTACCGTTCTTGGGTAGTATGACTTCCTCCATGTTAGGAACAGGTGTAGGGTCCTCCATGTCTTTGGTCAGGTCCTCTTCTGACTCTTCCTCCTGTTGTCCACGCCTCCTCCTGTATGAGCAAAACAATCTGTTCTAAAACCAAGCACTGATATGCCAAACCAAAAGTACACACTCCTGTTCCGGTTGGTTCTTACCCCTTCTTTCCTTTCTTCCTGCCTTCAGAGGAGGGAGGGGAGGGGGATCGCCTTCTCTTTTTGGATGGGGTGGACTTTGAGTCCTGAAAGCAAAACAAAAGTGTCAGTGTCAACAAAGATCAAAAACCTTCACATTCAGAAAGAGAATTGTCTCAAGGATCGCACTTGCTTTCTGTTGTTGAATTCACTGTCAAATATTTAACTTCATAATCATATTACAGAATAGTGTCCATCCACAAGCTCTCAAGACCTCTCCATAGACAAACCTGCTCATCATGGAGGTGAATACGCCGGCGAAGTATTATTGGTACATTCCTTTCATCCACACAATAGTCTTCTTCATTCATCCACTCGTTGAAAACATCTGTGTCCACAACCCAACCAGCATGAATCTGGAACACAAAACCCACCAAAACAAATATTTAATAAAGAATTCAGATGTAGAAGAGTAGTGTGTACTGGTGTATCTCATCAGTGTCCAACATGAACACACAATAGATTACATCAGCCTCTAACTGTAGGTAAAACAAATTGCTCAGGAGCAAACAGACTCCAAACAGGCTACCTCAGCAGCTGTGCCAAAACATTAAATTAGAAAATTGTTGTTAGTGTGGTGTAGTCCTGGGAGTTTTAAGCATATGTACGCTCACCCTCCATGGTCTCTCTGGATGTGGTGCATCTTCAACCTCTCCTTGAACATCACTTGAGGACAGCCAGCTGTCATAACTTCAAGAAAAGAGACAAGTGACATAATGGGTAGCTGTTCTGATTGAGTGCAAGCACCTACAATATGCAATGTGCTTGTTTATTACCTGTCAGGGTGCATGCCCCAATGTACCAAGATATGCTTGTCTTTCTGCATGACAGGACGCATCCATTCATCTGACAACAGATACAATGTATAAATTTAAATCAGTACGAGGTATTTACACAATGACAAACACATACACAAACTTTAACTGACCTTCCTCTGTGGAGGCAGGTAAGGGGTAGATGTTGTGACTGGCGAGCGCTCGGTCCTCAGTGAGTGTACCCTGTACAAGGACAAACTGTGAGCCAGTAGCACTGAGAAGAAACTACATTACCAGAGCCACACGAAATGTACCGCCTTTATGCCTGTCAACTTATCCGTCTGCAGCACTTTACCTGGCGCTTTGTGATGATATTGGTCAGTCTGCTTGCCAACTCCTGATCAACTGTGGGGTCCAGATATACCACAGGCAGTGACATACAGTTGTGCTGTAGACACAAAAAAGCAGAGGTGCGAGTTCAGCGGTGCGTCTTTGGTGGGCTGGTGTTAAAGTATGTGTGTGTGTCTTCTCCATTCACCTGGATGAGCGCCCCTTTAATTGAACTAAACATCTCCACATTCCTCTCTGTTCTTGACGGATTCTGTAAATCAAACCTTCGCCTGTGGTAGTAGTGAGACAAACAAGATATTAAGGCCACCGTAAGCAAGAATACCACTGTGAAATGGTTACGGGACATTAGGCTTGATACTCACCAGCCTTGCTCTGCCTTGAATTTGTAGGCAGTTCCAAGGATGTGGCAGAGTCCTCCCCCTGGCCGCAAGTCCAGGAAGCAGTGTGCCTGTAGAGAAATGACAATGATTGCCGTTTCTTTTGATTTGTATGTTTTTAACCCATTCTGCCAGATTTTTAAGGTCTGCTATTGACCAAGTTCAGACGTGGTATTCACATCCATCCTGTCAGATGTGTTTGTGTACTTCTGTGTCGGCATGAGCAGGCGAGAGAGTGAAGAAGAGAGCGAGACACATGCAGATCTACTATGAAGAAATGACCGCTTTGAGTAGGTGGTCCTTCAAATATGGCCCAAGACACTTTTGCGCTCACACAGTTAATGTGGTCACATTTGTCCCAGACCACCTACGAATACGGTCTGAGTGATCTGATCTCAGGACACATTTGGGTGCATTCAGACCTTTACTTCGCACTGACCACTTGTGAGTGGATAACTCGTGACCAATGTTAAAACCAGGTCTGAGCGGGATCATTGTATCCTTTCCCCTTTGTAGCAAAGAATACCATGGAAATTATTTTCAGATCTACTGCGTTTTCACCCTCTTCAATTTTGATATAGTAGTATAACATATACAAGTATTACACCCTGCTGTTGTCAGATAAATCTATCTGTATTTTGGTCATACAACAATATAGTGGTGAAGAACACTGGAGCGACATACACCGTGACACTTTGGAGTCTGCAAAGAACCAGATTGTGTGATTTCTGACATTAGAGTAAAGTGTGTGACTCCAGTGAAAGTGAGAGGCAGACTCACATGCAGCTTGGTGAGAGCAGGATTGGTAGCTTGTCGGCCAAAGGCATCCTCCTGGAACTGAAGCAGCTGTAAAGTGACTGCTGCCAGGGCCTGGCATGATGGAGCATCCACCAACACATACTGACACACACAGAGAGAATAAGAGTTTTAAATGAGAGTTCTCATCATCATGCACAAATAACAATAAATACAACCGATGGAACGTGAAGGTTGCCTTCCTGCATTTAACGATAGTCTCCCCCAACTTAGCAGTTGTGTTTGGGCCGATTAACCTCCAGAATTTGGCAGAATTTACAATTCATCTTTTGCATTATTAGTAGTAGAAACACAATCCTCGCTAGCCAGTGTAGATGTAACGTTATCCAGCGTGAGGCTGTCTGTTTACAATGTGAGCCACTGGGCTTGCTAGCAGGGGGCGGCTAGCTGGTTAGCTCGCCTCCTCCCCAGCTAGCTAGCTAGCTACCTTTTTGTAGTGCTTCCCGACCCACAGCCGCACCACCTCCAGCTGGGCTAAAGTGTCCGGGCTCTCCCAGAACCGGGCGGACGGGCTGCTGTCTTTCTTCCGATGCGCGGTGGCCCCGGAGCTGGTCTGGCTCGTCCCGGGAACGCCGAGGTTTGTTCCTCCGGACATTGTGGCCATAATAAACCGAGATTAATTTCAAACGGGAGAACAACACAGGCTAGCGCGCTCGCTAGCTTCTTTGCGCTCTCGCTTTCTCTCGCGAGACTCAGCGCAATTGTCGCAGTTCTGCTGTTTACTTCCCCTTTCCCCCTTCTCCTCGTTTTCAGGTGTTGTTTGGATTTTATTGTGTGCTTTTGAATTTTGCTACCACACGTGTTAAACATATATGTAATGTTGTTTTTGTGTACAACAGAATAGATTTAATTTGTCGCAAGCGAGGACCTTTACGTCCTTATACCGTTACAAGGAAGTAACTGCGCTGGACATGTAAACAAGCGACAAAGTGGATTGTTGTGATCATTCATACATGTCTTATTTATTAATCGTACTGTTCGTTTCTCTGTGCATATGATTATTCCTGAAGCATTTTCAGCGGAGGCAGTGAGTTTGTTATAATTAGCATCTGCAAACACCCACGGACCCTCACCTCTTCAGACTAACCAGGCAGCAGAGGCCCCAGCTCCCCTGTGTGTAATATTAACATCTCATCATCACATGTTTCCCCCAGGCCCTGAGGATCCAATGGGCGTCCAGGGTCTGACCACCTTTGTGGAGGGGAACACGCACCTCCTCCAAGACGTGAAGTTTAGGGACAGCAACCTGGTTATTGATGGCTCCAGTCTGTACTACCACCTCTACTTCAACTCCTCCTTGGACCAGCAACACGGTGGAGACTATGATGGCTTTGCTCGCCGAGTTATCAACCTTCTCTCGGCGTTGGCAGCCTGCAACATCCGGCCCTATGTGGTACTTGATGGAGGTGAGGATGCTGCACAATGACATCCCTATCAGAGTCTTCCACCGTATTGGTTCCTTCATTTCAAGGAACGTAATTTCTTATAATTACAATTATTTAGGCATGTATTTTTTTTTTATGAAGATACAAATTCACAGATCTTTAATTTCCCAAATTTTTCACAAGCGAAGGTCAATTTTCAGATACAAGGGTCCTACCTTGGTAATGATAGCTGTCAGCTTGTTCCCCAATTATATTTCTTTGAATTTCAACATCTATTGCTTTTCTTTCCATCCTGGGAGAGGGATCCCTCACTTGTGACTTTCCCTGAGGTTTCTGTGTTTTTTCCCCCCCCCGGACAATTTTCTTTTATTTTGGTAGTTTTTTCTCATCTTTTTCAAGGGTTAAGGACAGATGATGTTGCACCTTGTACATATTTTTAAGCCCTATGAGGCAAAATGTGATTTGATTTCATTTGCATTCTTAAAATCTGTAATGTCTGTCATTTTTTTACGATTTTAAGGTATGGATCCCAGTGACAAGAAGTTTTCCACTCTACGACAACGTCTACAGTCCAAGATAAAGGAGGCAGATAATCTCTCTCATGGCCGCAATGGCTCCATTCTCCCAATCCTCACAAAAAACGTCTTCATACAGGTCCTCCTCCAGAGAAGAATCCCACTAGTCCAGTGTCCAGCTGAGGCTGACAGGGAGATTGCATGTTTGGCTCATCACTGGAAATGTCCAGTTCTAGCCAACGACAGTGACTTTTACATCTTTGACCTGCCAGGTGTGACCCTATTAGGATTTTAATTACTATATCCATATTGCCCATTGTTCTTTATTCTGACTTTTTTTTCATCTGTGACAAGTTGTTTTTGTCTTCTCTCTGTCATCTAAGGTGGTTACCTACCGCTGAGTTCTTTCCAGTGGACCAACCCTAACGGTAAAGCCCCTGACCGCTACATCTCAGCTCGGTGCTATACCACTAACGGCCTTTGTCACTTGTTTGGAAGCATGAACCGGGAGTTGCTACCCTTGTGTGCCGTCTTGAATGGAAATGACTATGGCACTCCAAAAGAGGCTGAAACACTCCTTGCTGTGTTAAATGTGAATGCATTAGTGAGGGGTGGTGGCAAGGGTAAAGGTAGCGCAACACAATCCCGCATCGGGGGCCTCCTCCTCTGGCTGTCTTCTTTTTCAACCCCGGCGGCAGCCCTGGAGGAGGTGAGCGGGTTAATGGGGGAAGGAAGCGGTAGGGGCAACAGAGGACAGGGGGGTGGGTTGAGTTCAAAGCTGCGGGCTGGTATGCAGGAGTACCACATCACCCCTCAAAGCTCTTTAGCTCACTGGTTCTCTGGAGAAAAGGTAGCTCTAGGAGGGCATATCTCTCAGCTCGCAAAGCTGCCAGAATGGCTTACCCACACTGCACTGAAGGGGCAGTTGACTGCCATGGCGGTGGATGCTCTGGTGATGAACAGGGTTCTGCTGATCCCCCAGGTTGAGAACAGCAAACTGTCCAGCAGCCACTGTAGTGCCGTAGCTATACGTCAGGCTATATATGGCATTCTACAGCAAAGAGGCCCGGTTAACGTGTCTCAGGGTAAAGGTGGCAGCATGCAGCTATCAAAGGGACCAGGAGGTGCTGTTAAAGCACAGGATAAGACGGTACAAGAAAACATGAGCCAGGGTATGAGAGGTGGCCAAAGGGGAAGAGGAAGAGGAGGTGGTAACGGAAGTAGAGATATGGCTCAGGGTGTAAATGTGGGAATTAATATTGAAAAAGCAGCTGGTGGGGCTACAATGCATGCTCAGGGCTCCACCACCCCAATTTGTGTGGACGAGTATGACCGTATGGATCTGAACTTGAAGAAAAACACAGTGGAGGCCCATCCACCCGGAACCCCAATATGTCTGGATACACTTGACCAGGTAAACCTAGAATAAAACCTTCTCTTTTATTAACCCCATATGTTTTATATGTTTGAGTGTATACAGTTTTATACAGATTTTCACAGTGTCGTCCATTGATTTTACCCAGGCTCCTGTCGGGCTTCGTCTTTGTGTGCTGTTGGAAGTCTTAGGGGTTAAAGAGTCTGCGCTGGCTGCCGTTCCCCTCCACCTGAGGCTCGCTGTAGCAGTGACAGGCTTCTGGCTGCGAGAGGCCACACCCAAGCCCCCACAGCATGTGCTTCAGGCTTTGATGCTGTGCATGGTTCATGGAGAAGTGTCCCGCAACAACCAGCCTAGTGCTGCCCGTCAACAAAATGCTGGTTAGTTGTGTTATATTTTTCATTTCATCCTGCCAGGTTACAGAAACGTACCCCCAAAAAGGCGAACAGTAATCCTTCTCTAATGTTCGAATACCTGTTGATGCCGTTCATCCTCCTAGTTCAACAGCAAAACTGGGCTGCAGAGCGCGATGTGTGCGCAGGGCTGGACCGACAACGTGTAAGAACAGGGGAGAGACGGGGCTTGGACATTGGAGCGACTCACATTTTCAGCCAGTGGCAGGCCTGCCTCTGGAGTGCCATGTGTCTCAACCAGCTTCTGCTGCTGCCGCTGCCTGAACCCTTCCTGTCATGGTAAGACACAGAGACACGAAAGACAGAAAAACATTGCATCCTCCACCTTTATTCTTTAAAATCTCAGACAGTGTTGGTAGATGTCCATCACAAATACAATTTTACATTTTGTCTGTCTTTGTTTCATCTCGGTGCCCCCCCCCCCCCCCTCCCCTTACTGTGTGTCTCAGGTTGTTCAGCGGTACCTTGCTGCACGGCCTGCTCGGGTATATAAAAGGGGGAAGAGCAGCTGAGTCTCTCCTCGCTGGGGGAACCTTTTCTGGACAACTTTACTTCTCCCTCCTGAATGCTGTGAGGAAATGCAGCTCCAAAGCCCATCCCTCCTCTTCAGCAGCAGGGAGGGGGAAGAGAGGCGGTGGCCGAGGGAGGAGAGGACGACGGGGAGGCGGGAGAGGAGCTCGGGGAGGCGGGCAAGGGACAGAGGAGATGATCAACAGGTTCACTCTTCTGATGGAAGACGACGACTCTGATTATGATTCATGAGGTGGCAGATTGCGAGGGGTCAAACAAGGCAGGACATTCCAGTGGTTTATAAAAAAAACAACATGCTCAGGGAATGCTTGGAGTGGTCATTTTCCACTGAATGTCAACACCTCTTCCTGTTTATAACTGCGCTTCAACCTCCTTAACCATGTTGCACTATTTTAGCCTCTACTTGCTTTTAATATTCAACTTTCTGTTGCCATCTCCAATCATGTGATGCCAAGACGTACGTATATCCGAATGTCTTTGTTTTTCCAAAGCACAGCCATATTTTAGCAAATGCTTTTTTATCATTAATCCATCTGTTTTCAACCTGACAGTTTTATCAACCTATGTCAACACTAGAGTAACATGTTGAGATATCTTAATCCATTATTAGTGTATGGCAGCTGATGTCATGTTAATCAGCAACACATGAACTTTTATGCCATTTTATCAGTGATGTCTTAATACGTGAATGAATGAATTTGGGGCCTTTGAGTTGTTTACCAACCTTTCTATATAAAAAAAATATATATGATATATATAAAATCAAACTCAGACCCATGTTTTTAAAATGACCACAGTTTCTACTTGTAACTACATACAGCTGGGAATACAATATTTATTCATTTCTCTGTACATTCAGTTTTAAGTTACAGTGAAATACATAGGCAATATTATTAAGTACATATATTTACACAACACAAACAAGATTCAACTATTTATAAATGCGGTATAACTTCACAGCTAAAAAAAAATAAGAAGAAACCCTCAAATTGTCATTTCTCTGACAGGATTCATCAGATGTTCTTTTTGGTTTGGGATTTTTTCTAAATAACTAAAAGTCTACATATACCAACTGACAAATCAAACTTAGTAAAAGTGTCATTGTAACCTAAAACATATATTTGTAGATAATGTCCCACTGGAACTTTAACTTTAGCCCCTGAGATTCAGGTACAGATAAAAGGTTAAAGAAACAATTTGGCCACTGGACATAGTTAAAGAACTTCATAACCTACAATACACACGTGAATATTCATTTTCACAAAAAACAGGTCTTGCCTCGTGTAAATCAGTTCCATAATTATTTTTGGAGGCCTAATGCTGTGGCTGCTGCGACTGCCTCAACTTAGTGTACATTACAACTTCCTCTCAGTTTCTGAGGACGATGAGGTGGAGGCAGCCGGAGGGGCTGTGGTTGCAGGGTGTGACTGAGAGTCTATTAAGTCCATGTCTTCGTCTTCGTTTACTCCACACGTGTCGACCACGCAGATTAGGCAGCTGGTGACGGGAAACGCTCGCACCTTGCTGCAAGTCACCCACCTGAACACGCAAGGAAACCGATTCAGAGATGGCATGAAATAGGAATGCAGATCACAAATGTCAGCAATGGCGGGGTCATGAGTGTGAAACAAGCTATTATGTATATTCGTAGATTCACTCACCTGTCAGTGTCGGTGTGGTACTCCAGGACATGTCCAAGCCGCCCCACACCTTGAAACCCTGCCAGCACATAGATGACATCGCCGACTGCCGCACACTTCACTGTCACACCTCGCCACGGCATTGGCGAGGAAACACACCACTCATTACTGGAAATGTCGTAGTACTCCAATGAGTCAAGTCCACCTACAAAAAACATTTAAAAAAAAAAGCACCATTACTTTGCTAGTAAAACCTGCTACAGCTACTATGGTCATTCGTCACCACTGTAGTGTTTATTATCAGCTGTATTACCTAGTGGCCCCTGGCCTCCAACAGCATAGATCCTGTTGTTGACCACCACCAGGCCATGATTCTTCCTCGCCTCTCTCATCCCACACAGCTCCCTCCATCTGAGGACAGGAAGAGAGGGAGACAGAGACAGGACAAGGAAGGGTTTCATTCATTAGTACAATTAGAGTGTAACAAAAGAACAATGAGGTAAAAAAAGAGCAATCTGTATATACACACTTAATAATAAGTATATAGACTAATTAATGATTTGGGCGGCTGTGGCTCAGGAGGTAGGTGGTTTGATCACGAAAAGGTAGGTGGTTTGATCACTGGCACCTTCAAACTGTTATTGGTCAAGATACTGATCCCAAAATTGCCCCTGACAGCTAAACCAGCAGTGTGTGAATAGTATATGAGTTGTATAAATGTGTGTGGATGGGTGAATGAGGCTTGTAGATAAGACAAGAAAAGCCACACATAAATACAGTTTTTAAATACAGTTACAGACAATACGTTCAGTACAGATCCATAGTGCAACAGTCTTTTCCCTCATGTTCCTTTTTCATTATTATATAAATACACACTTCATATGAGCAATTGGGCAAAAAGATGTCTCAGGGTGCATGTGAGCAAACGCAGACTGCATCATTCCTTAGGTTATATAGAGCTGTGTGACTTTGAGACTCACTGTTGTGTGTTGGGGTCAAAAACCTCACAGTTGTTGAGGATCCTGCCAGACACGTTGTTCCCCACTGTTCCTCCACAGACGTAGATGAGCCCGTAAGCCTCCACTGAACCGTGGCTGCAGCGGGCCATGAGCATGCTGGTTTTCACCTTCCACGACTCCGTCCTTGTGTCGTAACATTCGAAAAGGTTCAAAGCTGAACTACCTGTCGACACACACATACAGTACATAGGAGGTTTGCAAAATTGGCTTGTATAGATATAAATAGATATAAATCATACTGAAAATACAAACCACTGCATCAAACCCCAAAATTTCAAAATTTCCAATTCCCTCTTTCCCACCTCCCTGTGCTCACCAACTTCTGACCCTCCAGACGTGTAGATCTTGCCCTGGGCAGCGCAGGCCGCCAGACTGTCGCGTGGTGTGGGTGGACCCAGTTTGGAGTACCAGCTGTCCTTCAGAACGTTGTAGCAGTCCATGCGCTTGATGGGGAAGAGCTGTGAGCCACCCAGGATGTAGACCACATTGTCCCAGAATACAGCTGTGGCATCCCTGCGCTTCTCAAAGGGGCAGCGGATGTCTGTCCAGCTGGAGTCCTGTATGCAGAGACACACTGACACTTGACTAACCTCTTAATTTTTGAAACTGAATCTGGTCTTTAGCTTTAGCTGTGACTCTGATGATCATGAATACATATACATATTTGGCGTTAACTGTTGGCATGTGCAGCCTGGTACCTTGGGGTTGAAGTAGCGGCAGGACTGTGGCTGGGAGCCTCCAAACAGGGCGATGCGGTAGTCGTGCTTCTTCCGTCTCAGTCGGCTGCTCTCTCCCATGTCCTCCCGATCCTCCAGGGACAGCAGGTGGTAGCGCATTCCACCTTGGACAAAAAACACAGGCTGTGTGTGTCAACCAAACAGGCCTTAGTGCTGACATAATTTCAGCATCAACTTTCTCTCATGAGAATCATCAACACACAGAGATAATATAGTTAAAATAATGCAATGGTGGCTCGTACTGTTCGTTATAAATAAGTGTTTGTGTCCCTTTGCATGAATACAATACACTGCGACTCACTGATGACCATCTTGAGGCACTGGGGGTTGTCCTGGATGAGGGGCTCAGCCTGCACCGTCTTAGATAGGAAAGTTTTGGAGACCAAGGGGAAGCGAACACACCCCAGCACCTCCACCATATGCTGCTGTCTGTTGCACACGTCGTACTTCAGCCACCGCACTGCTGCGTCATAAATCTTTGAGGGCAAATACAACAACAGTACGTGTCAAAACATGCTGTGGATGATATTTAATTTTAGTCAAAGCTTACACTCAGCTTTGGCCTGATGTAATGAACCACATTCATTTTGCAATCCAAGGCCATTAAAGTTTATTATTATATTTAGATACTTATATGCAAGTATTATAGTATAATTTGCACAGTTGGTTCAATTACATTTGTACAACTTAATATTACCAAAGAAATGAAGCCTATAGAATATCTGTACCTGGGCCTCAGCACGGACAGTGAGTTTGTCCTGGTGCAGTAGATGTGTGAGTTGTGCCACGTCCAGCTGCAGGAACTCGTCGAGTTTGTAGACTTCGGTGAAGTGGATCTGGGTGAAGTCCTCGGCTGCTGCTTTCAGCTCAGGACAGTCCATACAGTCTGCAAGGGATGAAATACCTGCAGAGGACAAAACAAGGATCAGTGTTCCACTAAATGAGTTGCATGACAGGCAGACGTACCACCAGAAGGGAGAAGTAATTTAAGTATTTAATTGTGTTTTTTCCTATTTAGATTACCAAAAATCTAAATATGGAAAATTTTGGCCCTTAGGCCACTTGTTATTTTGATATTGGTGACTCAATACTTGAAGGACGAGAGGGCTCAGCAAATAGAAGAAACTTGTCACCTACCTTTTAACCTGGCTGAATAGTACTTGTATTTCTGCTCTTACCCAGGCAGTTCGTTGCATCAATCTGTCCTTTGAGGAACTCCACACACATCTTCTTCACAGGCTCAATCTGGTACTGGTTGGCTGCATCCAGCAACGACTGGACATTAGTGCTATTCACCGAGATCCTGGCACACACACACACACACACACAAACACACACACACACACAAACACACACACAAGCACGCACATACACAGTACATGCAGTGAATTTGATATAGGAAAACATCAACACAGAAAGAAGAAGCGATGTGTCTCTCAATATAAAAAACGTCTTGGCAGCATCCAGCGACAGTTGTTTTTGCTAATTTGTTATTATTATATCTATATTCATTTCTTATGCTCAAGTTTAAATCAAAGTCTTACCGAGCTGTATAGATAAACTCAATCAACAGCTCAATGATCTCAGGCTCAGCACTCCTGAGCTCCACTTCATGGGACATCGACTCCATCATTCTGGCTGCAGGTGAGAAAAAAGACAAAAAATTGTTGTCTTTTGTAAATAGAGGGGGGCAATAACATTGTTCAACGTCAGAATATGATTTGATTCAAAACTACACAGAGTCCCTTTAAAAGTGGGGCTGTCTGTGATTACATGTCTGTGTGTGTGCACACTTACTAGTGAACATGAGGCTGAAGAAGTGGCTTGCAGCAGCCAGTACCACTCTGTGGGCAGGGAAGTTTTTCCCCTGAACCACCAGGGTCACATCACAGAGGGTGCCCTGCGGCAGACACACACAAACACATTTTTCACATGTCAAGAAAGGGCGAAACATTCAGGCTGGGAGATTGAACAATATAAAAAATCCAGGAAATATAATTTTCATCAGTAGCAATGTAACAAACATTCAATGTGTATCCATATATGCATTGTGCAAACACCGTAAGGAGGAATAACATAATTGATCTACCCAGAGACTACCCATATTGTTCTAACTCAGATTTGTATTCCCACTGCTGTCAGACTCTACAACACCATCCGGAATGAAAAATAATATACTGCACTGCTTTTTTTCTCATGTCACTCTACTTATTGTTTTTTTTGTTGCTCGTGCAATCATCCTCTACAGTGAAAGGTGTGTATAATGTACATACTCAGCAATTCATATTTATTTATTTTTATTCTATTGCCTTTGTTTTATAATTTGTATTCTCTTGTATACCTGCCTGCTGCTGCAGCATTTTAGTTTCCCCGGTGTGTGGATCAATACAGCTTTATCTTATCTTAATTTGAAATATTTAGCTGTTTATCAAGAGTTTGTCATTCTCTGCAAATGAAGAAGAGTTTAAAAACACAACCTTCACCCAGGAGCAAAATCAGTCTTGAAACTGCTCTTTAGTCTTTGCAATGATGTGACATTTATTATGATCATGATCGATATTGTTTGATATAATTCATATCTTGATGTCATTTCTGACTTTAGGACATTGACCTGCAAAGCTGTCTGCACACACACGGTCTGGCTCGTCTCTGTGCACACACCTGCTTCCTCAGGTTGTTCATGACTGCCATGATGCTAGACAGCTGCCTGTACTCCTCTTTGCTGGCACACTTCCTCTCGCACTTCTTCTTGGAGCCGGACGCCTTCTCCGGAGGGGCTACCCCTGTCATGTCAGCCCGGGTAGTGTCGTCTCCTCAGTTCGACTCAAACTAGGACACTGTGGGAGCGATGTGCAGCGACGGTCTCTTTGTTTACACTTTGCTCGCTAGCCACGAACAGCTCCTGGTGGACTTTGTTTATGAATTTAAAAAAGTGTTTGACCACAGCCTCACCTCGAAAGGCAGTGGAGAGATTCATAAAAGATCAACTTGCTGTCATGTGTTTAAATACAAATAAAAACCGGTTGGTGTCGCGTATTTTCTAAAGCTACGACTCAAACTCCATGGGTTGTGGGGGTCCCTTGTTTTTTTCTTCTACGCTTCTGATGTGGTAGGATCGACTCGCGTTCGCCCTCTGGCGACAGACACGTAACACTTTAACTTGCAGGATTGCGGAGGAGATCTCTTCAACAACTCAGAACCACACAAAAACATGTAATTGTATTTATGAGTAGGTTTCAGTTTTTATTTTATTTACAGTGAACTAAGATATTGCTATAGAGACAACAGCAGCGCAGTGTTTTCCTCGCTGCGACAGGCGTCTGTGCACTTTGTTCACACCTGACGTCCATGTCTGCAACAATTACCAGGAAGTTTTTCATAAATCACATGACGCTGATGTCACGCGGAATGCGGACCACAAATGCATAATTGTCAGAAATAACTGACCCGAAAACAAAGTGGCAGAGCTGAGGGACCATGCATCGTGTTCTCTGCTGCTGCTGCTGCGTCCCAGGGCAACACTCCGGGGACGACGAGGTAGGCTGTGATTTCACTGTGCTGAGCTCTGAGTAAATGTGGATCAGATCATAAAGGGGCTTCCAACGAGATCGGACGAGAAACTTGATCACATAGGACCCTCGGTGAAATTATAGGATTAACCAATTACTGCTATAGCCTACTTTAATGTAACAATGGCAGGGAATAAACATACATATGCTGTACATAAGTCATAGAAAGTCCTTATTAAGTGATTCGAGTATGGTCACAACCACTAAAAACACTGATTATAATACTATAAATCACTTGAATAAAGGGAAAGTAAAACATGCTCCACAATGGCAGTGCACCGAGTCATTTCATGTTTTCAGGCGATCACAAGTATTGTAGTGTTTTATGTCTGTGTTTTATGAATGCCAGTAAAAATAAACAAGTAAACTAGAATGGCACTGATTAGTATTATTCCCCCAAGGCCCAATATTTACACATCTGTCACCTAAACATGCCTGATTTGTCTTGTTTCTATCAAGATTCATAAATTATTGTCTGAGAAATCAACAAAAATGTTAACAAACCCCATAATGTTAAAGAAATAAAAAATAAAAAATCCACCCCCGGATTTATCAGCACTGAAATTGAATGGGTTCTCTCCTGACTCAAACTGCATCCCTCCACCGAGTTTCATGGCAATCCATTTCAAAGTTTTTGCGTTATCCTGCTAACAAGCGGAGAAGAAAAACATTTATTACCCCCTTGGTGGAGGTGTATATATAAAGACATCTATTCTGCTGTTTCAGAGGCAGCCTCTCCTGCAGCCCAGCACATCTGATCCGAATGAAGCTGGATCAGCCAGACAGATCCCACCAGCATGCAGTGGTACATCATCAGTTTCTCAAACCCCTCCAGTTGATAAAGATATGTGAAGGAATATCTTCACATAGTCTGTAAGGAAAGTGGTTGCTGAGACTCTGACAGAGTATGATAAGGTTTGATGATGATGTTTGTGATTTTCTTTCTGCCCTGAAGCTCAGACAGTGAGGCGGATTGGCAGGCTGGTGATGAGGCGAGTGGGAGTGCCAGAGTTGGACCAGAGGTTTTCCGACGTGGCCGAGACCTTTAACGAACAGCAGCAGAATTATGAGGCCATGGCCCGACACATCAGCAGCCTGCGACAGAACTGTGACTGTGCCCACAGTGATACCCTGGTTTTTGCTGAATGTGTGGGGAAGATCAGAGAGGAGCACCGTGAGTGACACACTACCTACATGCACAGACAATGTGATGGCAGGTTATCGTGGCTTAATTCTCTGTTTCTGCTTCTTTGATGTATCTCTCTCTATCCCTAGACGCCACATACAAAGTCTCCCTTAAGATGAACGGCTATGACTTCTCCCTCAGTGTGGTCCCCATGGGGTTAGACAGCAATCGCGAAGAGGAGCCGCTGCCTCCACGTCTGAAGTTGGCTCAGGATGAGCTGAGGGGCACCTCTGGGAGTGCCAGAGCAACCATCTCAAGGGGTACCACACTACAAGAGTTGTTCGCCTGGCTTCTCCGCAGCAGGGATCAAATGGCAGAGCAAGTGAAGGGGGCGGCACCATCTTACCAGGAGCAAGGGAGACTGAATGAGAATCTGGAGGAGAACATGAGGGAAGTGAGGAGGGCGAAGGAGTTGTCGGTGGGATACAGACAACGAGCCGGAGAAGTCCTCACCGAGGCTGCACAGATTGCAGGGGCTAATTTGTAGTCTATGTACATTTTAAATGGTTTAATTGAATCCACTAATTATATTTTATGTATTTTATATCTTTACAAAGATTATACACACACTGTAACACTCATGGGTGGAAACACTGTGACACACAGCAGGGTTACTGCTGTAGCTCAGACGAAACCAAACGTTTTCAATCGCAATCACAGGAACAGTCTGAGGATATTTAAATTGCACAAGGTTTCCAAATATCAGTAATCAGTATTTCTACCCTGACAACCGCAGCAACATCAGGAATGTTAAAAATGTGACACAAAAAACATCAATCATGTATTTAATGGTAGCGACCATACACTGTAGTTTGCATGCCTTGGCAGCATCTTGTTTCAAGGACATCAATGCTATATATATATACTGAAATTGTATTTAATATGGCACTCAAAATTAAAATACTATTCATCTATCCTTGTGAAGAATTTAATTTCCCTAAAAATGTGTAATTTTAAAAGCTAACATCAGGGGGCAATGTATGCTTACTTTACTGTTGTAACACCCATTCTTCCTTATTCCTTAGATGTAGAGCTTATCTTTTACTTAATGGATCAAGGAAACCTAAATCCTACAGCCCCAGAATTGGGAATCACAAGTAATTAGAAGTTTGTTTCTCTTTTGAAACTTTGAAAACTGTACATCTCATCTATAGGGCCATAAAGGACCACACAGGTCAGACTGGGGTTTCCTATATGCAGCAATGGGAACTCAGCCTGATGTTTGCTGTGGCTGTTGTATCATTTTGCTATTGCAACATTCAGACAGAGCAGATTTGATGCCTATAATCCACGAAAAGCCTCGTTGTATTTATCCACTGATTGGAATCTGCAGCTTTCCGGCCTCTGCTATTGTGGAAGCAAACAAACACATGGCCACACACACATGCCCTTTTGATAATTAATTTTGGAAAATTCATTGTTCCCGGAGGTCATTGTCAAGTGTTCATGCATTATTTATCTAAGGGTTGCTTTTGCCTTGACGTGTGAAGTGTGCGGGATGTGGTGGGCAAAGAAATTATTTTGTAATCCCATCAAAGAATACATTTTGTTTCATATTAATATATTGAGAGTTAAAGCTGAAATTAAAATTACATAATCAAAATGTGAATATACTGCAATATAATCAAAGGCAAATGACTAATGAGTAGATATCATTAAAGTGCAATTAATATTCTGAAAGATATATTCTAACAATAGTATCATATTCCCACTATAAATAAATAAAAGGCTTATTCATGTGGTTCATTAACATCATTTTAGCAGCTCGCTCTGCTGTCAAAGAGCAACGACTGACAGCTACAACCTACCGTGATCGTGGAAAGTATTCACATGCAGCGAATACTACGATATGATTGGTTCTTGCACTCGGAGGGGGCGCGGCAACGACATTGTTAACTGCTCCCCGATTGGCCGAAGTGTTCCGTCACTCCGAGGAGACCCCGCCGAAGGTAGTCTGAGCGGAGAAAGTGAAGAAGATGGAAGGAGCTGATGTTGTTGTATTGTTGAGGAGATTTATGGAGTAGCGGAGTGATCGCCGTTCTCCCGTCTTGTCGGAACCACAGAGGTCTGCGGCACCGGGGGATTAACAGATAGCATGCCCGTAAGTAAACGCCGTTCCCCCCGGTTTACTTGTTGTCGCGCCTTAGCCGAGCTAGCTAACTAGCTAATCTGTGGGCAACCGCGGTGACAGCTCAGAGTCATTCAGCAAAGCCGAGACAGAGCGTGTGTGTGAGGGCGCGGGATTAATTTACACTCTCTGGTGCCGGTTAACTAGTTAAGCTAACGTTTGCCATTGAATTAGCGGCGTGTTGAGACTGAATTTCCAGCTGTGTTAGCGGTTGCCACTGTGTCAAACTAACCGGTTAGCAGCAGCAGCAGCAGCAGCAGAAGCAGCAGCACATAAAGGACACGTTATTAGTTAAAGTAGCCGTTTAATGTTATGTCAAACAGCTGTTGGGAAGACGTCACTACACAAGTTAACGAGCTTTCCATAGCAACCATTTGCTGTGGTGCTCACATCTGTCATTGAGACTTTGTACCCTTATCCAGTGGAACAGGTGTGTGTGTGTGTGTGTGTGTGTGTGTGTGTGTGTGTGTGTGTGTGTGTGTGTGTGTGTGTGTGTGTGTGTGTGTGTGTGTGTGTGTGTGTGTGTGTGTGTGTGTGTGTGTGTGTGTGTGTGTGTGTGACCTCTATAAGACCTTTTCTGGTATACACCTATAAACATAGACCTTCTGAGGACCAGTAGACTCCAGCTATGGGGACCAAAGCCCAGTTCTAATGAGGCAAAACATAATTTCTGATGTCCTGGCTAAGGTTGGGTGGGGGGGACATGTGAATTGTGGGAAGGTTATGGTTATGAATGGGTGTAGGTTAGGGATACGGCTGTCCACAGTGAATGGAAGTCAATGCAAAGTCCTAACAAGAATAACTGCGATAATTTGTGTGTGTTTGTCTTGTCTGTCTGTCTCTGTCTTTCAGGACTGTGTGAAGATGCTTGTAAAGGTGTGTGTGTGTGTGTACGTGTGTTTTCTGATATAAACATTGACCTTGTCAGGACCAGTAGACCTCAGGGGGACCAAAGCTTAATTTCTGAGATCCTTGTTAAGGGTAAGTTGTAAAGTACGGTTACGTTAAGGTAAGGGTTAGGCATGAATTGGTCATGGTTAAGGTAAGGGATAGTGTGTGTGTGTGTGTGTGTGTGTGTGTGTGTGTGTGTGTGTGTGTGTGTGTGTGTGTGTGTGTGTGTGTGTGTGTGTGTGTGTGTGTGTGTGTGTGTGTGTGTGTGTGTGTGTGTGTGTGTGTGTGTGTGTGTGTGTGTGTGAAAAGCAGAATGGTATTTTAGATAATGCGTTGTTAAGATTTTTCTAAATACCATCATGTGATGCAGCTTTCCTCTGTACCACTCAGCAAGTTCAGGGGTTTCCTGTATGAGGGGGGCTGGTGTGAAGCCTTGCCTAAGAGCCCAGTAGCAGTCTTGCTGAGTGAAATTAACTCCTTTACTACTGTACATGTTATCAAACTAGTATTGTTTTGATCTGTGTGTCCTTCACAAAGGCAGAACTTCTGGTGGTGCCCCAGTTATTGTTTAATTAAGATACTATTATTGCCTTGATTCGTTGGCTGACCTTTGTTATACATGCTGTATATCCGTGCTTTTGTTTGCCTTTGTCATAAGGGATAGACGGGTTTGCTGGGTGAGGGAACCTGTACTGTTAAAAGTGTTGTCATTAGGGTGTGGATGTGTGTAAGTGCACACATACAAATTATGCACAGGCTTGTTTACGTGTGCCATCCATGGCTGCCTGTATCTCGGGCCTCTTAAATGCGGTTTGACAGTAAAGCCTGCCAGGTCATGGAGAATGAAGATCGCACTGGCTCTGCTGTCATTCTGCATCATAGCTGGAGTCACCCATGTCTGCAGTTTCATGAGCCATTTGAGCAATGAAAACTGTTTAAATACTTGCCCCTGCTTACACAAACACAGTATAGCACAAATGTATCTTAATGTATACAGCAAAAGTATAATTCTCTAGGCATGAATAACACAAGATGCTTTGGCATACATTTAGGCCAATGAAAAATTGTGCCAAAAGTGGTAATTGAATGTGAAATTGTAAGCCTGAACATGGATAAATAATGAGAGAGCTATCGAATTATGACAAGTATAGCTGCTTGCCCTGATACAGAGACAAAAGGAGAGAAAACAGGGCAGATGAAAGTGATAACATTGAACAATCTGTATTGTTAATCGTCGGTCTCTTCAGGTTCATTCGCTGCAGCAAGACAGGGAATTGGATGGACGAGAGGAGGGCTGAAGATGCATCACTGGCTTAGAGGCAACGCAGAAGAAAGCGTAGGCTGCTATAAGAGGATTCCTCTCTGTCAGTTCTCTCTGTCTTTCAGCAGCAAAAACCACACACACAAACCAGACTCGGCTGTCATGTCTGCTTAGTTGCAGGCAGTCCTCTGCTATATAAATCTCTGTGTGCACGTGAATATGAAAGAAAACAGAGGCAGAAGAGAAGAACCCCTCTCCTCATCCTCCAAGCTATAAGCGACTTGCTATTGAAGAAGACCTGAGGGGAGAGTAAGATGGGAGACAGTGACATTAACAGGCAGTAACAGGGTCCACCCCATGGCAGGCCAGTGTAACTAAAGAAGATAACAACTCACGGCATGAGAAAGATTTGCTATAAATTTGAGAAAAAATAGCTACAAAAACACTGTGCTAGCTCTTTGCAGGGTCGCCGAACTGAACCTGGAGGTCATGTCTCTATCCTTTATTATCACACTTACATAACCCTTCCTCCACCTTTATGTGGACACCACGCACCTCCTCAAAATAGTTCACTTACTGCTTTTGTATCATGTTGAAGGATGCATGTAGTCACCTGCGGAACCTGTTGACAGTTGACAACTGGCTACTTTAGAGATTCCTTTTTAGCAGCGGGGGAAGTGAACGTAGGGGAACCCTGAAAGTTACTGGTTTTGACATTGGTTTGACTGGTTTAACAGTTACTACTAGAGTTGAAACCGCTAATAGTGAACATGTTTGTCCAGGGCTATAACCCATTGATTACTATAGGTTCATTTCAGCATATTTGATCTGTTTTACGGTCCCCAATCTCTGTCTGTAATCAGACTAACCAGTAGTGTTTGTGTGTGTGTGTGTGTGTGTGGCTTGTATCCTGCACCACAGGAAAAAGCAGCTGGGGTTAGCTCCATTGCTCTAAAACCACCCACTTCATCTTTCTCTCCCCTTTTATTCCCTCCCACATTCAAGCCTTCATTGTTATTGGCCCACTCACTTCCTGAAAAAAGAAGGTTCCAAAGAATATGTGTAATAGGAAGTGAGGTAATCAGCAGGGAGGGGTGTGTATGTGTATGTGTGTGGCTGTCCCTCTCTTAATTCATTTGATCTTGGACTTGCTTCAAGTCTCTCTCCACCGGCCTTCTCCCGACAGGTATGTTCTCACTAGTCCTCTGAGCGGTGAAGGAAGTTCTGTGTGACGATAGTCTTGTTGTTTTCATAGTAATCCATGTGAAGGCATCGGTGTTGTATTGTGTGTTTGCCTCAGGTTTTTTGCTGTAACTCTGTAAGGATATGCACGTTTAGACATGTCGTTGTTGGAGAAAAATAAGCTTGTAAGACCGCCAGTCGTGTGTGTGTGTGTGTGTGTGTGTGTGTGTGTGTGTGTGTGTGTGTGTGTGTGTGTGTGTGTGTGTGTGTGTGTGTGTGTGTGTGTGTGTGTGTGTGTGTGTGTGTGTGTGTGTGTGTGTGTGTGTGTGTGTGTGTGAGCGAGTGACAGGCGTGGGTGTAAATTCAGAAGGAATGAGTTGTCAACTTTAGCTAGCTCACAGGAACAGGTTTTGTCAAACCAGACATTGAATAAACACACTTGCATGACACGCACACACACTTGCATGACACCTCTGTCGTCACTCCTCGGCAAGAAGTTGGACTTTGCATTGTTGGAAAAACTCAGCTAGGCTCATAAAAACATTGGTTAGACTCACTTCTCCAACTTGCTCAGATCACACCAAGGCGTGTGTTTCATTATCGTTACTGATCGTCCGTGTTTCTCAGAGCCTGGGAGGTTTCCAGGGGCAGAGCAGATAGAAACAAATGAACCCTCCTTATTTATCGACCCATCCGTCTCTCCTCCCTCGAGTTATTCATCCTTTGGGTCGTTACACATTCCTTTTATCCCGCATCTCTCCATTTATTCCAGCCTCTATTCATTGAACCATTGATCTCGGTTTTATTCATCCTCTGGTGCATCCTACCTGTCCCTCTCCTCCATTTATCATCTACATGTTAACCACCTCACTGGTTTGTTACTTGTGCCTGTCGAGCCTGCTCAGCCACTTATCCCTAACACTGGTTTATTCATGTATGTGTGTGTTTCCGCTGTTAATGTGGTTGAGCTGCACAGAAGCAGTCGACCAGCTGCTGCGTTTGTGCTCTCTCAGGCTTATATTGATTTCTGCAATGATCCGTCTTTAATGACAGAGACGGCTAACAAGTTAGCCAGTCTAACAGAAGATAAACAACTGCCAAATACCATAATTATGCTCTTTCGTATAATCCCAGGGAAATTAGTTTTCTATATTTTTCTCCACCAGTTGCTTGTGTCTGTCTGCAGTCTGTCAATAGAGCCAAGACATTTTAGAGACAGGGTTTTATGTGCTGTTGCCACTTTCTTTTCAGACATTATAATACATTTTTAGACAGAATCATTGCTTTGCTCTTTGAAAAAATAATCTTTAGAGAATAACATTCAAATGTAAAACTGATTTTTAATTTAAAAAACAAAAACATTTTAAAACCTTTATTGCTCACACCCACAATGTTGCTGGCCATCATCTTCATCACATTTTGGGCACATTGCTCCATTTCTGTATTATCATTACTTGTTGCTCAGTGCGTCAGTGGCAGAAATGTATTGCTTCAGCCACATGTGCATATAAGTACATCACCCACTGCTCTATGGGGTTAATAGTGGTTAAAAACTGCACAGTAAGTAATTTAATATCGATAATTGTCTATGGATGGTAACATAGCAAATCACATTATCTTTCAAATTAAACAAGGTTTCCAATTAGTTAAATTCACATTTACCTGGTGAAAAATAACTGTATGGTACAATCCAGGTAAGGCAATAAATTAGCCACTACTTCTCTATTGTTGTTTTTTATGGCCTTGTAAGTCTTATGACCTTCTATTATTCCTCCTATTTGATAGGACAGAGAGACAGTTTTTAGTGGTGAATGGGGGATGACATGCAGCTACGGGCCACTGGCTGGAATCGAACCCGGGCCACTGCAGAGACTTATAGCCTCATGGGGCAGCAGCTCTACCAGGTGTGCTGTTATGTTGCTTTTTTAACCACCATAACAGCTCACAGTGTCAAAAGGTTGCTTTTAATCATAATTTTTTCCCACCCTCTGCATGTATAAACCTAATTTTTAAAACAAAATATATCTCCAAATATTTCACACGGGTATGGCTGGTAGCGTTACAGTCGGCTGCTGATTTGGTCCTCTGGGATCTAATATTGATGACATGCCCCAGACGCCAGCGTGGGCAGAGCTGATGGGTTAAATGTGACTATGTAGGAGGAGAACCCATCCCCTTACAAGACTGACTCATCCAGGCTAATCACAGCCTTTTATTGTTTTTTTTATTCAGTAAACCTCCCCTTAAAATGCACATGCTGGCTTTAGATTTTGCTGTCCTCCTTGTTGTCTTCACGAGCATGAAAGAGCAGTACGACAGAACGTCACAATGGACCAATTTCTCTAAATGGTGGCTATTCCACTTTATAATCCTTACCCATTTCATGAGTCACTGGCTCCCCTCCCCCTGTCATTCCTGTCATTGGTACAGTCCATAAATAGACACCTGGCTGCTGTTGAGAGACCATGCAACAAAATCGTGTGAAATAAATCATTTGGATGTGTGAACGTCTGATTACCCGGCAGGAAAGATGGGAAGAGGCTTGTGTGTCTGTGTGTGTCTGTGTGTGTTTGTTTGTTTGTGTGTATAGATATATGGATATGATATGAATACATGTGGACATGTAAATATATGTGCATGATGTTTTGTTTACTGTGTTTAATACTGTTCACAATGAAAGGATGCAAACCTTTGTGTTTGTGTTTGCGCGCGCGTGCGTGCGTGCGTGCGTGCGTGCGCGCCATCCATCCATCCAGCAAGCAACATGCTGGTATTGGAAGAGTTTTAATAGGTGGATTTAAGCCATCTTCAGCCCCAATGGGAGCACATGTTTCTGCTTGAAAAGTGTGCACATAGAAGGACTTGTTCCTCCCTCACTGTTTTTTTCAGCTTTTGTTGCTAGACACACTAAACATGGAGTTCGTTACTGCATTCAACTTCCAATTTAGCCTTGTACTCTCAGTTTCAGAGCGCCGGCACAGACACGACACACCCTGCAGGGAAAAAAGACTGTTCGTGGATAATTCATCAGTCATGCAAAGGGATGGTGTCTTCGTGCAGAAAGCATTCTGTAGGTCTATGGTCAGTCTGTTGCAAACAGAGTCAATTTGACCTCAGTATACTGAAAGACGCTACTTTATTCATCAGTTATTTGTTTAATCTTTTGAATATCGAATTGAATGTTGTCCTTAGTTTACCTGGGCCAGTTTCGCCAGGCTAGCAGCTCTAGGTATGTTGATGTTGTTTGTTTGTTGTTGTGTTGTCTGTTTGGTGATCAGGCAGTTGACCTCTTCAGACCAAACTGAATTAGATTCAGAATTTTAAGATTTGTTGAGATATTTATAGTTCCGATGTGGATAAATCCTTTTGACTTTTCATCTACTGTCACTAACAGGTATTGGTGATGATGAAAACAACCATTGTTTGGACCTCAACTTTTATTCATCTTACAGTGTAGTTTTCCTTACAGCCTCATATAACTGCTGTTGTTGAACACCCAATCAAATCTATATGTTTTTTTTGTTCATCAAAATTCAATTTTCAATCGATTTTGTTGATTAACTCAATTTGTAATAAGGGGTGACTTTTATTGTTGGATTACATAATTTTATCATATCATTTTCATAATTTACGTTACTGTTTATCAAAATGTATCAAAACTATTCTCATATCTTCACCAGATTGTATGATTGTATAAAATACTAATACTCTAATAAGCTATATTTGTATAGCACTTTTCTCAACATAGTTACAAAGTGCTTCAGAAAGGGATAATAGCAATCAAATTAAAACATTAAGGGACATAAATTCAAATTTACTTGGATACTAAACCTTTAATACAAAGAAACTTTCAAGAAGTTTTGGACTCATCACCATATTTGTATGTCTTTTATAATTGCAACAATGTGAACTTATGAATGATTTAGCACACATACACACAGGCCTGGTTAATAGCCTCATTAATAAATCCTGCAGTAATGGCATTAATTGACCACAGAATATGTAAGAGAAGATGGAGTAATATTGGAGCGTCCTTTGGAGTGTAGTGCAGTAGAGTGTGTAGAAGATGAAGGAGAGGAGGCAGACAGCATCAGTCCTGGGGATGGATGGCAATTGACATCAGAAATAACAAAAACAGGGATAAAGGAAGATCATTTCACATCGACTAAAGCTAAAGCAGTTATGAGCCTGTCTTCCTGTCTGTCTTTGTTTGAAGACGTCGGAACAGCACAGCCTATTCAACAAGCATCTAAATTCTGCTGTGCCACAGTCTTGTTTTCTCATCAGTGAAATCAGCCGGGAGTCTCTGTGTGGGTGATTTTTCGATTTGCCAGCCTGAGTTGAGAATAGGTTAGGTACTCGCTGCAGAGGTGTGTGTCTGTGATAGGGAAACAGGAGGAGAGTGAGGGGGAAGGGGAGACTTGTGCTTCTTTAAGTATTGACTTGATGCCTGGAGCGTATACAGTTACATTTAACCACTGCCATGGGATTGTTTGATATAACATTTTTATCAGGTCCCAAAATAATGGAAAGCTAACAAACATGGAAGGAGCCTTGTTCAAGCTGTAAATGCTTGTGTGCGAGAGGGGAGGGTGAAATTGCACTTTATTTTTTCTATGTGTCAATAATTAAGTGAACTGTGTTTTAACACACTTTTTCTTTCTCAGGTAGAGGTGACTCCACTTCAGATGAGGGAACATGTTGGCTATGGACCAAGGAGTAGTGGAGGACTGGCTGTCAGAATTTAAGGTACTGATTCATTGTGTGTGTCTGTGTGTGCTTATGTGTGTAAAACTGTGTACTCATGATCAGTATGCAGTATGATCTCTGCTGCTGCCTCTAATCATTGGCAGAATGTCTTTCACACGCACATAGTCGCTTTACTGCTGCTTCCTATCCCAGAAAAATGCACACTCCTACTCAAACATAAGCACTCACCGATACTCACCAGGCTCGCTGAAGTGTAGTCATAATAAAGGAGATTTTCCTGTTTGAACGTATGATGAGTGATCTGTTGTCAGTGAAGCTGAGCTCTAAATGCAGCTTCTTTAGACATTATTGTTCTCTGTCATTGTGGAGCATTCGGCCTGCATTTAAAGTAGACACTGTGTGTTTCTATATTGCTTACTCTCAAGTATGTTTATTTGTGGCATTCACCAGCAGTCCTACTCTTAGGCAGATACCTTAAGTTGATATCTTAGTATCCTGGACTTGATGTGAATCAAGCAAAACTAATGCCAAGTTTGAACAGATCACGGTTATCACGTTTTTTTTTTTTATACTGTTGAAACTCAAATCAGGTGTGTATCAAATTTCAAATATTTGTGTGTGTTTCAGACCCTCCCTGACAGTGCCGTGTCCACCTACGCTGCCTCTCTGAGAGAGAAAGGTTCCCTGGTTCCTGCACTCTACAAGGTCATCAGAGAGAACTACAGCGATGTATGTACACTCACTATAAGCTAACCTTTCACCAATATCTTTGAGTATATTTTACACACTCCTGATTAAATTGTGTTCTTTTTGTCCTTTTTGGTTTATGAATCTGTCTCACTGTCCAACACAATGTTTTCCATCCTGACATTTTTGAGGAACCATTAATGTCAAATACAAAATTGATTGGAGTTGCAGTAGAAATTGTAATCTGTGTAATTTTGTAGACTGATGCGATGTTACCTTTTTGGGTCGTCTTTCCTCCCCAGTTGCTGGAGCCAGTGTGTCACCAGTTGTTTGAGTTTTATCGGAGTGGTGAACCGCAGCTGCAGCGTTTCACGCTACAGTTCCTGCCAGAGCTCCTGTGGAGCCTCCTGTCCGTCAGCGCAGCCAGAGACCCCCACAACTCCGGCTGCATCGAGGCCCTGCTGCTGGGCATTTATAACCTGGTAGGGGAGAGAGGTGTGTGTGTGTGTGTGTGTGTGTGTGTGTGTGTGTGTGTGTGTGTGTGTGTGTGTGTGTGTGTGTGTGTGTGTGTGTGTGTGTGTGTGTGTGTGTGTGTGTGTGTGTGTGTGTGTGTGTGTGTGTGTGTGTGTGTGTGTGTGTGTGTGTGTTACATTTACAATATTCATATCAGAGCTGATGCTAGAGGACAGCAGTTCTTGTTATTAACAATAAAATGTTTTCAGTGTGCTAAGTAAAGAAAAACACTAGAAATAACCATGATCATTAGTAAATGTAATCATGCAGTTTCAGAAGCAGGGACTTAGCCACAAAGCTATTTATGTGATCTGCATCATTTGTTTAAACGATTACATTCCGGTGTTTCTGCCTTGTTACACAGCTATATATGGACAGTGAGAGGAAATACGGGTTAGAAAGGGAGGAATTGAAACTATGATTTTGCAAACAATTTGCGGAAAGCTTTAGGACATCTGCAAGAAGCAACCTATACAAAGAGATGGCAGCCCTAGTAATTATTAAAGTGTGTTGAGTCCCATTTTCATCCATTTCAGCAGTGGATGTTCTATCAGCAAAGTGCAGTGTCCTCTAACTTCCTCTCTGAATAGCAGAATAGGTCAGCTGTCAGTCAACACACTGGCTGGCTCCCATTAATCTATTTGACATTAACATGCACACAGGGGACACCAAAACCCTGGGGTTTTGTGCTTGTGTTTTTCACTCAACACACACACACAAATATCATACACACACGCACCAGCAGACTGAGTGGGGAAGCGCAGACCCTGAGGTCCACACACAAATGGCCACATACAACACATGAGGGTGCTTGAAGAGATAAGCACATGCTCTTCAGAGCTTCAGAGGTTCAGGGCACACTTTAGTTTTTCTTGCTCACTGAAACATTTTTCTTTGTCGTCCTCTTTTTCTTTCACAGGAAATAGTTGATAAAGATGGACAGAGTAAAGTGTTGTCTTTCACGGTCCCTTCCCTCTCCAAGCCCTCAGTGTACCACGAGGTGAACAACACACACAAATGCCCACTGATCTTTTAATTAGCTTTTGCACAATTGTTAAGTGTAACCACTTTTTTTTTGTCCACCTCTAGCCTTCAGCCATTGGCTCCATTGCTCTTACAGAAGGGGCTCTTGCCAATCACGGGCTGAGCAGGGTGGTGTACAGCGGGCCACACCTGCAGAGGGAGATCTTCACAGCACAGAACAGGTAAGAGGCATGATGGGCGCACTTATGTAAAGTTTTCAGGGCAAGTGGCTACGTGTCGGCAGGGAGAAAATTGTGCTGGTTTTGAAATGGGTGGATTGGCAACATTCTAAACAGGCAGACTGGCTTAGATGTGGCTGCAAATACCAAGCAGACCACTAAAATAGAAAAACATGTCTGACGGAGATGCTGAAGAATGCAGAAATCTTACAAACACAGCTTCCTCCCACGTGTACTTGTCAAACTGCTTGTTTTCTGCCAATTTGTAAAGCTTGAGCACAAGGACTTGGTGATACTTCTTAGTCCAGATGCTGTTTTATTGCAGTTATAAGCAGATACACTGAGCCATGAATCCCTCATTAATTTTGAATGAATAATTAACTTTAGAAGAAACAACCACAGTTAATGTGGTTGATTGAAGTCTTGTCTCATGACGGTCGGTGACTCTTATCCTCACTATCAGGTTTTTATGGTTATGGTGAGTTTAGCCAATTATTTACCGTATGATGTGATCGCGTCAGTAATGGCCTGTGGCAGTTGTCTTTGCTTTGTTGCATTTATAGTTGTTAGATCTCTGTTAGGCTTTCTTAAATTCATGTAATGAGGCTGCACTGTAGCTGAACTATGGAGGTCTGAATACTATTTTCTTATTCTGTTTTAGACCGACTAAAAATAGGCGATCAATTTTTTATCTTCAGCTGTAAGATTTCTGTGACGAAAACAGGTCTGGATGTTTTTTAAGATCGTGCAGAGATAATATTTGAGTCTCTTTGTTATTTTTTTTCCCGGGGTGGGGTTATTTATATCTAAAGTATTGTTGGCAGCATAACTGGATGACTGGTGGAGAGATTTTAAGTGTGTGATTGTGTTGTTTAGGTTTGATGTGCTGACCTTCCTGCTGCTGTGCTACAACGCTTCTCTCAGCTACATGACCCCCATCTCCCTGCAGTCCCTCTGCCAGCTCAGCTCCAGGTAAAACACACATGGCCTCAACTTATCAGAGGGGTCACTTTTTCATTAGGACTCAAGGACTTAATATCTGCAAACAAACACACACTCTCATTCCATGGTATGTGACCTTTGTGTCACTTTCTTGTTTGCTGATGTTTTTAAAGACAGAAGTTACACACACACACACACACACACACACACACACACACACACACACACACACACACACACACACACACACACACACACACACACACACACACACACACACACACACACACACACACACACACACACACACACACACACAGTTTTGCAAGCACTTGCTTATCTGATCCTCTTATAGACTTGGCTGCCAGTGAGAGCCAAGGTACAGCTATTCTGCAAAGAGCTGTGATGTATACACACCCCAGCTCTGTGATTTTGGTAATCTGCCAACTGCATCTGAGCTAAACAGAAGTCAGTGGCTATGATTTCCCCTCAACAGTTTCCTGTGTATCAGCTACATGTAGTATATAGCAGCTTCTATAACTTCAAATGTTCAGGTGCTGCCTCAGTTTTAATTGTATCCTCTTTGTTTAACTTGTATAATACCAACTTGAGTGTGTATCTGTTTATCTGTGTGTGTGTGTTTGTTTGTGTGCCCGCTTGTTTATAATCCGCTATTATTTTCTCATTATTGAGTTTTATATTCATTGCAGCCGCAGGGGGAAGTAAATTGCTGTAATGGCGGGGGAGCCAAGTGCCTCCGTGGTGTGTTTTTTTTCCTGTTTGATGCTTCCCTGTTTCACTTATACAAGCTTCTCTATTGTTTTGTTTGTTTTTTTTGGTCGTCCTCCAGGGTGTGTATATGCGGTTATCCACGGCAACAGATGCGGCGCTACAAAGGTATTAGCACGCGGCTGACAGTCACGTCGGAGTTCCTGGTTCAGCTCATCACAGGCATACACTACGCTTTGTGAGTGCACACTCATGCCTTCATACACAACCAACACTGTTCAACTTTTAACCTTCCATGTCTTACGTTTCTTCAAGTCTCTGTAATGCAACAACATCTTGTCCATGTGCCCTGTCTCTGTGGCAGTGTTTGTTTGTTTTTCTTATTGTGTGTACCTGTTCAAAAGAGGTTAGATTGAAACAGTAGTTGAGGCTGCACACTCTTCATTTTGACTGGTGCCTGCTGTCTCAGTCAGTGTCTAACAATATTACTTGTGTGTGTTTGTGCCCATGTGTAGCTGTAATGGGGAAGTTGAACTGGGATCCAAATCACTGGATGACGTTCTGTATCGAGCCCAGCTAGAGTTGTTCCCTGAGGCTCTACTGGTAGGTGCAGTAAAAATGTTCTGCTACTATCACACACTTTGTTGTGTGTGTGTGTGTGTGTGTGTGTGTGTGTGTGTGTGTGTGTGTGTGTGTGTGTGTGTGTGTGTGTGTGTGTGTGTGTGTGTGTGTGTGTGTGTGTGTGTGTGTTGTGTGTTGTGTGTGATGTGATTTAGATGCACATGCTGGCCTGGGGTTTTGATTCATGCCCAGCACACTATGCTGTATTGTGTGTGTGTCAGAGACTGCGAGCGCAGTGTAATCCCACTAGATTATTTACATGCTTTCCTCTCTGCTCTGTTAAGCTGTAATCCTTGAGGCCCAGGGAGTAGAGGATTGAACCTGAGCTCACAGTATTACTACACAAGTCAAGGTGTACCCCTCCATAACCATCAAAATACTCGACCCTTTGATTCACAATCATGAAAAAAAAAAAAAAATTCTATGAAATAAAACAGATTTTTGGATAAATGCCATGACTATAAATAGACTAGTGCAGAAGGGTTCACATTTCACTTTTGTCCAGTGTGTTTGTTTTTTTTTGCAGTGGAACGCACCAGGTGGCTGCTAGCTTAGCATAACTACGTTGTTTCCGTCATGAGACCATAAGTTACAGCCGCACAGACAAAAGACATATTGTGTGGTGATTATGATGCTGTCTACCTCATGTTACGCTATCAACTGTTACATGATCATTGGTGCCGCTCGAGAATGTCCAGCGAGGTTATTATCACAACTTATGAAATAGTGTTATATAGAGCTAAGCCTTTTTGTTGATCTTATTTCACTAGTTGGCGTAACTCTGTTAGGTTGCGCCCCACAGCTATTATATGTTTTCACTGTTGCAAGGGCCCAGCCGGCAAATCTGTGAACAGACACTTTTGTTTAAGCAAGATGAAATATATGGTATTGAAATTTCATACTAATATGCAGCAGCTGATGGTGAAGTGTGAAAAAATTCCAACACAGAAATGATCCCATTTTGAAAAACCCTTATATTTAAATATACTATGAATGGATGACATGGAGCTGCACGCTAAAATCAATGGAAATGAAGTTCCTTGTAAGACCTTTTTAAAATAATGATTTCAGAAAGTTGGTAATGAGCAGTGGCCCTTAATGAGAACAACTGCATAAAACTGCCACTGCATCTCTCAAGTGTCAGACTGCACTCAATACCAGGTTTACAAAAAATGTTTTCCTACATCCGCTTTTACATTATCAGCTCCAAGCACAGTCTACTTGGGTATTGTAAATGTTTAAAGGGATAGTTCACCGAAAAATGAAAATGCACTCATCTTCGACTCACCGCTATGCCGATGGAGGGGCGGGTGAAGTGTTTGAGTCCACAAATGTGAAATTAGCATAACTGGCCACTTTTAACATTGTTTGTGCTTCTCCTTGCTCTCAGGTGGGCAATGCCATCAAGTCGTCGATGCACGGTGCTGCACTGAAGAGCAACAACAAGGAGGGTGCACGAAGTATCCAGGTGGAGATCACTCCAACCTCCTCCAGGATCTCCAGAAATGCTGTCACCTCCCTCTCTATCAGGGGACACCGCTGGAAGAGACACGGTGAGACACATATACAAAAAGCAAGGCGAGATTATGTAGGGACGTATCTGTTGAAGCTCAGTTTACTCGCAGATGAGAGGAGCTCACGCACACATTTCACATTTTCTGTAAACATTTTTTTTGGTCATATTTTAATCGGGTAAGAAAAGGAAGAGAATTGTTTGACTGAAGAAAAGTCCAAGCCAAAGGAGAGAGCAAGAGGTTTAGATCACTTCATTTCATCACATCATTTCACCGGCCTGAAGTCATTGTGTTCAAGTGTTGTCTTTCACTCCATAGTTTGCCTTTACTAAGCTTGCTAGTCGGTGCTGTCAACTTTATTAGGACCCCTCTAATTCAAGTTGAAGTTGAAGTAGAAGTTGGAGGCAGTACAGAGACAGATGAGCATTCGCAGTTTGAGGACAAGTGAAAAAAGGACAAGGACGAGACAGATTCAACACAGCACATGAACCAAGTTTGAAAGATAAAAAAGAAGAATAGACGAAAACAGAGAGTAAGTAGCGTATGAATAGTATTCTACACAGATGAGCTGCAGTGTGCAGTACACACTTTTATACTGAACATGTTGTGTCTTGTGTTGTTTGAACTCTATGACAAAGAAAATATAATATTTAAATAACTGTAGAACAGAAGAAACGTTATCATTGACTTCAAAGAGCAAAAAACAAGAGGGTCTGTATGTTTAGAATTAAGAGTCACAATTTCTCAGAGTGCAGATAAAACCGGTAAATTACAGCTTTCAGCTTGTTTAATGAGTGGGTTTTTATCTCCAACCTAACTCCCCCTTTTCATCTCATGGATCCCGTTCATTAGTGCCCCTATCAGAGCTGCATAACACTTTTGTTATAAGCAGATGATGGAAGAAAAGGCTATTAGATATTAATTCAAGTAGAGGTGAGGGGTGACAGAGTAGGAAGTGTGATTCCATTCAGATACTGTTTTCATTTTCATCTCCATGTAGCATGTATTTTGACCATGTTATGTTCTGATCACTATGATTTTTGTCTTTATTTTTTTCTGTCATTACATTAATTACCTCTGTGTGTCTTGTGTTAATGTGGTCATGTGTGCCTGTGCACATGGCCGTCTTTTTGTTTTTCATGTATGTGTGCATGATGTGTGTTTCTGTCCGACTGTGTGTCTGTGTGTGTGTGTGTGTGTGTGTGTGTGTGTGTGTGTGTTTGTGTGTGTTTATATATGTGTCTATGTATTCTTCCATTACCCATCCATACTCCCCCACCACCAGAGTCCCAGGAGGTGAGTGTAGACAGTGAGGCTGCGCTTGGGGGTGTTGCCATCCCCGAGATCAGTGTGACAGGCGTGGGCGGCGAGAGAATGGCCAACGGAGACTCCCTAAGGCAGCGCCCTGACGGTCGCACTGGGCCCGATGGCGACATTATGAGCACCACCTCCGAGGTCAGCGTGGACCCCCGAGGTCACGACTCCGGCACACGGGGTCAGGAGGTCAGGAGGCAGAAGTCTGTGAGGCGATTGGTGGAGAATGAGGGTTCTGGGACGGCCTCCACAGGGAGGAGTCAGTACTAAGGTCCTGCCCCTCCTTCCCCCTGCCCCACTCCTGGGGTAACCTAGGTAACGTGTGTGCAGGCGTTGTCTGAACCTGCATGATGACTTGCCCCTTCACCTTTTTTTTGCACTGGGCTCCATCACCTTCTCTTCACCTAACTGCACTATTCCTCTCATCTGTCTATTCGATGTCATTCATTCATTCACTCTCTCCTTTGTGGCTATAGCTTCCTCACGAAGACCTCCTGCTGAGATTCCCTAAAATCTAATTATTTAACATCTAACAGAATAACGGATCAATAACCTAAAAAAAATGCATAATAATGAAATATACTTGGCTGAATCTTATAATAAAAATGCGAGTTTAAGGCTACTATTAAAAGCAGAACATCAGTTAAACAAGGAACATAAACTGCAGGTAAAAAAGGAGGTTTATGAACATTTTGCAATAAATTCGACAGCCTGAGGTCTCTGATAACGGAAAGGCCTCATGACCTTGAATCAGAAAACCTGTATATCTCTGTTAGCAGCACCAGGAGCCTATGATCTTACAACACGGTTAAAAGATCTGACACCTGGGTTTTATTGGGTTATCACTTGGCCCTTAGAGCACACGTGGTACGCCTCGACACATCACTCCTGGGTTGCACCTGGAGACAGATCACTTCCTTCCGACCGGTAGCCAGAAACCAAGGAGTGATATGCAGGTCCTGAATTATTTGACGCAAAAGCTTGTCACATTATAAAATGTAAACTTGAATCCAGTGACTCCTGCCCTGGTCTGAACAGGCTCAATCTGACCGTGAAAAGAAAAGTATAGGACCTGTCTATCAGTGTGTTTACTGGTGTTCTGTTACAAAGATAGATCAAATCAGAAGGGTGTATTTGTGCATAATGGGGGTGGTTGGCTATTCAGATGGGCGTGGATGCGCGCCCTGAAGAAAGCAGGAAACCCATTTATGTGTGTGTCTGTAGAGTTTGTGAAGAGGTAAGTGTTTCAGGTGCACTTGTTTGTGTCTCTGTTTTACCTTCTTTTACTTTCCCTCTGTGGTCTTTCCCAAGCTGATGCTCTCAGACACTGTCCTCTCCTCTGACAATAAATCACTGATTCTCTCGGATGCTTCTGGTTATTGTAACTTTTGCTGGACTGGATCTTACATTGTCTCTTCTGGGGTGGCAAGATGTGGCTGATAGCTGAGGTTACATTGTGAAGGCGCCACCTGCTGGACAGTAAAAGAGCTCCCCTGTCATCCAGCCATACTTTGATACAAAATAGTGCATATATAATTTTAAACAGTGTAATCTGAATCATGATTTGATTGGATCGGATCTTTGGGGCTGGATGACAGATGAGATAATTATATTTCCGTCTGTTCCTGTTTTTCATTTTTATTGCCTGTTTTGTGTCCGTCCGTCTGTCCGTCTCACAGACGCAGTGGATCTGGGTTCCCCGGATGAGCTGATGGACATTTCAGAGGTGGATGAAGGGGTGTGGCCAGGTGGGGTCGGGCCTGACATGACTCCACCCACCATCACTATCAGCAACAGCATCACAACGTTGAACCTGGGCGCCAAGGCCATGAAGAAGTGTCGTCTCGGCGGTCGCAACAGCAAGGACAAGGAGGCGGGGCCTCTAACAACAGGCCGGGCTGCCAGTGAGAACACAGAGCTGTCTTTCAAGCGACTGACGCTCACATCCAGCCAATCAGTGCCCAAAGCGGGAGCTCTCACCAGCCTGACGCGCACTGCCAGCGCCGTCTTCTCCCGCTCCTTCGAGCAGGTGGCCAGCGGCAATGCCCCTCCCTCCAGCAACCACAACACCTCTGACGCTGGTCGCTACTCCTGCATCCTGCAGGAGGAAGGGCTAGGGTACTTGAGTCCAATGCCAAACCACACGCAGCGCTCTCCCAGCATCAGCGTGCACCTTGGCACTGACCTCTGAACCCTTTAAGAATCCTGTCGACATGAACCCTCGCCTGTGATCCTGGGACCCTGTACCTGTGACCTGGAACTCCAAGCCATGCCAACTGCAAAAGAACCACAAAGACAAACACAAATGATCAAACACTCCCACTGTTTTCCTCTATTGCTCCACTTTAACGTCTCTGATTCTGTGTGGTGTAAACCAGCCTGCTGTCTCGCTCAGACATCCAGAGCACCATCATCTCCCTCCGCTCCCCTCCTTCAGCGAGGTCGACTCGTCTGGGTCTGATGTAGGCGGGATGTCCGCGATACCACTTCCACAGTGCACTTTGCTGTGACGTTTTTTCCAGTACAGAACTGCACTCCCCTGCAGAGCAGCCTGTTGGGAAAGGGTTGCACCTAAAACTCGTTACTAAAAACTGTGTGGGAAAGTATTTTAATTGGCATTTGTTGCCCTGCATGGCTTTTCCATACATCCATCCTGAACCTGCCCAGGTTTGTCAGAGGGAAGATGTTGAGTATGTGTGTGTATGCTTGAGTGTGTGTACTGTACAGTATGTATGTGTATATATGTTTTTAGAATAAAAGGCTGCTGATTGATACAGTGATTAAGGTATGATTCTCCGATCGGAAACAAGTGTTTCTACTTCTTATAAAAAACGTATCCTCTTCCATAGCAATACAAATTTCTCCTGTTCAGTGGTTTCCCTTATTTTTGGGAAGACCACCCAAGCTCCCTCTGTTCCCCGCCTCTATTTTGGTCAACAGTTTCAGCTGTGCTTCTTAAAAGAAAGTTCCATCACTAGATAATCAAACTAGTGTGATAAGAATGGGTTCTTCATGTTTACACTTGCACAGTATTCTCATCGTTATGGAGAAGCAATATTTGTGTCCTTCCCTCTGGTTCCTCTAGCACCTTCCTGACTTGCTGTGTACTTGAACAATAAAAATCCAACTTCTGATGAATGACGAGGATGTTTTTCAAGTGGGGGGGATGATGTGTGTGTGGCTTGTTAAGTATTGAATTTTGCACTTGACAGAGTGTTTTCAACTTTGGTATTTTCTTATGAACAAAAAGAGGTGTGACTCTCACCTGTGGCGTTTCCCTGTGAGAGGAATAGAAAAAGAGATGCTTTGTTGCTCTGTTCGCATCTTAAAGATCCAGAAAATATTAAAACCCAACACTCAACCTATCTGCAGAGATATAAAATAATTTGATTCATCAGAGTGAAGTTGTGTTGGCTCATTTAAAACTGTAATGGAACCTGTGCTTTCTGCAGTGGGACATTTTTGTTTTGGGGGCGGGGGGCAGTTTCGGGGCAACAAGGCATCTTCCCTCACTTCAGATCTACCCAGCATTCCAGATGTTGGTCATACTTTGGTGATGTGTTTCCTGTGTCCTACCTTGTTTTTCACCACTTCTCTCGTACCAAAAGAAAAGGAATGAAACTCTACCAATCGCCTTCGTTTGGTGTCCTGAATCAAACATCCATGCTGCCCGCCACCCTCAAGCAAAACTGTATTCTGTCGTCTGTGTACCAGAGCTGTCAAGTGTCCATTGCTTGGTGGGACACTAACAATCATCGTGTTTCTGTTCTGGAGTTTCTAGAATGTGAATGGGTAAGCTCTTGTACTGCAGTTTCTTTATATTGGCCTTTCATTTGTCTGACATAACTCAACTGCCACAACGTCTGGGAATAAAGTGTTTCTATATTTCACGTGTGTGCTCGCACTTATTTTTCTTCGTCTGCCAGGGGCCATCACCAAGCATTGCAGTTACAAATCCAGACGTCACACATCATTTTCAGGTTCTTAACATATAGGCATATTTATTTTTTACCCTGAACCTATCTGCTATCTGTAAAATTTACAGTATATCAAGAAATGAAAGGCAAGGAAAGTTTATTTGTAGGCTATAGCACATTTCAACAAGGCTTTACATGAAATATAAAATGAATAATGACAAATAGTCAAAGCGACATGAGACAATACAAAAAAGCGAGATGACTGGTTTTATTTATTTATTTACTTTAAACCTGTAGTACCACTCGCAGTTTCACGTCTCTCCACAAGATGGCGACCTACGGGCGGAACAGCTGACAGAGCAGCAGGGCCGGCTCCCTCTGACGTCACTTCCTGCTGCTCCTCGTCCTTGCCGTCCTCGCTGTCAGAGATAAACACACATGGCGAAAATGAGCAAAGAGACCAAACAGCGACTGCAGCAGCTCTTCCAGTGCGGCCAGTTCGTCATCCGATGGGGCTTCATCCCCACCGTGCTCTACCTCGGTCAGTATCCGAACGTTAGCCGCGGGGAGACGGCGGGCTGACGAGACGTGCCTCGCTAACGCTAGCCCGGCTTCCTTAGCCTGTTAGCCAGACCTCCATGCTAGTAGCCCACATACTGTTCTCTACAGTATCTGCTGATAGTTTGTGGGTGTTAGCTGCTAGATGCGGTGTTAGCATGGATTCAAAGCCCTCTGAAGCATCATCTTTATTTCCTTATTTGTTCATTTCTGACTCTTAATAGACCTTCACAGCCCCTCCTCTTCCTCTCTGTTAAAGTACTGCAGTGGTCAGTGATGATGAAAGGAGGGACGCCATGCACTGTGTTTCCTTGGGTGTGTTGTAATCAATGAATCCTCCTCCACTGGTGATTATCTACAGTGGTTATTTACATTAGTTTAATCTTGGATGCAGGGTTTTCACTCAGTTTTGTGCTCCGTCTTGTAAAAGTGTTGATGACCTTGAGTAATTCCCGGGTCTTTGGTTTCAGTCTGGTCCTGTGTGCATGTAATTTAGACTGATGTGGGTTTTATGGGGCCCATGTTGATGACGATATCAGAGAGGGAAACCTTTCTATACTGATAATAATCCATATTACTACTACTAATATTATTATTATTATTATTATTAGGAAAATCTGATATTGGTATTTGGGACCAAATTCGGATACTAAGATTAAAGAGTAAAAACAAATCTTACACTAATATTAGGGAGTTAAAAAGTCTTACTATTAGCCAATAAAAAAAATCAGATCTAAATATTAGAGGATAAAACTATTGTACTAATACTAGAGAAGAAAAAAATATTATTCTAGTATTGCACTTACTTTATTGAGTAAAAATGTTCCTACACTGACATTAGGTAGTAAATTCCTATATTGATATTTATATTTGAACCGACAATGATTCCTAAGACGTTGTCAAACCTTATGATAAAGAATGTTACTGAGATTAAGAATAGAAACATATTTATGCTAACATAAATTACAAAACTGTATTGTTCTGTAAAATCAAAGTTTTCATATCAACAAATATAAATGCCAATACTGACATGTCAGTGAAATGCTCATATCGGCAGATTTTTTTTTTTTTTATCGTCTGACTGACCAATCGATAGTTCGGGCTCTGGATGTTAGTGCCACTCTTCTGGGGCACAGTTAGCAGGTTTTGGTTTGACTCAGATGGGGAAATTGAATCCTTTGCCAGTGTGAGCTCAGTCAGTGGAGTCACAGATTGGGCGAGAATCTTCTCTGACTTCAGCATTGTGGAAACACCGCTGACGTCACTCTCTTTCCCTTTTCTCAAAAACACACTCTTCCCTCTTGCAACTCAGCAGATTTGTCTTTGAATGAACGAATGTTGACCTTGTGTTGCCACCATCTAAATAACAACACTTAATGCAGAGTATGAGTGAAATGGCGTCACAGCAGCTGATCAGTTGAATGATTCATAATAAACTTTCAGATTAATTAATCAAAAACATCAGTCATTAGTTTTCAGTTTTTCTACTGTGAGGATGAGGATATTTTTTACACTTGATCTCAAGTGAATCCTGTTGGTTTTCTTAATGGTCATTTGTCTTGATGTTCTGGCATTTCCTTCATGTCTTTTTCTTAAGAATCAGTTGCATCATGGTTCACTCTATTTTTTAACCCATGAATGACCTACAGCTGCTTATGACATTTCAGCTGTAATTTCACCCTTGCACTCAATGAGATCAGCAGGGTGGATTCCACAATGTGGGAGCACCTTGATGCAACTAAGCCCCCCCTAAAACTAGGGGGGGTTTATCCAGGGTTCAAACTGTACAATCTGCTGTTTAACTGTAATGACTCGCAGTGGAAAACGCACACCTAATTGTAAAGGAAGGATTTGCGGTGTATCATTTTCAGCGCACATGTATTTTCACAAATTTATTTGTGAAAAGTAATTTTACTACAAGGACTTATTGTACATGTGTATTTTTGCTCCAAACCAATGTATCTTCTATTCTTAATGCTTGCAACTAGCTGTTAACCCATAATGTTTAATCCTGAGAGGCGTAGATTCTGTTTTCACTGTGTACACAATGATCACCGTATCCTTATATTTTTCTTTATAATTCTGACTTGCAGGTTTCAAACGTGGAGCAGATCCAGGAATGCCTGAGCCCACAGTCTTCAGGTAATACTTTTTCCGAGCAGTGGAATAGTTGGGGTAAATGTCGGAATGCACCAAATCAAATTGGGGAAATAATTCTGCAGCACATTTAGTTCTTATGAGGATGTTGCTATTTTCTGATCTTGTTAGCTGATATTTTTATTTTACACAAACTATTAAACCACTTCAGATTTACCATTTTTATTTCCAAGGGGATTTGTTTTCTCCTCATAAGTTCTGGTGTGTTATTCATTTAAAATGAAGGTAACCTGTCTAGGAACCTCTTAGGTTTTTACTTAAATCGTTTTGGTTCTTTCCTTCTTTTCTAGTTTGCTATGGGGCTGAGGAACATCTCCACAGAGCCAATCCCTTCTCCTCTTCAAGACCATGTGACCCACCTCAGAGTTGGACTTATTATGGACGTTATTTTTCACTTTCCTGTTCATAACTCACCCTCATATCTGAGCAGTGATGAATGAACGTCACCTGTGGCCATATTGTGTATGGCTCTGTTATATTGACAGTAAAAGTATGGAACGTGTTGGCAGCAGAGATGGAAGATATTTGGATCAACGACATGGAATCAAAAAACTGCGTCCCTGAAAAGAAAGAAGCTGTGTTGACCAGAATGTCAGTTGATATTGTTTTTGAATGCGTGTCACCAATGTTTGGATTTACCATCCACTCCATGTGTTTCCTCTTTTATTTGTAATTTAAAATTCATGAAAATAAATCCTCAACAAAATGTCACTCACACATTTGTTTGTTAACATTCATTGTTGCAGTTTGTTTGAGGGTTTTATGTTTGGAAATTCCACACAAAATTTAGAAATATATAAATAAGACTCATGCATCTTAAGTGTTGGAATGAAGAAAGTTGCTTATCTATGCAAATTATATATATATACACTACCGTTCAAAAGTTTGGGGTCACCCAGACAATTTTGTGTTTTCCATGAAAACTCACACTTTTATTTATCAAATGAGTTGCAAAATGAATAGAAAATATAGTCAAGACATTGACAAGGTTAGAAATAATGGTTTTTATTTGAAATATTAACTTTGTTGTTCAAACTTTGCTTTCGTCAAAGAATGCTCCATTTGCAGCAATTACAGCATTGCAGACCTTTGGCATTCTAGCTGTTAATTTGTTGAGGTAATCTGTAGAAATTTCACCCCACGCTTCCTGAAGCACCTCCCACAAGTTGGATTGGCTTGATGGGCACTTCTTGCGTACCATACGGTCAAGCTGCTCCCACAACAGCTCAATGGGGTTGAGATCTGATGACTGCGCTGGCCACTCCATTACAGACAGCATACCAGCTGCCTGCTTCTTCCCTAAATAGTTCTTGCATAATTTGGAGGTGTGCTTTGGGTCATTGTCCTGTTGTAGGAGGAAATTGGCTCCAATCAAGCGCTGTCCACAGGGTATGGCATGGCGTTGCAAAATGGAGTGATAGCCTTCCTTATTTAAAATCCCTTTTACCTTGTACAAATCTCCCACTTTACCAGCACCAAAGCAGCCCCAGACCATCACATTACCTCCACCATGCTTGACAGATGGCGTCAGGCACTCTTCCAGCATCTTTTCACCTGTTCTGCGTCTCACAAATGTTCTTCTGTGTGATCCAAACACCTCAAACTTTGATTCGTCTGTCCATAACACTTTTTCCCAATCTTCCTCTGTCCAATGTCTGTGTTCTTTTGCCCATATCAATCTTTTCTTTTTATTGGCCAGTCTCAGATATGGCTTTTTCTTTGCCACTCTGCCTAGAAGGCCAGCATCCCGGAGTCGCCTCTTCACTGTAGACGTTGACACTGGCGTTTTGCGGGTACCATTTAAAGAAGCTGCCAGTTGAGGACCTGTGAGGCGTCTATTTCTCAAACTAGAGACTCTAATATACTTGTCTTCTTGCTGAGTTGTGCACCGGGGCCTCCCACTTCTCTTTCTACTCTGGTTAGAGCCCGTTTGTGCTGTTCTCTGAAGGGAGTAGTCCACACCGTTGTAGGGAATTTTCAGTTTCTTCGCAATTTCTCGCATGGAATAGCCTTCATTTCTAAGAACAAGAATAGACTGGCAAGTTTCACATGAAAGTTCTATTTTTCTGGCCATTTTGAGAGTATAATCGAACCCAGAAATGTGATGCTCCAGATACTAGCTCAAAGGAAGGCCAGTTTTATAGCTTCTCTCACCAGCAAAACAGTTTTCAGCTGTGCTAACATAATTGCACAAGGGTTTTCAAGGGTTTTCTAATCATCCATTAGTCTTCTAAGGCGATTAGCAAACACAATGTACCATTAGAACACTGGAGTGATAGTTACTGGAAATGGGCCTCTATACACCTATGTAGATATTTCATTAAAAAACAGACGTTTCCACCTAGAATAGTCATTTACCACATTAACAATGTATAGAGTGTATTTCTGATTAATTTAATGTTATCTTCATTGAGAAAAACAGTGCTTTTCTTTGAAAAATAAGGACATTTCTAAGTGACCCCAAACTTTTGAACGGTAGTGTATATATATATTTTCTGCATGTTCTTAATATTCATGCAAGTTTGGTAGCGATGGCAGGTGCTCAGAACTCAGCTTATTGCATTTTAATTGTGTGAATGGTGCCTTAAGTTTACAAATGAATTATATAACAATCATAAGGAATAAAAATGATACTTATAGACGATACAATAATTTAGTTTATTTAATAAATACTCTTAACAATGCTTTTTGTCACAATCCAGAAATGAATGAATTTCAATATCATTCTGTCAAGTACAAATTGTGTTTTCAGTGCCAGTAGCTGTAAATAATAAATAACATTTTTCATCAAGTATAAATAGATTAAATAAGTAATAGTGAAACATTAAAGCCCTCAGGCCCACAATATTAAACACACAAACACAGACAGTAGATTGCCATAGAGCAGACCCACTATATCTCTGATGATTCCTCCTTAAAAAAACATTTCAGTGTGTGACGATTCTGAGAAGAGCGCAGTTTCCCTGACGTGCTCCTTCATCTCTGATGTTTTCATTAAGCTCATCTTTGTATCATTTAGTAAGAGGGAAGGATGGGAGCAATAATTCCGTTGTCCTTCCTCTTCTGTTTGGGCATCTCTTTTTTACGAATCGCCACCCTGCCATTGCGGAGGAAGTCGTGGAGGTGGCGCAGGATGTTGTGTGCCGTCATCTTCCTTTGGAAAGTGTTGGGGCTGTCCACGTCCTGCAGCAGCTGCTGCTCCTGGCTGCTGGTCGGGACGGTCACCTGACCAGGGTTCCTCATCTGTCAGGCAGAAGGGTTAATATACAATGATAACACACCTAAGATGTAATGCAGGAGCAGACAGTTCAAAGGTAGAATACAATGAAGACATTTACTCAGAAGTAACAAAGGTAAAACTTCATGAAATCAACCAGTGAGGGAATGTTACTGAGTACATTTACTAAGATCTTGCAAGTTTTTTCATTTAATGCCACTTAATTCTTCTGATCCCTTCCATTCTTTAGGGAAAAGTTGTATTCTTTTCTTCACTACATTAATTTGCCAGTTTATTCATTTACAAATTGCGAATTACATAGAAAACCTACATAGAGTTTCAGACAATATGTGCAACATATTGCTACACAAACATATACATAGTGATTTAAATTACAACTTAGTCCTCAATAAGTCCTTCATTACACCTGATATTTTGCGCTACATTAGGCTTTTACTTAAATATTGACCTTTCTCATGTATTTCTTTGTACAGTGCGTTTGTGCTCTTTTTAGAATGAGTTAGTACTTCCTCCAGCACTGATCATAGAGAAGAAGAAAAAGTGAATCAATACCACACAGACAAGTTCAGGGCTCACTCAATGTGTAATATTTATGGTCATGTCAGACGCACCTTTTCTTTGATGAGGCCGATCAGGGCCCCACCGTGATATCTGGCGTACAAGAGGATGGGGCTGCTGGGGTACTCCTTCTCCACGTGCTTAAAAAGAACCATGTAGGTGTGCAGGCCTTCACCCAACCTGTGGAGACAAGCCTCCTGCAGAGAGGAGGAAAGATCAGTCAGTGGTCAAACAATCCCCCATCATCACCTGATGGTTTGACTCAGTGTAACAGAAGAGGAAGAGATGTGTTACCTTGCTGAAGTTGGCGCTGGGGCAGTTTGCCGGCAGTGAGGAGATTTTGTAGTGGTCCAGAAAATGATATTTCACTTCCTGTTGGAATTCATCCTCAAACTAATGAAGGGGAGGATGATAAGAGAAACACGATGGAGGTCAGGAGTGCAGCTTTCTTTACACATGTCAGCAAAATACCAGAGTTCAAAGAAATTCCTGGAAGATAAAGAGCTTACCTCTTGCTGGTGGCGAGCGGTTACACTGATGATCAAGCCCCAGATCGGTGAGGCGCTTAAAAGGTCAGGGGTCACCTCCTGCTCCTCACCTGAAAAGTCACCTGCCGGACTGTCGGTGGGCTGGAATTCGACTGGAGCTCCGAGAGCGCAGAGCAGCAGAGCCGCCAGCATCGCTGCGCAGGGCAGGTCGGCATCTGTGCAGAGAGGAAGAGCGTGAATGAGTGAGTAATTGGAAAGAGGAAGAAATGCAGGAAGTGCACGCAGCGGATCTCTTACTGTGTTTGGAAGCCATGTGGTGCTGCTGGGAGGCACTTCTTGAGTTGATGCTCTCAGAGAAGAAGGAGTTGCCCTGTCTTTGCCACGGGCTGTCATTTTATATTCTGCAGACTGCAGGGATTTCCCAATACTTATTAAAAGTATGTGTCAAGCATCCGGTCGAGCACACGTCAGAGGTAGATGGTGAGTTTAATGAAGATGGTGTTCATCTTCAAATGACCAGAGGGAGCAGGGATTCAAACTAACCCCAACCTATTTCTCACTCATTAAAATTAAGGGATGTAAGTGTTGAATACGTAATTATTATTATAATATAATATAATATCTCTCTCTCTCTCTCTCTCTCTCTCTCTCTCTCTCTCTCTCTCTCTCTCTCTCTCTCTCTCACCCTTTTCCTAACTCTAACCTAAACCTAAAGTCAAGTCTCTCTCAGCTCAGCCATCACAGTTCACCACTTCATTGTTTTGGACCGACTTTGTTTGTGTTTTCCAGGTTAGGACCCAAAATGTCCTCACAAAGACATCTGTACAAGTTCCCACGCACACACACACACATGCAGTGTCAGCAATGACATAATTCTGGGTGGGTTGGGGGGATTCACTAAAAACTATACATTTGCATATCGTATAATTCCAGTGGCGTGTGATAGAGAAGTCTGGGTAGATTGATGAGAAAAAGAAGAAGTGGATTTTTCATTTCACTAACAAATTGGGGGATGGCTTTTCCCGTGTGTTTCCTTGATACTTTCCTCTCCAGGATTAGAAACACTTGTGTGTGTATTTTAAAAACACATATTTATAGAGATGTAATTATTGCATGTTTTGGGTCAATCAGGGATTTTCTTGTCTCTTCACAGTGACGATCTGTGTCTGTCCCTGTTCTTATATTATTCAAGATACAGGACTTTCCCGTGTGTGAGCTTGATAGATGGATGTAATGAAAACAAAACAAATAGATATTGTAGGTCATTTCTCATTTACCAAGAAAAGAAAAAGTGCTGAGACTCAATGAATGATTGACATCATAGGTCAGGGTGGAGTAAGAGTATTGTTCAAAAGTGCTGAGTCTCTTATGATGTCTTGAGACATTTTTGCTCACATACACATTTTTTTTTCAACACTAATAACTCACATTTCTCCGTCAGCTTGTGATGCTTTTTACATTGTGCCTGGTGCTTTGCAAACAGTTACGATACCCCAGACAAGACGTTATTCCAGGACACTACTTGATGGACATTTCTTTCCCACATAGCAAAATTGGTTTGGCCCAGATTTTGCCCACATCCCCCATTCAGCCCAAATGCTGCGTGGAACGATGCCACAAGTAAGCCATAGCAATACTGGATGTCAACCAAAGGTGGCCCGTGTTTGTTTTGTTCTTTCCGGGCCATATTCACCATTTACCCTTATGGGCCCCTTTAGGTTCAACTCAAATTACACCTGACCACCGCATGTTTGCCACAAAAAAATGTGTTGTGGTATATTCGGACCACATTTCACAAGTGGGCTCACATCCATTTTATCTGGGCCATAAGAAGGCCAGAAATGCCACATCATTGCCTGAAGTGGCCACCATCCGTTTGCTGTCTGGGTTTCTAATTAATCTTAATCCAAATTAACAGTTAACAGCATTCGAGTTGTTTGCGAAATGAAATCATAAAGTATTTCATTCACCTACATGTGTAATATCAGCCAGCCTGATATCACACATCATCTCAAAGGACTGAAAGGTTAATTTAGTCACTATGGTCCTTTTCTGGAACAACCGGCCTGATGACCTGAGTTGTGCTGCAACTGTATCTTCTTTTAAAAGGAACCTTATGAGATTTATTTTTACTCTTTTGGTAGTTCAGTGTGTGTGTGTGTGTGTGTGTGTGTGTGTGTGTGTGTGTGTGTGTGTGTGTGTGTGTGTGTGTGTGTGTGTGTGTGTGTGTGTGTACCTTAGTGAGAGTAATTTCATATATGTGCTGTGTGTAATTTTATTGGTGTGGAGTATCAATATGTATTTTCTGCATTTTTTGTTTAATGTTCTCCATGTTTTTTGTGTCTGCCTCTGTATGTAATGTGCTTTACAAATTCCTCGATTGAGGAAGAGCAATACTGTACCATTTACCACCATGTATCCCCCCCCCCCTCTCTTTCCTGGAATCCTCTCCCTGCTGTGATAGTAGACAGACTTTTGTAGAGTGGAGGTGAAGTCACATGGTAGCACTCCTCCCCAGGGTGAACAGGAGACAAGAGATAATGAGAGGCCCCTGTGTTGTTCATCACTGTCTGACACACAGTGAAAACATCTAGTCTTACAAAAGAAAAACATTTCAATGTGCTTCCTAACAGAAGAGAGTGGGCAGAATGATACACCATGACGCTCCACAACGTGGCTAATTAAGTTTTAAAAAGGGGTGATGTTGGTTTTGCATGGTGAACGGAATGTGGGGGTCTTCTCTTCTTTGTGAGATACCAGAGTGGATGTGCCATTATCTTCCTACTCCACCAGGCCCAAAATTCGATCTCTACTGAGAAGTCAGAGGCTTGACCCTAAACTGAATTACGGAATCTGTATGAAAAAGGCTGTCAGAATAGTGTGAAGAGTTCGGACAGTAAAAGAGGAACAGAAGGAAGAATATATACTGTGTATAGAGTCAAACAAGGGTCCTTATTATTTTGAGCTTGTAAAATGATGTTTGCGAATATTTTCCCAGCCTGCAATCATATCTCATGTGTTAGCTTGAGGATTGGCGTCAGTTGGTGGCAATTAGCGGCCTTCCCCTCGGCAGCTAGCCTGAGGCGCGGGGCCTCGGCGTGCGGCAAAAAGGTGGCGGGTAGCTCCCCTCGGCAGCTGGCCTGAGGCGACTGTCAGAACAAAAAAGCTTAAACTGTGATGATTCAAAAACTATTTAAAGGGGACATAGCATGCAAATTCCACTTTGTTAGTGCTTCTACACGTTAATGTGGGTATCTGGCATGTCTACCAACCCAAAAACTCTGGAAAAAAAACACTCGCGCGTTTTGTTATGGTTCCTCTAAGTCAGAAACGTCATGCTTGAGTGACTGGAATGAGCTTCCTGTGTATTGTGTCGTAACAATACACTGGAAGTCTCCCTACATGGCCTTGGCCCACCCCCCACCTCATCCCCCCCGCCCCCCCACACTTGTTACGCCGGGTTTACACCGGACGCAGCGAGGCTGCGAGGCTGCGAGGCTGCGAGGCAGCGCAGCGCCGTTCCCAAGCGCACAGCCGCCTGGCTGTTCACACGGGACACGCATTTTTCCGCGCTGGTCAGCCCGCGATTCACTCACATGTGGCATTTGTCTGGATCGTTGGGACTGGGAGGCTGCAGCAGTTGCTCGGGCGCGACCGCTCGCTCTCCCATGCGTGAGCTGGAATTTGTGTCAACGCCACACAGCCAGCAGTGTGGAAGACTTCCGCAGTGTTCAGCACTACTGTAACACTGGCACAAACACACAGAGCCCCCACACTCGTTACGCCGGGGTACACCGGACGCAGCGAGGCTGCGAGGCAGCGCAGCGCCGTTCTCAAGCGCGCAGCCGCCTGGCTGTTCACACGGGACGTGCATTTCTCCGCGCTGGTCAGCCCGCGATTCTGCTTTCTCCGCTTGTTGTACCCGTTGAATGTCGGGGTTCGGGGGTAAATGATGGTCTTCATAGCCCCCCCCCCACCCCTCTCTTTCTCTCTCTGTCTATCTGCTTGTGTGCTTGTAGTGGATGGGCAGAGGGGGACATTTAATTATGTGATTGGGAAAATTAAAACTCCAGGACAACAGAAGGGGAATACAAAGTATGGGATGCATATTTGATAATTTATATCATATAAAATATGTAATTTATATTGTTTAAAATCATGGGGGGAGAGGGGGGAGGGGGGAGCTGGCTCACTAGCATTTAAAGGAACAGGCACTCAAAACAGGTCACTCTGTGGAGGGCTGTTTTAGACAGGGTAAAAAGGGTGCTGTTTTAAATGATCCTTGTGGTATTTTGACCAAAGTATGTTACAGACATTTCATTAAGACCCCAAGGAACCATATCAACTTGTGGTAAAATGGGCATGCTATGTCCCCTTTAAGATATCAAAAAGCTTAATGTAAGTTTAATACCTGAAAGAATTATGATCCGTTTAAAGCCAAAATAGAGACCCTAAATGTAGGTATGCTGAAATAGTTTGATTTGAACCTTTATTTTATTCGGATTAACAATTCTGACAAAAAGTGGAAGATTGCAGAAAATATGGAATATATCGGAAAACGTATTATACGTCCTAATTGAACTAAACGTATTTGAGTGTCGTTTCCATGTTGAAGCCTGTAAAAAAACAAATGTAGCGTTTTGACAGACTTCTTTATAATAGAGAAGACAAATGGAGAGAACACACTATGGAGAGCATGCACTCTAAATATCCTCTCAGAGAGTGAGTGAAACCTAAATTCTCAGAAGGATTTGTCAAAGTTGCTCAATTTCCTTCATCTCTCGGTTTCTGTGGAAGGAAAAATCGGCCCCGGTGTCAAAGGCCTCAAGTCCAGACAGCCTGAAACACAAATATATATGAATGCTGGTACCCATCCGAAAAATGCGACTGACATTACAAGTCATAGGAGCTAAGATGTCAAATATAAAATTCATATGCCAATGCACTGCTTTACTTCAGTCCGGTTCCTGGTGGCAGAGGAGCTTGTTTTATCATCAGAAACGTTATTCAGCATATTTTCAGCAGCTCGTCCAGACTTCCTCATTAGTTTTTGTTCCTCCCCTTCTATTTTCATGCTTTTACTCCCTGCTTTCACTTCTAGGATTTGTATGCATGTGCACGTACATTAAAGTAATCACAAAGCTTCACTTCCCTTTATATTTCTATTTGCTTGCATCACTTACGTTATAGCTCAAACTTTCCACTCGGCTTTTCCCTGTAACCTCCGAGTCTGTCCGTTGACAGCCCCATGTTTCTCACAGCCTGTATAGAGTCGAGAGAATCCGGAGTCTGAATGATTCAGATCCTCCAGTTCAGCTTTCATTATCAGTGAAACTCAGATTCGTGGAAAATGAGGGTCCGTTTTTTTTCATGAGTTTCACATTCATTTGTTTTGAATTAACACAGTGGTGTTATGATATTTTACATTCTTTCCATTTGAGGTTGTGTTAAATCCTGAGCATAGTTTATTGATTTTAGGAAGAAGCTAGATATTAATGTACATGTGCATACAGGGTATAATTCAGTTTTGTATTTTATATGGGAAACATTACATCACCAAGCATCTGTCTAATCATGAGCTGTAGAACTCATATGTCACTTGGACGTGAGGAGCAGAGGATTAAACCCAAACCCTAATATCCCTTTTATCACTGTTAGTTGATTCTAGTTGAGAAACCACTTATAGTAAGAACCAGATGGGAATGTCTGTTTTTGACCAATGCAGTAACTTTGATGAAACTTGACAAAATTAGGTACTTTACCATGCTGATGCAAAAAATATGAAATTCCAAACATTCCATTAAGCAGTCCTATTCACTGAGGCAACCACAAGTGTCTAATACAACCAGAGAAGTGAAACATATTCATAACTCAGTATAAATAACTTGTAGTCATCTCCCAGAATACGGAATTGCCCAACCCATATATAGAATAAATATATGTGAGATAACAAGTATATGTGTGTCATTAGAAAAGCAAAAAGTTGGGCTTATTTTATTTTGTTTTATTTTCGTTTTTCATTTTCTTTTGATAATACGTTGAGATCATTAGCATGCTGGGGTTGCAATTCAAAAATGATGTTTTGTCGGCTTCTTATGTTATTGTGTATAGTCAACTGTAAATTGAACTTGTGCACCTTCAAAATATAAACATATGTTTCATAGTATTAATAAGGATAAGGAGTTTATAACTCTCATTCAGAAGTGTGAACACATTTAGATGTGTCCTGTAATCAAGAAGCAATTTTTTTATGAACAGTATTCACATCCTACTCTGTAGTTGAAATATTAACTCCTAAAGTCTGCAGTACACTGGGGCTGCTGCTAGATGGCGCTCACGCAGCAGCTTTGATGACAAATGTTCCCTGGAAAGGAAAGGACATCCTGAGGCAGCAGAATGGAAAGACAGTTCAGTGCTTTGCCCACGCACCACAGCAATAATACATCAGCCGTCACGTTGACTGAAAATTGCTCGAGGGCCTCTGTCGGCATGGAGGTATGTGTTTGCACTTGAGTTTGCAATTATATGAGTTTTACTTCCGTGTGCAATGTATGAATTACTGTGTGAAATATTTATCATCTAATGGCTTTTTAATTGCCTCAGCTGTAATATCAACATTGGCCTGGAGTCTAAAAGTATAAAAATCCAAGCTCCTGTGTCCTTTATTTTAGGTTCACAGGATTTTGTTTAACTTATAACATATAACCATGTTCGGCTGTAATGCTGTGCTTTGAACTATACAAACTAAAATCTTAACATACAACATACTAATAATGACAATGTCTACAAGCAGTTGTGTATAGTCCCTCTCTTTAATAATGGATTCATATCTACTCTTGCCACACCCTGTTTTGTATGTTTGTAGTTTTTGTTTTTTCAAGATTACCGAAAAAACAGCTTAACACATTTCCATGAAACTTGGTGAAAGGATGCAGTATTGGTCAGGGAAGAAGTGATTGAAGTTAAAGTGACTGTTAGGCCTTGGTGGGGGTATGAGCTCTACTGAGGGCCATACTAGTTAATTTGTAGATTACTTTTATAACTCATCCTTTTTATCACCCTATTCAAATACCAAATAATTAAGTACAATTTAGTTTATGTATTTATAGAATGAATACATTAATCCATCTTTCCATTATCTATCCTTTGAGGGTTGTGGTGGAGACTGGCACCGAACCCAGCTGACATTGGGCAAGAGGCGGGGTGCACCCTGGACAGGTCCCATCTGATCACATGGACCAACATACAGAGACAAACAATCATTTGACAATCACATTCCCACTTATGGGAAATAAAGAGTGTGTTTAACCTACGATGCATGTGTTTGGACTGGGGGGGGGGGAAGCTGGAGTACCCAGAGAAAACCCACACAGACACATGGAGAAGATGAAAACTCGAAACAGAAAGGCAGCTGTCAAATACAGAACCTTCTTGCTGTGAGGCGAAAGTGCAAACCACCACACCACCAGTTCCCTTAATAAATCAATATGGGAACATTTTTATTGACGAGTGTTGTATTGTGCAATTATTATTTAATATTGTAATGCGTTCAGTATTTCCAGGACACTCTCGGTCAAGAGGGCAGGAGGTGCAGTTACCTAAATGTGTATCCAGCTTCTAGTTTCTCGCTTCAGTCCTCTGTTCTCTTTTCCTTCCATTCTTAGTCCTGCTCTATTTTTCATCCTCGGCCGTTTTATCACTGCCTTATTTTCTCATCGCTCCTCGCAACCCCCGCCCCCCCTACACACACACACTCCTCCTCATCCTCCCCTTCCCTGGTGTGCCTTCTTCTCAGGCCGCCCTGTTCTCGGCGGCCTCCTCCTTTCTCCTTTCCTTTGGTGCTTCCCTCCTCTTCCACGGACGAGGAGACTCCATATGAGACGAGAGGAACTGTATCTCCGCTCGGTTTGCCACAGGCTCTCTTCAATATTTAATCGAGAGTGCATTTGTTTGAAGAGAGCTCTGAAAATGTGTGCGAGTGAGTGATAAAGCGAGATGACTGACCAGCGTGTGTGTGTGTGAGGGGGCTTTATTTGTATGCAGGAGAGAGGCAGAATAGGAGAAAAAAAGATAAATGTTTGATATTTGCATGCGTGCTGACAGTTTTAGGATGAAAGAATTTCTTCAGACCTATGGTAATTGGTTTACCATCGCTCCTTCTCCCTGTTTGGCCTTCTTGTTCCTCTTGCTCCTTCTTTCCCCATCTCCTCCCCTCCCCCTATAATCCATTCATTTCGCCTGCACGCCATCCTGTCACCCTGCTGTACTGTATAGTACTGTATATGCATTACTATGTGGGGCTCATTCATTCAAAAACTGCGCTGGGATGGGTTTTGTTTGATTTTGCTGTGTGTGCATGTATCAGTGGCTGGTCTCTGTGGTCCCCAGAGACAGAGCAGCATATTTCATCATCCTCCAGACGCGGCACAAGAAAGCCTAAAGTCCCCTTTTCTTCTTTTGCCTCTTCAGCGATTCAGCAAACACTGACTGTTTAACTCGCTTCCTCCTTTTCAGATGGCTACTCGTGCTTTGAGTCTAAATACAAAGCTTGCTTCTTCTTTCGTTTTTACTGAGGAGCCATTGAAGTTTAAGGTCGTGTGCTTGATGCAAACTCCTCAATGAAGTCCTTTGCATGCTGATTATAATACTTAGGAAGTAGGAAGTGGAGACACGTCCTCCCATCATCCAGAAAAAAATACAAACGCTTAACCAATCACGAGTCAGTCTCAGCTGTCAATCATGATGTCTCAGTTCATTAATAAAGCATCAAATAACTAAAACCAAACTTAGCAGAAACATGAATACTTAAATATACATCAGTGTGATAAGACCTACCTAACATTATAGGAAAAAAATTGTACTTTGACTTTTTAGTTTGATCCATGTCCCAGCAGCTTACATGGAGGAGGCCGGGTTTACTACCCATACTGCAGCCCGCCACCAGGGGACGATCCAGGTGTTTTGGCTTCACTCAAATCATTGGGTGACAGACATAAGCACTGTGTAACTTTGCAGGACACATATTAAATTGTACAGTGCCTTTGTCTATTTTACTGTGTGCAAAATCTTCACAGAGATCTAGTTTTGCTGTTTGAGTTGTTTCACAGCTTCTGCTTCAGCCTTGTATCCAAAATCTCAGAAGGCAGCTATCTGAAGGATAATCTGAAAAGGGGCGGCTGACCTTAGACTCTCTGTAATTGTGATTTATAGCACAGGTAGCATTGCCTGGTAGCAATGAGGTACTTACACTATATCTCTATTTTGTGCCACAGTTAGAGCAGTTTGGGTTATTTCACATGAGAGTTTTCTGCGTTTTGAAGTCGTCATGCATTTCCATCCACCAATCAGGATCTGTTTTTTTACATGCTGAAAGGACTTCTTGTCAAATCGGATCAATTCAGAGGACCCACACAGTCCTGAAAAAGCTAATTAGCTGAATTTTTTACTTCGTGTTGTGTTGTGGTGTTTCTGTCTGTTTCTGTTTGTTCACTGTATTCCAGTTGCTAACACAATACATCAGTTATTGACAGCGAGGCCACTGCAAGACTCTAAATATCGTTTTGAATCAAAGATCTAAAGCCATAGAAAACAATGTTAGTCGAGCAAACCTGTAAACATTGTGCCATCCTCAATTAAATGTATTTCTACTGTCGTGCATCTCGATCTGACAGCTCAAACAAAAGGCAAGTCAACAGCAGCAGCTGCATGGTGTTGACTGAAACAAAGTGATTACAGGCAGAGTTAAAAGGTCCGTGTAGAGGAGCACTTCCATGCATTTTCATCTCGACTGCGTGAGGGAAAATAAGGCACAATTGTGTGTCAGTGTTCATCACTGTTCTTTTCCCTTGTTAACGTCTGGATTCAGGAGCCCACTCGGCTTTAATGTGTGAATGTATTAAATGTTACAGCGAGCGTTTGATCACAATAAAGAGCTTTTTGGTGTGTGTGTGTGTGTGTGTGTGTGTGTGTGTGTGTGTGTGTGTGTGTGTGTTACTCAGCTGTAGAACTGTATGTGCAGCATACTGGTCCATTATGTCTGACGGCGAAGCTGTTGGTATAATCTGAGTCCCTGAAAGGGGCCAATTATCCCAGATTACACGTCCTATCAGAAAAGCAGGCTCGACATTTGACTTATACAACTGAACCCAGTGCACTCCAGCTGCACTCTGCACAGCTTTGAGTCATCTGGAGTATCAGGCTCAGATCCTCTTGGATCTACTGAATTCAAATTAATTCTCTTTCACATACTAGCTTAATTCTTTAATCAAATTTAATGCATTTACAACAACCTCCTAAGTGAGCTGTGGCCCTTTAACAAGCCTGGGTGAATTTCTTTTTGTCCCATGACTCCCTGGCTGCTCATTAGGACACAAAGATGGTACAGAATGAAAAAGCATGGTTTTGTACGACGCTTTAAATTTGGTGCAGACCTAAGTATTGTAGTGAGAGAGTATTGCTGAGCAAAATTATATATTGTGATTTCCTATCAAAGTAGTAGGAAATAACATATCACCTTGCTTGATTTGTGTGACACAAGAAACGTTTGACCTCATTGAAACGTTCCTCTTGGGTCACCCTGTACAGATGCAGCATGGTTTGATTACCTACTCAGTTTATGGTTACCTCTCTTCTACTGAGCTCAATTTCCCATTTTATTAATATTTCTGAAGCTGATATCAATACAGATACTTGAAAGTTGACAACAAATTAGATAAACAAAATGTGACTAATGGTGCAGTCTTCTAGTTATATAACCGCTTTTTGCACGCTTCCTCCTTGTGTGCTTGGACGTCAGTGGTGCAGATACCTGAAGTTACATATTTGTTCAACTTTAACCTGAGCTGCTCTGCCATTTGGAGGTGCAGCCAGAGTAAAATATTGATGAGAAACTTTATTTGTCTCTGAATAGTCAAAACTGTACAAAAACAAGCTGCCCTGACAGAACAACACAAAAAAGATATTTTCTTGGTGAACTATCAGCATGCAGATGCCGTTAGCAGGTTTGAAACACAGTTTCAGTCTCTGCAACTTAGTGATCTACCACCACTGGAGCTAAGGCGGTGTTGTTAAATATGGCAACACCAGCAGGTTGAGAGAGCCCAACACCATGGCAACCACCACTTATGTTTTACCGCTGGAATGACAATGCCGTTTCTCCTGAGCTGTGGCACCATTGTTTCTTAAATATAGACTGTATATAAAGATGAAAGACACTCTCCACTTCCTCCCACTATCCCACATGTCGTCCATCTTTTCTATGTTCTACACTTTCACCTCTCTCCTTCAGGATCAAATGTGACTCAATGAATACCAGTAGCATTAACTACTGCTATTTAAGTGTTATTTCCTCTAATGGTATGATGACTTAAAGGTTCAGTGTGTAAGATCTATTGGCAGATATTGAATACAAAATAATCCTAGTGATGTTTTCACTAGTGTGTGATCACCTTAATTAAAAGAATTGTCATGTCTTCAGTTTCTATGTCAACTGAAGGCTACCATTAGGTTCTCCGTGTTTGGAAGGGGAGAGTGAGGTGAGGGGTATTCAGCTGCAACATGCAACTTCACCACTAGATGTCACTAAATCCTACACAATGAACCTTTAATTTAAAAACATCAAAGCATTTCTTTACCCTCAAGGAAGAGTTAGTCCTCTTTGAGCTATGTGTGGATGCATGCACGGTACACGGTGCTACACCTCCTCTCTTTTCCTCTGCCACTTTAGAGAATAACATCATCTATAATCTAACTCACTGACCAACATATATGATGCGGATGTACCTTTAAGAAGCACATATTGGCACACACTACTACCTTTGTGTTACGCAAACGTATAGAAGGAAGTGTACAAGGAAGGGGAATATTTTAAAAGGATGACTTTTATCATTATGAAAATGATCCTGTCATGTGGGGGGAAGCCACATGACAGGACTCGTCTCATATTCATCAACCCACAGAGGTGCTGGGGTTTAAAGCCTCTCATGTTGCAGCATTTTCACACAGGCAGGACTAAACATTGCTTACAAGTTGAAAACGGGCCTAGGAGTGTACACACACACAGGCTGCTCTTTGTTTACCTATGGAAATTCGATCCAGGTAATGTGGCGACGCAGCTTTACCGGGTACCTTGTGCGTGTTTCTCTTCTCCCTTCCCCCAAACACTATTACTCCTCCTAACTATCCTCCCTCTATTGTATTAATTGTACATGTAGTGACACAAACCAACGGTGAGGTGACGCTGTCATGTCTGCTGCAGCTCAACAACACAACACAGAAAATATGACGGTTTCTTTTAAATGTGTTATTCTTCTGTCGGACTGGTCAGAGAAGTGAGAGGTGGAAGTAATGCAATGTTTCTATGCACCTGTGACACACACACACACACGCACACACACACACACCTCTCTATAGTTGTGAGGTCACTCATTGACATAATGCATTCCCGAGCCCTAACCAACATAACTAAATGCTTAACCCTAACCCTAACCCTACCCTAAACCTAAACCTAAACCTAACCCTAACCCTAACCTAAACCTTAGAAACCTAATTCTAACCTAACCCTAACCTAAACCTAGGTCTTAACCCTCAAACAGTCCATTGAATTTGTGAGGACCAACCAAAAGGTCCTCACAGTGATGTATTATACCAAAAATTGGCACGCGCGCGCACACACACACGCACACTCTCTCTCTCACACACCTGGCACTAGTAGGTCGCGCGAGCCGTTGGGTGGAGCAGCAGCAGCAGCGTCGCGTGCTGCGGAACACACTCAGCGGGTCGGTCGCAGATGCAGGTCGCGGACGAGTGTGCGCGCGCGAGGCGGGGGGAAATGGCGAGCGAGCGGCAGTGCGCCTCCTCGTGAGGAGACAGTAGGCACCGGGAACCGGGGGACAGGCAGCTCGAGGACAAGGAGACGGGAGAAGCAGCCATGGAGGATTCTGAGCCCGCAGAGGACGGCTTGCTCGCGGGCTTGCGCTGGAACCGGAGCGCACGGGACCAGGCTCAGCTCAGGCACAAAATCCGGGACCTGCCGGGGCTACTCAAGCACGGACTGCACCTGCGGAAAAAGAGCGTGAGTATTCCACACGGAGCGATCAGCGTCCTTCCGTGTTTCATGTGACACGAACCCGAGCCACCGTTTGATTTCTCTGTTGCCGACACCGCGCGGTGCTCCCAGGCTGTTTCATAACCTCGTCACGACTCAGGTGTTTTCAGGAGCTTACAACTGTCGCAGAGTGCGTGTGTTCGTGTACGTGTGTGTGTGTACGTACACGCGCCCGCAAGCTACATCCATAATAATGTGAGCTGCTGTTGA